>NC_090661.1:37048552-37363830 GCF_013368605.1 Nyctibius grandis
TTTATCTCTCCTTTATAAAGTCTCAAACAGCTAATTTTAGAGTGCTTTTCTGCTCTTATTTTTCCAGAGAGATAAAAATAACAAAACCAGCCATAAAACCAGATACCATTGTATTTATCTTTTTATTGTTGTATTTATCTCTTTAATGTTTACTAGTATAAAACGAGGAGGCAATCGGGGCTATTCTCCTGGATCTCGGCAGAACATTTGCTCATGCACATTACCAGCTGTTTCGTCTCTAATTAAAAAGATCTGGAGTTGGCTACGCTGCAGCTAGATATGATTACAGTTTAGTACCTAACAGTCTGTTTTAATCCATGCATGAGCAGTTTTTTCCCCTGAATTAGTAGTGATGGATGGAGAAATGAAAAAAGGCCAGTATTCACTAATGATTACCTACCATTTGTTAAGTATATATGTTGCTGATGACAACGCAGTATGTACACTTGATTCTGAAATATTGCTATAGGCCAAAGATTTACAGAAGTGCTTTTACAGTCTTCAAAATGGTATTATGAAAGTAAATTACTTATGAATAATAAGAAAACTAACAGCATTATCTGGCATAAATAAGAGAGTTCACCATCTGGTGTTTTTAAAATGAAAACCTTTGATGGTAATTACTTAGAATGCAACAAGAGTTCCAAAATTTGGATTTTTGGCATGATTCTCTCTAGAAATTTAGCACTCGCATAAGTAATTAAGACTATAAATCTTACACTGGTTTGATTATGAACGATGAATCATTGTCTCACAATTACAGCAGGAGAAGAGGATGCCAAGCATGTCCATTTATCGATATATACTTACAGAGCACTGGTTTAGGGCAATCTTAAGTAAAGTGTTATAACAATGTAAAATGAGATTTCATGATTTGCTCTAGAAGCATAAATTATGATCATTGTTATTGTTTTCCTGGCGCCTGAAGATGGATTTGGGATTGGACATTTAACTGATGTAATCTAAGATTAAGCAGCAGAGCTCTCTTTGGAGCCTCTAGCCTGCAGAAATAGTCTAGCTGGAGTTATTAAAGTCCTTGTACGCTCAGAGCAAGATTTTTACCCATAGTTTAGCTCGCTGTATTTATTACATGCAATGTGTAAAATAGGTTTTCAATATAATATAGTGCACAACCTGAATAGAGGAAGAAGCAGCATCAAGTCCTCCAAAATCCTTAAGCCAGAGAGGATTCCTTAGAGCAAGTTGTCTGGACATAGATTTTTTTAAGGTGTTTAGGCACTGCTGCACTCCATTTACTTCTTCTTTTAGCATCTAAGTAGCTGAACAGCGAGTAGTCACTGAATCTGGATAATCTTTCAAATTAAGGCCCTCTTATGTTTTGAAATCTTGTGCTAAAATCTGCACTAATTTTGGTCACATGTTCACTGTAGTCTGAAATGTGGTTTGTTGCATTCATCAAGTGCATACACAGTTGTCATGCTTTGGGACAGGTAATAACACCAGGATTTCTACTTTCTATTTTTATGGGCTTTTCATCAATCGCAGCCATTATTTCTGCATTTTTAAGGGCAAGTTCACCTTCTTGAGAAGTTTCCCTTAGCGTGACAATTCTTCCAGCAGTAAGCACAATATTCTCCTTGTGGTTTCATAGTATCCCGTGCAGCAGACAACACCCAGTTTCACATGCAACAAAAATAAGCAAGCAGCATGTACTCACCCACTTGCCCATGCTGGGATAGTCATGCTCTGGATCAAAAAGGTGTTGGTGCAGCTGGTATTCCCTGCTGAACTCTGCTGTGTCTGGGGTGTTTTCTAGACACCCATCATCAACTGCAAAATTATGTTAGAAAGCACAGAGTGCTTAGTAGCTTTGAAACACACAATATGTGCCACATTTATCAGCAAACTTCTTAAATGCAATTATGCAATTAAAAAAAAACAACAAACATTTAAAGAACTGGATGACTGAAAAATATCTGCTATTTTTTTCTTTTGAAAGTTTTTCAGGATGCATAAATGTTTTTTAAAAAATGCAACTTAATGAAACTTCAAAACTAAACAAATTTATTTTCCAAGCTCTCCCCCTTTTTGTTTTTCTTTTAAATTAGTAATTGAGCTTAATTTTACATAGAATTGAATGTTATTATGATTCAGAAGGGATCCTCTTTTCATTTTTAAATGCCTACAGGAAGTTGTAGAAATTATTTAGGCAATACTTTTGAAGTTCATTGTAAAATGAGCAAAGACAGAATTTCCTTCACTGAGTAGCTCTTCATGGAACTCCATTTCTGGTTTGCTACTTTGTTCAAAATGGCTGAAAACCATTTACGCATCATAAGTTCTCATAAAAAAGCAATGTGGCAGAAGTTTTATGCTGAAGACATTTCGTCAGATTGGTAATTCATCTGATGGGTCCAGAATTAGATTAAACAAAGATTCAGCAACTTGAGGCCAGAGTAGTTCTTTGGATAGAGTCTGCTCCTGGAGCTCCCTCTGCTTTGTCAGCGTGGGGAGTTTGTAGACCAAGTCCCTCTCAGACATACCCAAGGAGATCCTACCACCCAGGGCATAATGCTGGGCATCCAAGCAGCTACATCTGCCAGAACACAGGCACTCCAGAGGGCACACCTGTGGACTTTGCCTTCTATCCTTGTGTGATCATAATGTATAAAGATTTGCAGATGGATTATCTTTTTCCCTTAGATGTGGGAAACAGTAAAGACTTGACTTAAAAATGAGTTGATTCAATGACCCGAGGAGGTTATTCTAAGTCCAACAGATCCTGCTTTCTTTCTTTTCTCCTTAGAACGGGGGAAAAAATAAAGTTGCCAATAGGAAAAAGATAAAACTAACCATACTGATTAAGTAACTCAGAAATCATTAAAGTTAACTACAAGCATTATTTCAAGAATTATTACAAGAATTATTTCAGTCTCAGCAGGGACAGGGTCATCTCAAGAGAGAAGCAGGTGACAACAGAAATGTGGTAGACCTTCTCAGAGCATCTATGTCTTGTGGTAGAAAACACAAAGGGCAGCTGGACATATGTGTCCCGTCTGCGACTGCTAATCCAAAAGTCTTCAGGCTCAAGTGCTCCAGGCTTATGTATTCCTGCTGTGGAATGTACATATGTAGACAGTGACTGGAAAAATTGTCTTCCATTAAGAAAATCCACAGAGCTGGTTGAGGAAGGCCTCCAGTAATTTGTATGCATAATACAGTTTTAACAGTCACCACTTGAATTTCCATTTAAGGCTCTGAAAAACATTTTACTCTAATCCTAGTAGATACTATCTTCACTCACAGCGTACCTATGACAGAGCTGTTTATCTGAGCAGGCAGCACTTCCCTAAGAATTCCCCCTGTGTTCCCATCTGAGTGTATTAGCTTAGCTAACAACTTTTATTTCACCTAAGAAAGAAAAATTGAAGGGATTTTCAAAGGCATTTCTCTGGATGCCAGGTTTTTATTTTATTTATCTAATCACTAACAAAAGTCTAATGGGCAAGCATAGAAGACAGGAAGTCTGTATGTGTGTTTGTGTGTGTGGAAAACCTAAACCCATCATTTGCAACCTGTCAGGCAACAGCTATATTGAACAAAATGGTAGATTAGATATTATTTCAGAAGAGATACTGTCATGAGGACCAAATGGACTGTAGTAGAAAACAGTAAGGGAGGACCGACATTTTGTCATATTTTTGAATTAAATGTAAAAATACTGTGTGCAAAACTTTTCATGACAAATACTTATTTTTGATCAATTCTAAGCTAGTTATAACATTTTAAAATAAGAATACAGACAACTTTTTTGCATTATCTAAATATCATAAAAGAAGACTAAACAGAAAAGATTTTGAAAGGAACTCTTAGCTCACAAATAAAACATGAGAAAAATAGAGTGCTCATTCCCAGTTCCAGCTCCCAAGGCAGCCAATGGGTGTTTTACTACTACTTTCAGTACTGGAAATCATTCCTTGGCTCATATAACAGGAAAAAGGTCAATTCCCTTAGGGTATGACTATATCATGCACATGCAGTGCTGCTTTAGAGATCCTTCAGCACTAGCCACGTGCATGGCTTGGTATATGCGCAGCTGCAAGTTGAAGGTCGTACCGGGTGTCTCAGGTACCGTACTGCTCCAGCATTCTGCGGCTGCACTGCTCCTCTGCCGGAGCGAGCCTGCATGCAATGACTATGTCCACATAGTTCTCCATTTCTTGGCACAGATGCACCCTCAGTGAGCTATAAAGCCATGTGGACTGGAGCCAAGGTATCTTAAATATTGACTCATGGTCTGGGTTGGAGATCAGGGCAGACAGTTTCATTCCTCTTGGCACAATGGAAGTCTCTAAAATAAGGGTAAATCTCATCTGTACAGAATGATAACTTTTTTCAGGGGCCAGCCTAAAAATGAACTCCCTCAGGAACAAGACGCTATCATAAATCTCACCATCTTCCACTCCACGGTCAAGATGATTTCTTCCACTGTCACCTTCTCTAGCAGTCATATAACAATACAGAAGGTGCACATATTAAAAAAAAAAAAATCATCTAAACCACCTGATTGCTCAACAGTTCTGCTCCTGGGGTAGAGAATGAAAGAAAATACCCATTGCTGATCAAGTGTTGTACTACTTAGTCCAGCACTGAAAGACTCAGTAGTACAGTGAAGACAGAGGTGCAAAGGCTACAGCAGAAATACCTGTTTTTCCAGTAGGGCAGGGATTTGGAGGGTCAGGATATCCTTGATCTTCACTGAAATCCTTCGGTACGTTATCTCCTGTCAGCTCAGCCACGATGTTCGGGATGTTACCATAAGGACCCAAGTGCTGAAGACCCTCGTGCGCACCACCTAGCAAAGACAATTTACACACACTGCCATTTTACAAGATTAAAAGTGTAAGTGCTTTAGTTTCTTTGAGTGCTTTAGTTTCTTAGATTTAAAATACATATAATTGTTATAGAGACAGATCAAAGTTTAGATTTCAAAAGCCTCTTTTAGAAACGCAAACCTGTGATCTAAATCAGACAACTTAGGTAATGAAAAATGAAACTAGGAAACAAAATCAGCCACTTATTATTGGTCTTAGGGTTGTTTTTTTCCTTAACTACGTAAGTTATAGGAAAGAAAATGTAAAGAAAAAGAAACACGAGACGGTAACAGAACTTAATACATTTACTGCACAATCATCTTCAGTCACTGATACTGTTACTGTTCATTGTAGCAACTAATCAGAGGGGGCTGTGGCTATCATTCCTTCTTCCATGCATCTCAGCTTGGGCGCCTTGCCTTTGACAAGTAGGATCTTCCACTACAGTTTTGGGAACCAAGCTCAGGCCGTTCTCTCTATATGCCTCCCTACAAATATTTATCTGCTCCAGACCTTTTTCTGCATGCCTTACTGGCCAAATGCATCTACAGGCTAAAACCCATCTGCTTAAGGAGTTTTCTGAATATTATCATCCCATATTCATTTGAATTTCAGACAAATAAAAACTTAGTTTTGAGCATGCTCTTTTTCCTGGCATAAGATAGCCAGTACACACACTGCAGCAACAGCTAATGCAGTTATTGAGTACTCAGATGGTTGTATGACAGCAGAGCAACATTTTTTTAAAACCCTATATAATGAGTGATAACATACAGTAACATATAAATTTCAGTAACAATGAATGAGAATAACAGGAATTTAAATAATGCAAAAATGTGAATTAAAGAGTGAATGCTCACCAAATTATCTCCAAATAGTCCTATTTTCAATGTCTCTCTTTTTCACAGATCCAAAAGATTGGAATAAAGCTTCTGAACATGGAAGATACTCCAGAAGAATCATTCAAGTACTCCTGTCCCAACTTACAAACAAATACTACCATTGTAAATTGCATCTTTTGTGCAGCTAGGCATTGTAAGCTAACATAAACACTTTCAAAAATTGCTAACATAAGCCAGTCTTGACAAATTTTGTATTCATTTCTACATGTAGAATTGGTAGTTGAGTCAAATTGTCTATATTTTACAAATAATCAACTGGAAGCTGGCATTATTGTATCGAAAGCAAGTTAGTCTATAAGTATATATACTTCAATTTTATTTCCATGATGGACTCAAATCTAATCAAAATGCTAATTTCTCCCCTGAAATATAGGTTTCTTATTCTGTAACGCAATGTTGAAGGAAAAGTTTACAGATATGTAACAAACATAGAAGCAGTCCTATAAAACCTTTGCATCTGTGTTACATGAGGTTTTCCCTTGTAGCTGACCATGAAACCTGGTACTAAAGCCAGAATATTGCTATACCTACTATGAACTTTATTATACATTTACACTCCATAGTCAACACAAAGATGATGCTTGTAAGAACTGTATAGATTCACAATAATGCTACAGTGATGAGGTTAAAAATGTATAACATACATTTAATCTAATGTCATTTAGTCTGATGTCTAATGTATAGCATAAAATATTTCTTTTCTACTGAGCTCCTTCACATGAAGATTGATGGCATATATGTACTTAAAAGCATCAGATTATGATTCTGCTGTAAACTACAGAACCACGTAATCAATACGTGTTTGAACATCCTGTATACACTGTGGTTCACTATGGGACAATCCATCAGATAGAAGCATATCTACGCTTGTATGTGGTGCAGACCTCTTGGCACCAAAGCTCCATCCATAAAGAAAACAGAGGTACTTAGCAGGCTCCAGTGTGCTATATATACATGTAAGTTTAAACCGACTGCCAAGAATTCCCTTGACTGAGTACAAAACAATCTTTTTATATTAATATAAAGGATTGTTTCCTTTAGGTATAAATGTCCAGGATCATTTAAGGGTTTTTCCTTTCTTTCTAAAAGAGCTGGAGACAATAGCACCTGCTCTGGTGCCATAATTTAGCACACTTGAGTGATTTAATAGTGTTAGCAAAGCTCATTCCTTATAAATTCTGATAAATAGTGCACTCAGTAAAGACTGCAATAATAAAAATGAAATGCTATGAATATACCAAATACGGGTATTATGTACAGTAATTCACAAGCTGCGTTAGTTTTGGTATTGTAATGTTACTGATTTGAAGAAACATGTTAGGATTACATACACTGCAGCTACGAAGTCCAAATATTGTGATACAAACATACACATTCGTCTCCAAAAATAGCACAGGATGGGTCTCTTGAACCCAGACCAAATCTTGAAGCAGAGACTGAGAGAAAAAGACAAGACTACTAATACTGAGGAACTTTTCATAATTCCGTACCCAAGGGAAGCACGAGAAACACCATTGTTAAATTATTTGAACCTGGACCAGCAAAAATCCAGAAGAATAGTACAGAGAACACTGCTGTAGTGAGCAAGGATGGGCTAGGTAAATCATGTTTTTTCCCATCTCTGCTTATTTCTTGTGTGAACTGGTTGTGTGCCACGTACTAGCAAAAAAAACCCCGAACAATCAGCTCCCTTTCATGTGCAGGATTTCTGTGTGCGCACGTGGTTATTTTATGTCCCTAAAGGATAAACTAGAGGTTTAGGTCTTTTGGACTGAGATATATAAGTATATGTAGTCATCTTCTGGCACTGGTCTTGACCTGTTGCAGAGTGAAAACCAAAAAATGTAACAATGCCTGTCCCCATTCCTACAATTCTGGAAAAATCTTTAATCATCTCACCAACTGCTGCTATTATCTCAATCAATAATACTTGGAATGACTAAAAGTTTAAAGTGCACACATTTTAGCTCATTTCTTTGTAGGAGCTATACTGTCTCTATGGGCAGGAAGACAACACAACCACTCCACTCTTGGGAGAACAAAAAAAAAAAAAAAAAAAGAAAAAAAAACAGGAGTAAAAGAAAAAGAAAACACAAAGAGCAACTAGTTTCCTGCCAGTATTGAGTATTTCCCCTGATACAACACATCCGATGGAAATGCGGTTAGTCTACTGAGTTTCTAGTTGCTGCTACCCATCTATTGATAGTGTGAAGCACAACTGAAAAATCTGCTCTCAGAAGCAATCCTTCACATCAAATACAAACAGGCAATGTTGCCCCCCAGAAGAGTAATTTTAAGAAAGCCAGTGAGAATGGAGTTTCAAAAATGCAAAATGATTGTAGAATATTAAAGACAAATAATGGGGCAAATTTGCTTTTCAGTCTGATTAGAACAGTTTCCCAAGTCACAGTGTAGACAGTGTTACTGCATTTACAAATTCAGAAAAGAGGTGGTTTGGCCAATCTTAGCAAGGAGATACATAATCAAACAGATCATGGGTGTCAGTTGTGAGTAAATAAATCCCAGATCCTAAATTAAAGCCCTTTATTACAGAGTCGTGCTAGATGCCTTAATTTTTGTATTTTTGCTCTTAAACATCATGAAGGAGATGCTAAAAGTGTCCAAGCCCTTCCCAGATGCACAGAGGAATACTCCCCCTGAGTAAGAATTGCACCTCTTATGATCTTGAACTGTACAAACTCCAAGCAAACATGAGCTACAAGGGAAGCCTGGTGTACCTTATCCTATTTGTATAAGATTCCTGAGGGAGTAAATAGACATTAAGCAGAGATGCAATACCAGCTTTGCTACTTCGTAAAATCTTTTATTAATCTAGACTATTAATTCCTATTACTGGGAAAAATCTTCAAAACGATTTCCAGTGTGTCCTCTCTGATACAGAGATAGCTCTTTTTCCTTTCACTGTGACAGCTTTCCTGCACCTCTGTCCCCAGCAATCTTTGTATGTATCTACCTTTGCTGTGTCATTGTAACATTCAAAAGCAATGTCTCATCCCTAATGAAAGGCAAGTTTGGCAAAATGCTTTCTGGTGCTCTTCTATCTCAAAATGGGACACCATCCACTGACTTCCTTTTTCCTTTCCTCTGTAAACTGCAAGACTCCCCACCATATAATCTGAATAATTCAAACTGTCAAAAAAAATCCTGAATGCAAAAAATGCATTTTCATTTTCCTTATCCTTTCTAACATCACTAAAAGCTTTACAGTTCCAATGCCATTTCGCCTATACATCTTCAGCTAGCTTCATCCTAGAGAGTCTTACTCCTGGTTGCTGAGATTGATTAAGATCGGGAAATGAGAAGCACTGAAAAACTTGTAAATTATCACATTTTCTCTATTCCACAGAAGCTGCTAAATAAGAGAACAGGGAAGGAGAAAGAGCATAGGAGAACCAAGAATGAAAAAAGGCAAACCTAGCCAACTTCCTTAACTATTCAAGAGCTTGCCTTGGGAAACCCAAGACAACTACAGCTATACATACTCAAGCATCCCAGATTCCAGAGTCAGCTTGTCTTCTCCTTAATGACACGAAGCTTCTTAAAACTGTAAAGATTAATTTTCTTTTCCTCTGCAGAAGGGCAAATTCCTTTCAATGTTTTCTAAAGCCTAAAGCACACACATCACGCAATTACTGACCTTGCTTCGAGTGAACGATTCCATTTTATCCCATATTTTAATTACAAACAGTACAAATATTTAAGATATGAAACGCTTTTATTGTGAAATGCTAGTACCAAAGTAACGCACATGCCTCTCTCACAATAAATTTATAACAGTAGCTTATATGCCATTATTATTCATTATTCAAATTGCACACACAATAAAAACAATCCAGCAGCTCACTTGCTGACAGAGCACAAAAGCAATCTCTTACGCCTCCCTTGGTTGAACAGTCCTCTAATGGACTATATGCATTTGTCCTTCAGTCTGAGCAGAAAGCTTTCGTGCTTCA
This sequence comes from Nyctibius grandis, assembly GCF_013368605.1. Lineage (NCBI taxonomy): Eukaryota > Metazoa > Chordata > Aves > Nyctibiiformes > Nyctibiidae > Nyctibius > Nyctibius grandis. The sequence continues at coordinate 37,058,264 of NC_090661.1, forward strand.
CCGTGTGGATAAACTTACCTTTTTTACAAACCAAGTACAACCTGCAGTATGCAGCAGTACCTGTCCCCTGCCACTCTGCCTTCCAGCTACCACGCACCAGCAGAGTCAAGGGAAAGCACATCCAGCAGACACCATGCACCTGTAGCTGCCATAGCATTACCTTGCTAATGACATGTGCAGCACATGGCTTTATGAAACAGGGCAACAAAAGGAAGCAGGTGACCCACTTTATCCCACAAGGGATGGGACACTACTTCAATCCTATAAATGTAAATATGCCAATGAAACACTGGAGCACTTTACTCATTACTATGGACTTCTCATGCAGCCAGTGTCAAAACACTCCATCAATGTCAGCACACTCATAGAAAAATACTCCTTTCGCTCATGTAATATGAAGCTTGGAGGCACCAAAATTGTCCAGAATTGGGCCATATCTTCTATTTACTGCTTCACTGAACTTTACGAAGTTTTCATGTTCATTTTCCATTCATAGTCACTTCAGTTTTATTTTCCATGCAGATGGCTCAAAGTCCCAGATGGTTCTTCAACAGGTGTCTAAAAGCTTCACATGCCTGTTTCACAACTGCCACCGGTGTAGATTTACAAACTCCCCCAAACGACCTTATCATGAACAATACCAGCATGGGGCTACAAGGCTCCCAAGTCTCTGCTTTGGTGAGCCGGTGTAACCTCACAGCTTTAGAAGCAGAGGCCTTCCCATCCAAAACTTCTGCCAACATGGCCCAAGTCAAGATGAGTTTTCTTTTGCGCTGGAATAGAAGTGTTGGCACGTGATGAAGAGGCAAGAGAGCAGTGGGATGAAGAAGAGCCCTGCCAGGTAAGACCCGGCCCGATGTTGCTCTTTGGCGCTGCAAGAGGGACTCGGGCCAGCCAACCTGACGTACTAAAGCATCCCAAGGGGAGAAACCAGTTTCTTCCTTCATCTCTCCTGTTCCGCAGCTGAGAACATTCCTCTTCTCATTCACCCCTGCAGCAGCTGTGAGGGCATGGCTGAAAGCACTCATGATGGGAAGCACAGAGAGAACAGCTCTGGAAACCTCTGGAGCATGCCAGAGATCCTATTTCCTGCACACTACACCACAATCAAGAAAAGCAAGAATCTCTTCTTTGTCTAGACTTCTAAAATTTCTTTTCATAGAACCAAAGAAATTTTAAAAGCTTTTCTTACTGCAAGTTCATTTAAAATTCAGATGGGAGCACAGGAAATGCACATGATTTTGAGAGCAATTACAAAAAGGTATAAATCCTAACAAACATTCCCAAGGATTGATCTTATGCATGTGAAAGACATGCAGAGGAAAAAGTCTTTGAAAACAAGAGCTCATTATAATTTGGCTGATCTTCACTGGCAGATTTTTAAATACTTATGGACCATATTCCATTGCTAGATAAAATTTTACAGTTTCATATTAAATTTCTATATACCATCTGCCAACAATAGAAAACAGAAGTACTATAAAGCATCAGACAATACAGAAGCTATCATATTCCCTCTCTTCCTAAGGCTTCTTACCTCTCTTATTGGATTATTTCCCTCTAGTAACATGTACAAAAAAAATAATTGTGGATACAAATCCACATTTGTATCAATCAATTACAATTAATAATTGATTAATTACCTTTAGGTATATGAGAATCTACTTAATTCTAAATCCCTACAGACCTGCCACCTTTCTTCCCTCAAAGACTCCCATCTCAAACTGCTTTCTCCTTTGGTGGCATCTTTTAAAGATGACTTTATGAATAGCAGCAGTAGTCAATACCACATAATAGCAGTTAGTGGGAGGTTTTAAGAGCTGGAGTCACTTTAGCTTCTTGGTTCCTCAGAAGAGGGAAGCGACACCTGCACTCCCTCCTGCAGCCACAAGAAGAGGACTGCTATATGCACGTCATTTCAAGAAAAGTTTCAAAGCCTCAAATCTAAATATGTCCCTTAGTCAGACCCACATGCAAATAACAAAGATCTAGAGAGAAACAGGAATTAATACAGGCTAAAAAGGAAACGTGAATTAATACAGGTTAATAGGAACCTAATGAAGTTCAACAAAGGCAAGTGTAGGGTCCTGCACCTAGGGAGGAATAACCCCACGCACCAGTACAGGTTGGGGGTTGACCTGCTGGAAAGCAGCTCTGCAGAAAGACCTGGGAGTTCTGGTGGACAAGTTCACCATGAGCCAACAATGTGCCCTTGTGGCCAAGAAGGCCAGTGGTGGCCTGGGGTGCATTAGGAAGACTGCGGCCAGCACGTCGAGGGAGGTTATCCTCCCCCTCTACACTAGTGAGGCCTCACCTGGAGTACTGTGTCCAGTTCTGGGCCTCCCAGTTCAAGAAAGATAAGGAACTACTGGAGAGAGTACAGCAAAGGGCTACAAAGATGATCAGAGGACTGGGGCATCTCTCTTATGAGGAGAGGCTGAGAGAGCTGGGTCTGTTTAGCCTGGAGAAGAGAAGACTGAGGGGGGGATCTTATCAATACTTACAAATACCTTGGGGCAGGTGTCAAGAGGATGGGGCCAAACTCTTCTCAGTGGTACCCAGTGACAGGACAAGGGGCAACGGGCACAACATGGGAAGTTCCATCTAAATATGAGAAGAAACTTCTTCACTTTGAGCGTGATAGAGCACTGGAACAGGCCACCCAGGGAGGTCGTGGAGTCTCCTTCTCTGGAGATATTCAAAACCCGCCTGGACACGACCCTGTGCAACATGCTCTAGGTGAACCTGCTTTGGCAGGGGGTTGGACTAGATGATCTCCAGAGGTCCCTTCCAACCCTAACCATTCTGTGATTCTGTAATACACTTTTCTTCTTGCATTCCCCATTGACCGACTTCTCTGATGACCACACTAGTTTTGAGAATTTTCCCTGCCTCTCGCCAGACACACCGAGGAGACAAGAGTAGTGCCTGCACATCCCCTGCAGCACTGGGGCATTGAGGGAGGGCACTTCCCCACATTCAGAAGTGGCAAAGCCCACACTGGTAATGCTCACAGCCTTCACTGGATCCTGCCCTTGCTTCTCAACAGGGAAAGTTGTCAAACACATTGAGGTAGAGCAATACCACCTCCACACAGTAATACAAACACCAACTTTGCTTTCTTATTATTCACTGCTTGTCCTGGCTTATAAATTCATATGGAAGCAAGGATATCATGGGCCAATTTTCCAAACACTTGTCTTTTATACAGAACAAATAAACTCATACAACCTCATTATTTTCCTGTTTGTGGAGTTACAGGTATAATTGTTTTACATGCAATTTCTTCACAGAGCTGTGCCATATCACTTACTCAGATAAAGAAAATCCACTGTAAACCACCACTATCATTTGGCACTGCCATTAGCTTTTAAATTCAGGAATTAACATTCTAAATCGTCTCTCTTACAACACGCACCCCTGCCTGATACTCAAATTCTGGTTATGTTTGACATTACAATTTGAGGAATAAAATACAAAGAAAATGATAGGTATTTTTAGTCAGATCTATTCAAATCCAGATGTCTACCATATTATTGTATAAAAAAGTGTACCTTCACCATTTGCATTTTATGTTACAAATTTGAGATGTCCATGTTAAATTTTGAAATCATATTTCCTGGGCTATTTCAGTAATTTGAAAAAAAAAATCAAACCCTGAAAGCAGAGACTAGTAGAGTGATGTTGGGGTTTGATTTTGTTTGTTAAATGTCAGGCCCATAATGCAGGATTTGATTAAAGTCATATGTGCTTCAGCAAAAGCAGTCCCAATGTGAATGTAACTCTATGTCTTAATTGTAGCAGGACCTTCTCTATAGAACAGATACAATAATCCAAATCCCAAATGATTGTGTGGTCTCTTTGCACTAAATTGACACTACAAAGCGGCCCCAAAGCAGCAGAATTGGCTGCGGGAGGTCTGCCCCAGGCCAGTGGCATGCTGCCAGCCCAGTGACTCCTACGCTGCTACCCCAGATGCTGGCACAGAGGATGTAAACTAGAGCGAAGAGGATGCAGCCGTCACATCGCCACGTTTGCAGACCCCCAGATATCACACTCCCATATGTCAATAGTTATTACTTCTGGTCACCCAAGGAAGTACAAATACATTCGGGTATAAGCATAGCACACACTAGCCCAAAAGCAAATGAGCGCAAAGGTCATTTCTGCACTGGTTTCCCTGAGTGCATTCATAAGCAAAAGTTTTGGCAACTTTTAATAAGAAGATTTTACTGTCCTTGTAGGAAACAAGTAGCAGTCTTGCAGGTATGTTACAGGCCAGACAGCAAGGTAATCCAGCACTGTCTATCTTAGTTTTCTTATTAGGAAAATGTAAACAAAATAGACATTATTAACATGCATGAGTAATCTGCATAATTTTACAGACAGTAGATTTCATGCAAAGTGCTATTTGTACAGAGTCTGTGTTGACAAGTCATTAACTACCAGTTGTTAGTAGAAATATTAGCATAATGTTCCAGACTCTGGAGTGTTATCATCTCAATCAGGCAAACAGTAACTACCTTTTTCTAAAACAATAAACAGGTATTTATTTCCTTTTCCCAGCCTTTTCTCAGTAGCTATAAGCAGTCTCTGCAGAAGAGTCAAAAGCCTCCCAAATAGGCATCATATTTTCTTATTTTTACAAACAATCAGGATTTAAAAGACACAATTTAATGTTGTCACTGAGGTTTACAGCATTACACCTCTTTTGCAGATTGAAAACTTCAGACTCTCTGGGCTGTCATGCCAGTACTTTTATCAACCATCATCCTCTCTGAAGTGTTTATAAGAAATAAAACCAAACCAGCCAAATCAAACACAAACAAACAAACCACCCAAGGTTTTCTGTTGTATTGAATTGCACAGGAGGCAATGAAAACATAAGGAGATGATATTTGCAAAATGAAAACAGGACTTCACACTTCCCATTATGAAGTGCTATAAAGTGCCCAAGATGAACTACTGGTGCCCCCATGTGTTTAAGTGAGGTTTTACTGTTCTCTTATGCATGGTATAGTAGTCCTGAAATTTGCATTATACACATATTCCCTTCCCCCCAAAAAACCGTTAGATACTGCTACAAACTTACAAGCATGCAAGGAAAGAAAAAAAACATGTGGGCTCTTACTTCATAAACTCCCTGCCAGGCAGAAAAAAATAACTTCCATGTTTTTGAAACGTTGAAGGCATTTCTTTATTTTATTCTTTTGTCCTCTGTTAACATAGATACAGCCACCTTCTTGTCTACAGAAAATCTGAATATAGCGCAGTGGTGTTTGTACAGTATTTTAGTGATATACCTAAATAGTAACTACAGAAACACAGCTACTCACTAAAAGTTCCTATTTTGCTTTTATATGGTTTTCCCCTTTTTTTTATAGGTACTGCTAATTGACTCAAATATAGCTTTCTGAAAAGATAAATTAACAAGCAGAGCGAATATTATTAGAGAAATTAAAGTAGTTAATAGGGGTTCATTACTTTTAGCAATCAGTGGATGTGCAGAAAGAAAATCTACTAAGTTGTCAGCAAAAAAACAGCTGCTCCTAAGATATCACCTCGGGTGTTAAAAGCATCTTCGCCTGACACTCATCACACAGGATCTGTTTGGCTTCTGCCGTGCTGACATACCACACACCATCTGCGGCACACAAATACAGGGAACCGGCCAGCAACTCCCATTTTTGTCACGTATTTATCCCGTGAACTGCTTCCACTCAGCTAGCAGAGCCCTAGCAGAGGAGGAGAGCTCACGCCGCCTCCGCACCTCCGAGCTCTCCTTGGGTTACACACAGCTTGAACTTCACGATAATTTCTTGGTAGATTAAACTCTTCATCAGGTGATTTCTAGACTCTACTCCTATTTTAGCAGCTTGACCTGAAGTAACAGGTAAATTGACAAATGCAAAAGGAAGGAGAAGAAAAAAATAATCACATATTTATATATTTCAACATAAGAAAAGGCAGTCGCTTCTTTCTAACTTTTCTTTTACCTTTCTTTCTATCCATCATCAAGAAAACTATCTGTTCACTCAGGAAAAAAACAACACAGGCTGATAAACATGTTTTCTGAAAAGCGCCCATCTTTCAGTTGTCTTTGGAACACAGCAAGTTTGTGACTTCACTGACTACGGCAAAGTCAGCCCTAAGCTTTTTTCAGGGGAAAAAAAAAAAGACTGTGTATAGTTCCTTGCAACACATTCACACTCTGGTTTTTAGCATTTTAAAGTCAAAATATGATGATTAACATGAGAAAAAATGTAGATAGCCGAGATGGAAAATGGGCATAATTAGGAAATCTGCTTATGAACTAACAGCAATAGTATTTTTGTGATGTATAAAATTATTAAGATCTTATTCAACTGGAAAAGGTTATTATAATAATCACTCAAATTTACAAACATTGCATTAAAATGAAGGCCACTAGTATAAACTTGTCTATATTATGGCAGCCTAAATTTGTTTCCAAATTCCAAAGTCACAGAAACTAATTTTTCCTGACAGCACCTCATTTGCAAGCATAAACACATTACGGATGAAATCTTGGCCTTTTGAAAATCAGTGGTACTTCTGGGATCCTGGCTCAACTGAAGCCGATGGCATTCGCAGCTATCAACACTGTTGCAGGTCTACAATGCTGGGGCAATTTCTGACAAAAACATTTTGTTAAGTAAGACAATTTTCTGTAGGAAGATAATAAATTTATTAAGCTCTGATTGGTAAAGTTTTTTTATTCTGAGATGCAATATCTGGTCAAAATAAGAAACTGACACGCCCCAGAACAGTCAGCGGGTTGATGATGAGGATGCTGGCATGGGATAAGCCACATTTTAGCTGTACACATTGGTCACTGCAACCTACAGTCTGAAAAATGGCTGGAAGTCCACGCTCTTGGCAGCTCAGAATTTCTCACAGATAATATGAGTTTCATACCCAATTCTACTCTCCACTACTTTCAGGCAAAAATTCCCAATGACGACAGCGCCTCTGGAGAGGAGTCAGCAAGTTACCACTTTGCCAGGCTGGTATTTAGTATGAAAACCCTATTTTGCTGTGACATACTCCAATTATTGTTAAACTCTTTCTTCCCTTCCCCCTTAGTTTTCCCTTCTACTGTCTTGTAGATTTGCTGAAGCACTTGCGCACACAATTATTAGCCAGCACTAACAGTGTAATTATGTTGCGGAAGCCCGCTGGTGAATCCTTCAGAACCTGAAACCTTGTACTGTTGTACTCTAAAACCACATGCAGTAATTTTTTCTATAGCTCAACCATAAATCACTTATAGTTCATATGGATACCACTGGGAACATTAATCACAAGTTCTCTCTCAATCCTCCTCAATATTCCTGTCAGCCAACACCTGTGCTACAGGCACAGGTTTTTTTGTTTAAACATTACAACCCATGACACTGTTTCTTGTGCTGCTCAGTCCACCTCCTTGCACATTGGCCAAGAAGTATCTGAGACACAAGCAAGCTGTAAGAGCTCAGCACCATCCGAAACATTCTTCCAGAAAGTCCTGCACGCCTGTTTAACAGAGCAGAGATTGGAGCTTCCTTCTGCAAGGAAACTGTGTTTCTAAATCACCTGATGGAATTTCACAAAGCACCCAAGATCAAAAAACCCCACACAAAACAACAACAACAAAAAACAGTTCAGAGGGATCACAATACATTTACTATACTGAACATTACGTATCATCTGCCCGTAATAGGGCAACACCTCATGGGAGTCCTCATTCAAATGCCTCCTGTCCTCATTCCTCGCCAAAGGACAAGGTCCTTGCCTGAATCCAGTTCCTATTCTGGTTTGTTTATAAAATAACATCTGACTGGAGCCACTGGGAGGTCAGGAATGCCAGTCTCCTGGCAATAACTGAGTAGTGGGCAGACTGGGGAAAATGGTAAAAACTGCAGTTTTCAGGCAGATACCATACGTGGAAGCATTATGTATGGGAATCTCTTACAGGACTAGACTGTTTTGAATAAATGTCTTACAATGCCATCTTAGCAGTTCTGTTTCCAAACTAGACACCTAATAGAAAGTCAAACCCACTGTGTAGGTTTTTCCCCAAATTATGCAAAAATAAATATTCAAAGAGGACAAAACAGAGCATTGTTAACTGATCAGTAACTGGTATATTAAATTCTGAAATCTTTCACAATGTAGTAGTTAAAGTCACTGGTAGAGAATGAAATGCAAATTCTGTTGGATTAGCTATCCTGTAGTTCATGGTCTATATTTAAAGATAAAACTCATGGTGAAAATTTACTGAATTATATTTACTTTTTTAAAAAAGGAGTATGAGAATATATTGTGTAGAATGACAAGATCATGTTAAACTTGTAAATGAAACCAACACTTTGAAAACACTTCCTTAAGTTGAAGTTTCTAATCAGATATTTTAAGAGATAGGTATCTATCTATATATAGATAGACACATATTGCCACAAGAAACCAAGGAAAGAGCAAGTGCTATCTGAAAAACTCACCGCAAAAGACTCTATAAAAAGCAACGTTTGACATGGAGGTCTCATTTGCGTGTCTATTTCTACACCTCACAAGGCCTTTTTGCTTTTGCAGAAGTAGGCTGTTAAGTACCCATGGTAAACTTGAAAAAAAGAGAGTCATCCTCATCTAATCAAGAGGGGAATGTTAAATATGATAAACTGCATTTATCACGTTTCAGTTTTACCGTGTTATATAAACAGACTGTATTTCTATTAAAAGAAAGAGAAAAAAAAAAAAGGCTTGTCCAACTTGTTTCGTGTGAAAGACTATATGGATGACGGGAAAACTAGTATTATTCTAGTCTCACAAGCTCCAGAAATGTTTCAATACTTTAAAAAAAGAGATTCTTAATCTATTTTTACTAATACTGTAATTAAAAAGTAATGGCAAACAAGCTGAGATGAAGTATTTGTCAGAGATCCAGATTTGCCTATCTTTTCACAACAGGCTCAAACTCACTTTCTCTGCTTAAAAAAAAACCCAAACAACAAAAACCCCACAAATGAACCAAACCAAAAAACCCCTCAAGGATCAGAAACTTGCTATTCCCTACACTTCTAAGTTTTTTTAAAAAAAAAGTATAAGGAAGAAAGGGAGATGAAGAGTAAAATTACTTTTACCTGTCTCTCCCAATTTCTCTGCGTACAAACACTCATAAAGGAGAAGGCAAGGGCACAGACTAAATTTTACTCTTTAAACCCCTGCCATTTAATTTTGCAGAAAAGCATATGTCCATCAAAGTTTCTTTAGAAAATACATAAACTTAGGTCTGCAATTATCTGGTAGAAATTCCTATTCAGTTTTAATCCTCTCCTTAGCCTCCTCCGAGGCAAATATATCTCTCTGGTTAGGATAGTCTATAGATCCGAATGTGGATAAAAGAAAGGGCAGAGACTTATGAATTGGGGGGAATTGCTACGCTGTGTCAAGTTGGTTTAATTCTGAGAGAGAGAAGGTTGAGAGTTTCTGCTCTGTTTTGATGTTCGCACATAAACTGTAATATTTGGAGTTGCATACCTTCAACCTTTTGCTGTAATCCCAAAATAAAAGCTAGTTTATTACAATTCAAGTAGCAATACACTGCAACATTATCACAATGCCCTAACATTTGAGCCAGATATTTCACATGGTTTGCATAGTTATAAAAGATGGATTCCAAGGAAAATTTACTCACACAGAGCGAGACCAGAAGTACTGGCCAAAAAAATGAACCTGAGCCCAGAGCATTCATCACAGCAACATAGCGTTGAGGTGCTACTTGTGGACGCCGAGAGAGGAACGCCTGTGTGCTTTCCACCCCTGTGGCTGGAGCCCTGGCTTCCCGCTGCCTGCAGCCCTGCGTGCTCCAGCATTGATCCTGTCCCATGGAGGGCTGCGTGGCGTTCTGCAGCACGTAGGGAGAACCCCCTGTACAAGGTTTCTCCCTTTATCTCACATGACACCACAAACGTTTGATCTCTTCTGGTCTGCAAATGTTTCCAAAAATCCATGAGATTTGGGCTCTATAGCTCACATTTGTTTCATGTTAAATATATATGCGATACATTTATACACACTGTTGGGGAAGAATTTAGTAAACCCATTGTTTTGAGGTACTAGAGATCAGACACTTCTAAGACAACATGACTTTTTCTACAAAGCTGGTACATTAAAAAACCCCACTACTTCTTCTGCCAAAATCATTACATTAAGGAAGGTAAAAGAAGGATGATGATTTTAAAGCAGAGATCAGGCAACAACATGGTGAAGAAGCCCATGATTTTAAGCTCAGGATATTTTGCATATATATGCAAAGCAATAATTATTACCAAAGAATACTAATAAATTCATCATAACTAAAAGTAGAAATTAGCTACCTTCAATGCTTTGTGGACCAACTAGATTCATAGCCTGGTGCGCTGGATATTCTACCCGGGGTCTGGCAATGCCCAATTGCTCCATAACCCCGTGGAGGAGTCTCTGAATATCTGCTTCAGAAACCCTGTCAGGGGTCCTAGGGCTGTGGCTAAAAGCTGAAGCCGATCCAAATGCCAGCAGGAATATCATGTTACAAAGAAAGGTAGTTGTCATTCTGGTAGCCACTTGTATCCTATGAAAAAGAAAGGAATTTGATTATAAATGATAGTGGAAAAAAAGTCCAGTACACACGCTGGAAATAACACTTCTGCTCTTATTACTGCACATCACAGTTTACTACTGCAGCTTCCAAGGGCAGATGAAAATCTAGCCAGATGAAAACCGTTGGGTGTGGGTATACAGGGTGGACAGGTTCCTCTCATATTTAAAAAAAAAAAAAAAAAAGTAGCAAACTGCAGAAATCAATTTTCTGATTTTCATTTGCCCATAACATTCATTAACCAGTCACTGCAAACAAAATGGATCCACTGTTTCATTTAATGAGAATACGTGTCCCTTCCCCCCCTACGTTTATTATACTATTTTATAAAGCTCTGGGCTAAAAGGAAAGCATTCTTCAGCCAGGAACGGTATTTTCCAAGCTCTATTCTTGCACTGCCTGAAAAAGGAACCACTAGAATCTGCTGAACAACACGCATATTTCATTTGTACCTTAAGACAAGAGGCTTACTACTTCATATGCATCATCTTCCCCACCTGAAGCAAATAGGTTTCACTTGTTTCCTTAAACCCCTTTCACTAAATGGCTGCAGAGGGTAATTTAATTAGGAAAAAAACCATCAAGCACTACTTACTGTCCTCTATCAGAGGCTGAATTTTAATCGGAACGCTTGTTTCTCCTTTCCCCCTCACATCAGAGAGCAATTAAAATGCATCACTTCCAATCCCTTGAACAAAACCCCCTCAAGGCCCCCTTGTCTTCCTTAAAACACGCAGCTGCCCGATTTCTCCACGCCAGACGTTTAAAGATGTTCCGCTGCTCCGCCGCCCCACGCACGGCACCTGAACGCGGCTCGGGGGAAAAAATGGCTGAAAAACCCAACGCTGGAAGCACTCCCCGGCAGGCCTGTGCGCGGCTCCGCCACCCCAGCCCGCCCCGGCCCCGCAGGCCCGCCCGCCCGCTGAGCCGCCTTTGCTCGGTGCGGGGACGAAACGCCGCTCCCTACGCAGCGTTCCCCGCTAACACGCAGGCGAGCGGGGCCGCCGCTCCGCTGCTGCACCACCCCGCTCCCCTCTGCGGCGCCCACGAAAAGCTGCACCGTACCCCCCGCCCCCGGCACCCAGGGCAGCCCAGCAGCGGCACGGAGCCCCGCCGCAGGCCCCGCGCTCACCTCCCGCTCCCGGCGCGGCTCCGCGGGTGCAGCGGCTCTGCGGGCGCGGCGGCTCCGCGGGCGCGCATCCTCCGTGCGCAGCCACGGCCCCCCGCCTCCCTTGGCTGGGCCCCGCCAGCTTCGCGTAGATACCTGCCGCGACCGTGCGCTCGCTGCGCAGATTTATCCGGTTAAAAAGATGACACAAAGCTCGGGGGGGTATTCCAGATCTCCCTTTTCAGCTGAACACAATAGTCCAAAAATAAACTGAAGGTCGTTGATGGCTTAGCAGTTACCAAAATAAGACATTATGCATTTGTAGAATTGTGTCCGTCTTCCCGCTGTGATTTCTCTTCCCGGAATAAAATGAGCTACAGTTTACTTATGGACTGATTGTGTTACCGAACTGCAGGTTTACAGCACGGCAACGGTCTCTAAGCACTTGCAGGTGAAGGTCTCCAGGTTAAGCAAATCTATATCCATCATCCATAGCAGAGGTTAACAAAAAGACAACTACAAAAGGATCTTGCTAAATGAAGTCTATCATTTAAATAGCACTTGGTGAAACAGTGATTTCTAAAGGCTATTTTATGTAACACATCTTCACTGCTACTGACATGAATGTGACATGTTCCATTTTAGGATGACTACCTACAGAAAAACTGAGATTATACCCCATAAACCACAACAGATCCATGAACTACCCTTTCAAATGTAGATTATGCTTTTTGCTGGTCTCTAGCACATTACACATGTCTGCAACATGCAGGATTAAGCAGTAGGGATCTCCATTGGGCATCTAGTGTTTCTCATCTTTCTCCAAAACATGATCAACTTTATGTAAATGCATGTGTGCCTAAACTATTCCATAAAATCTCTAAAAACAGAGTCTACAACCTTCTTTGACAATCTTTCCTAGTGTTTAAGGTTTTTTTCATCACACCCCCACCAAAATCTCCCTTTCCGACATTTAAGTGTACTGGTTCAAGACCGGCTGGAATTGATTATCAAAAATAGTTTACTGCTCCATCCATAACACCTTGTCAGAGCTATATTAGCATTCAAAATATTTGGCACATATTAACAGAAAAAAAATCTCTCTCAAGTCTTGCCCTTTCAAACATGAATTGATGTGACAGCTCACTATTACAGAAGGAGTCAGATCTCATTTTCTTCCTCATGACATTGCCTTTATCTCCTTCTGTCCTATTTCCACCTCCTACCTCCTTGAATCAGCTATGACAGGTGGCAGTTGCTTTGCTGAGCTTTATTTACCTCAGTGAAATGATACAAAACGTGGTGCTCTGGTGCCTACATACAGCCTACTGCCCAGGGATTTGCCAGCACCAGCTGCAGGCAGAGGGGCAGGAACACATAGCTGAAAGCAGGGAGAAGCAGCTGCCTCTGTGGATGGTGGTGAACTGTTATGCTGGCTCCCTTATTTCATGAAAATGAAGCTTCCCATACTTAACCACAACACCAAGCAATCCTGTTGAGATCCTCTCATGGCTGTTTCTCTAGAGTTACATCTTAATAATGTAATAACAGAGTGAGGCAGCTCAGCTGGGCTAATGGGGGCAGAATGTTTCCACCAGATCACTGAGCTGAATGAATTCAGCTAGTAAATTGATGGATATGGGGGGAAGGAAGCAGGCAACAGAAAGCAAGCAGAACTATTCTTTTCATTAACATATCACTCAAGAAGTTTAGAAGCCTACTCCTGCTACATTCTGTTGCAGCATGCCTTTTGCTAGTTGTGAGAACCACCAACGTGTATCTAAGATGTACAAAAAGGAGAGCCAGAACAGCATCACTTCCAACTTCAGTATTTTCAGACTTGCTCATTTTTGATGTCCAGAGCCTGCATATGACAACATAATGTAAATTTCTAAGTCATTATAGAAGAACGGGCTCAGAAAAGGGACAAAACCAATGGTTTTATTAAAACCAAAAGCAGCCAGTGCTTTCAGCTCTTACATTTTACTGATAAGCAATTCACACATACAGAAAGCTAATGAAGAGTTTCAGGTGTTTACTCTTAAATAATTTTACAACTGATGACAGACAAACAGTTTTAATTCCAAAAGATGTAAACATTTGCTTGTGCAAATCAACTTTTAACACACTATGGCTTCTTACATTCATCTCTTGCAACATTATCAGCATCTAAAACCTGCTTCTGCATCATCTAGTTAACACTACCCTATTGCTCTAAAAATAAGTTAAGACCATCTTTTCATATTAAGATAAAACATTTTACTGCTCACAACTGAAAATACTTGGTACCTATTGCAGAACACATTGCCAGATTAAGTTTTAAGACTTTTCACTTCTTGAATAAACTGCACATTCAATTTTCATGTGTTCTAATAATACTCCAGTGTGTGTGTACACATGCCAAAATATAATTTGTTTACCTACTCAACAAGGAAAATACGCTCCCAATTTACTTCAATAGAAATAAAAAACATTGCCTCTAAAGAAGCAGAGCTGGTGTAAGGTCCAACTTAAATATCAAAGTAGTGCTACACAATATACTTAAAACTAAGGAAATAAATTTAACTACCAATACTCAGCATCAAGATATTTTCTTTCACATCTGTTAGTTGTTTTAAATGTCTGAGAATTTTTTTAAAAACAGTACTTAGTCTAAATACTGCAAAAATTGTTTTGGGAGACTCAGCATGTTTTTAGAAACTGAGATAATCAAATACAAGATCTAATGCAAACATTTGTAAAAATAAGTTGTTTTTGTTTTAGAAGTCAAATTCATTTGGATGAATTGACCAGCAGTTACAAAAGTTTCAGTAAATGAAAAAACCTCAACATAAAACAAATTATTTGTACAAGTCCATGACTCATACTGTTAAAAAAAATAAATCAAAAAATACAAATAATTAGAGCTAAAAAACCCCATACAAATTTATATTTTCCAAAGGTTAACCAAGTTACAATAAGCCCATGTAGCAATCATATGTGATCTTATAAGTCTACTGGTTTTGCAGTTGGTAGCAGTTTCACTTTAGATATTGGATTCTTTGGAGAGCCTCTATAACGAACTCTTTCCTTTCCTGGAGCACTTCTTGTGATTGTAGATTTTTCTGGGGCAGCACCCACAATATTTGTATTTGCATTAACTTTTAAACTGGATTTCACTGTTTCATGATTGGTTAGATCTTCTAGAACAGACTTCGATGGATGAACAGTTGCTTTCTGTTCATTGATTCCAGCAGTTCTGACAGAAACATCAGGCTTGTCTGATGGATTTAAACATCCAAATCGTGTTGCAGGCGGTAAGTCTAGCTGCTTATGAGATATAGAAGCTTGGTCATATGTACTTTCACTCCTGAGTGGCAAAGCCATGGAATTCTTCGAGGCCTTTCCTGCACAGAAGAGTGCAGAATCATAGCTCAAAGATTTAACAAGCGGTGAACCAACATCACTTGCTTTAACCAGCTGAGAGCTTACAGATTGTCTGTTAGCCTCCAGTAAGGAATTAATTCTTCTTACAGACTGTCTAACAGGAGTACGCTGAAACTTCAGAGGTGGTTTAGTTTTGCTTGCAGAACTTTGATCATTTAATGAAAGCTTGTTGAACCACTGTATATGGTCAGAAACCTTTCCATGGTCAGAAACAGTTGATGTTTTAGTTAAAGTTTTAACAGAATTTTCAGCTTGCAAGTATTGGTTGCCTACTTCATTTTGTGATTTAGGCAACTGTGAAGTAAGAAGCTGTCCTACCACAGAAAGTTTAGTGATATCTTCTTCCAAATTACAGCATTTTACCATACAGTTTTCAGCTGTTCGTGAGTGTGTTAACTCTTTTCTTCTGAAGGAATCTAATTTGTATGAGTCCTCTTTTGATGAGCTGTTCTGAACAGTCAACTTGTCTTCCCTGGACAGTACTTGAGGCACAGGAAGTTCTGTTACATTTTTTATATCTGGTTTCTGGACCTGAAGTTCAATCTCAATAGAAGTTTTTAAGTTTCTTTTCTCCAAACCTGCAATTTCATCTTGTTTTGACTGCTGTTTATCAATAGCATGAGATTGATCAAATTGGTACAACAGCTCTCCGGATTTTGTATTTGCTAGACTTCCAGAAACTTCTTCAGCTAACAATTCTTTCTCTGGACTGAGCCCCACAGGACAGAGAGTTTCCTTTAATGTTTCACCTGCTACATCTGAGAAGGAAGATTTTGTATCACCTATCAAATTGTGAAAGTTACTTCCAGATGCAGAGAAGGCTTGCTTAACTTTGAGTAATGTTTCTGCAGTGGAATTACTTTCCCCTTCACAAAGCAAAAGTTCTAAACTGTTGTCTTCTTTGCTTACAGTTGTGGATTTGAATTCATCTGGAACAACTGGTGGCTTTCCAAATAAGAAAACAGATTCTGGATAACCAATTCCCATTTCAGGGTTTCCTGGCAGAATTCCCTCATTGCTGCTGATTGCCCGAGAATCTGTAACAGTAGGACTATTCCATGACATTCGGTAAACTGCTTTATCGCAACATTTTGGAGTTAGCAAGTTTTCTTCTGACTTGCTCACGTTCTTTGAACCTTAAAATAAATATCAGTATTTAAGAATAATATCTTGTGATTTTAATGATTATTATAGGCAAAATTCTTGATAAAAAAAGCCTTAATTATCAAAGCAGCACTTTGATATAATATAAATAATATAAAGATGCCATTACTCCCATAAGTTTCAGAGATGTGAAAAAAAGGTCATAATATTAAGAATTGACATCATGTATCTTATCTTGCTTAACTAACAAAAGAGAACTACTAAAGTACACTAGAAACACTAGCCTGTCCTAAACATATTCTTTTCCCCCCAGGAGCCACTAACATTCAGCTAACTTTTGTCCTACTAGCTAGAAGCACTTTTAATCCAATTGCTATTATACCTTTATCCATAAAGTTGCTTTTGCTTTACAAAAGCCAAAGCTTTCCCCATCTAATGTATTGTTAGACATTTACCTTTCTTAGGGAATTTTTCATTGATATATGGGCTGAAGAGTACATCTCTTTTTGCACATTCAGTTCTGCTTCCCAAACCTTGTTGACTTGCAAGACGCCTTCCAATATTTTCAGATCTATTACCAACCACACATCCTGATACAATATTCTTGAACAAACAAAAGGTGTTAGTTACTTTCATATAAATTTATAACTTGGAATCTCATTTATGGAGGAACCACCAGGAAATGGCTATGCAAATCACAGTCATGGCAGCCTTTTCCTGGCCATAATTCATATTCCCTAGATTCTCTGTAGACCTAGGTAGGGAATAACCTACCTGCAGCAAGCTAGGCTTAACCACACTCTGAACATACTGATTCTGTGCACAGGCTCTGTAATATCAGAATTTCAGGAACTGTGAGACCTACTGATCACAAGTATGGTGGGTTGACCCCAGCTGGCAGATAAGCTCCTATCCAGCCACTTGCTCACTCCTCCCACTCCCCAACAGGGTGAGGAACAGAATTGGAAAGGCAAAAGGGGGGAGACAAAAAAACACACCCATACACGTGCAAAACAAAACACCCCACACCAAAACACACAAGAAAACCCCTCCAAACCAAAACAACAAAAAAACCCCAAACCCACAAGTGATGCAAAAGCAATCACTCATGACAAGTAGACCGATGCCCAGCCAGCCCCCCAGCAGTGCCTACTTCGGAAAAAACTCCCTCCATCCCAGTTCTATTAGTGAGCATGACATTATATGGCATGGAATATTTCTTTGGTCATTTCAGGTAAGCTGTCCCAGTTGTGTCCACTTCCAGCCTCTTGCCCTATCCCAGCCAAACCCAGTACAAGCTGATCAGTTACTGCTAAGAAAATAAACCTAGAGCTTCTTGTACTTGATAGCAGGTCCGGTTCTGCTGTGATTTCCAGGCTACTGAGAAGCAGTGTCCAAAACTTAGGACTAAAATTTGCACAGTAACAAACAGAATGAGTTAGAAGCGGACTACTCACCATTTCTTTGTTGCTCTTCCCCAAACCAAACTTCAAGCGTAATGACCTACGAACCATTTCTTTTCGGCTAATCTTTGGAGAAAAACAACCCGTCTTTCCTGATTCAGCCCTAGGAGGACAGAGGGGAAGTGACACACAAAAAACTCTAAGAGGGCAATGAAAACATCCTGACACTTATTTGTGGTTATTTCCTCTAGTTTTACTTCTTCTATTGACTTCTTGCCAAACTTTTTTAATAGGCACAGGAGGCTATTATACCAGATCTTATTTCATTTTCAGATCCATTTTGCCACATTGGAATATCTGGTGATTTCAAGATGACACTAAAAAAGATCATTTTAAAGACAAATTGAGATTTTCCACATCATTAGTCAAGTGGTCTAGACCTACCTTTCCAATTTATCTTTAGTTTCTGAGAGTTAAGACAAATTACCTGTATAATTTTTTGCTTGCACGGCTTTTACTTCTTCTGGTCCCTGTACTAGACAAGTGATTTTCACCACCAGTTGAAGGAGACAGTGAAGTTTGTGATGACTCAAGAGACATACAAGGGCTTGCTTCAAACTGAACTACAGGAACAAAATCATATTTACATGATCTTAATCACATTTTTCAGACAAAGACTTAACAATTAATACAATAAAGAATAGGTTTTTAACAGCACAGATTCGTTTGCTTATTTTGTGGCGTGCTGCCTTGAAACTACTTTGATTTCCACTTTTATTTAATATTAAATGAAGCTGTTGCTTGTAGCATCCATAGAAGCAGCTGGATTGCAATTAATTGCATGCTACTGATATCACTACTTCAATTAAGTTTCCACACTGCTATCATCAGATCAGTTCCTCAAATTTAAGAACTTAATTTAAAAAATTAGATTCAGTCTTATTATTTGCAGTGTGCTCTTTTACATATCTAGTCAGAACAGTCAAAGCAACAATACATGAAAGATTTGCTATTCTGTTACTTTTTTATGGAACAGATGCATTACTACTATCTTTAGAAAACGTCATTGCTTTCATTTGCTTATCCATAGAAACATGAATTTCATGGTGAGCATGAAATGATTTAATTTTAAAAAGCAATACATTTTATACCACTCAATTGAGAAAAAAAATTTGATCTTTAGGCAAAACAAACATAGCCAATCTAGAATTTTTTTTTTTTTACTCTGCCTTCAGTTGGCAGCCCATTAAGTAATGAAACAAAAAAAACCCAGGATTTGCAGATGAGCCTGACAATTGGAAGCACTCTAGTAGAACGAAGTGGTATTACAGCATTGTCAAAAAAAGTAAAACTTTTTCTGTAGAATTTTGAGATTATTTAGCATCTAGAGAAAACAAGAGGTGATTGGATTCAAGAAAGAACCTTTATAATAGAAACAATTATATTTCACATAGAGCTAAGACCAACTATTTAAGTATTTAGGAGACAGAAAAAGGCTACAAGTTTCAAAAGGTTGGAAGCATAGGCAGTTTTTATGGATTTGTGTGCTAAGACAGAAATGTGAGCATAACCTAGGTTATGAGGGACTGAAAAAGATAAAAGGACATCAGGATTGCAGATTTGAGAGATTAACATAACTGAAAACAAGAAACAGAATTTTGCTTTTGCTCAGTCCATGTAACATGACAATCACTGATGAACATAGACTATTTAGTAGACAGGAGAGTAGTGCAAGGAACACTTAAAGTGAAGTTATCAATGACTGCTTAACAAGAACAAAAGACTGTACACTTAAATTAAAAACCATAAACAACTACTTCAAGCAGCAAGGAAAAAATTAAGGCACTGTACCTGATGCTGGTGTTGAGCTGCTGTTAAAAATGCTACTTGGTAACAACTCAAGAGCAAAACTGTGCTTAAAAGATCGTCTCTTCTTGCTGGACAAGCCCTGAGAGCAATCAGTTGGAAGTTTACGCTTGGTACTTGGAGTAAGAACCACCGGAGTCACTGACGAAAGGACTGAAATTAAGAAAACCACATTTGCAATAACAGCTTAAAAGGTTGAGCATTTACTAGAACATAAACAGTAGTTTTAGGGGTTTTTTTAACTCTGAAAAAAAATTGTTGTAAAAGCTTAGCCAAAGTGCATGCATTTTGAACAGGCAAAGAAATCAGTATAGCTTAGGGTTTTTTTTTTTTATTTTGTTGGTTTTTTTTCACAAGAGTATCAGAAGGGAAAATCTGAAACCACACATTAATAAAGAAGTATAGTCATCTTCTGTAAGTTTAAGAGACAGAGTAAAAGTGAAAGAACTTCAGTCATGGCAAATTGACTCCCAAGATGAGAAAATGCTGCACTACTGTATTGAAGTCTTAGCGTGCATTAGATAAAAAGTGCAAGTTCAGTTGTCTAAACCTAAAACCACACAGCCCACTGCCGCAGTGATTGTAGCTGCTCCAAGAACTACAGTAAATGCAGTATCCTCAATAAATATGTATCTATATTCAACATTTTAACCAATTTAAACACAATCACTTATCTTCAAAGTTGTAGTTCTTCAGTTAAAAAAAAATGTGGAATATAGTTGACAAATCCAGAAGATACTGCATGGGCTTTATTTAGCACAAATACACCAATACCTACCGCTTCTGTCTTGTTGAGGTGTAGTGGAGGGTGTTCTGTTAGATTTAAATTTATTCAATGCTCCACTAACAATATCTGAAATGCAAGACACATCAAGCAACCAAATTTAAATATGAAGTTTGTCTTGCTCCATTTTCAACTCAAGTTTAACTTGTATTCTTTCAGAGAGAAATAAAGCAAATCAGTTTAAATGGGTGTTTTATGTAAAGAAACCTATAGTCCAGATCTTCTCATCAACACACTGCTTTTGTTGCTTTCACAATATTTGAAAAATTATATTTTCCTTAAAAAAAAAAAAAAAAGAAAAAAGAAAGATTCATGCAGAGACAACAAAAGTTTCTTGTAGAAAACTCTACTGGCTATTATAAAAATATATGCCTTCTGATTTCTTGTAGGCAAACCTAGAAGTTATCCATTGAAGACCTACTGGGCAGTTGTCTTGAAGCAGAAAAGCTCTTGGATCTTTGAAGTTAGACCCAAATACAAGTATGAAATTTTGGTCTTGCAAATAAATAATGTTCAACTTTTCTGTGAACTATGTGGTTTTGTTTTGGGGTGTTGTTTTTTTAAAGGCAAAATTAAACCCAGCAGAGTATATGCATGAAGTTTTACTGTTTTTCCTGCTTTTAAAAGTGTAAAACAAGTCTTTTTATTAAGTGCTATTGCAACCTACAATTGTATTTCCATGCGTTCATAGCAAAGCTTAGCAAACTACAAGGCTGTAGTACTACTTCTATGGTATCTGGTAGGTATCAAGTAGTTTTCAAAAACTCATCTTTGAAAACAGATAGAGTGTAGTATTACTATGTTTTACTACATCTGGAGAAAGAGTAGAAGCTGCCTACTACCAGAACCTATTCCAAAGAATTAACAAATTCTAACTACTTCTCCTCAAAATTTTAACATTCACAAACATTTATCACTTTGCAACTCCAGGATTATCTCCTTTCTTCAGAATGGAAAAGGATATTACACAAAAAAACATGCCGTGGCTAAACATATACAATAATAAAGCCTTAATTTCAATTGCTGTCAGGTTTAATATTTCAGGTACATGAGCTAAATACATACTCATATTTTTACAGCAATACATAACAGATCAGTGTTATAGTGGATTTGAATCAAGTCAAGCATAAGTATTTCACAGTATTTCCTCAAAGAGAATGCAGAAGAACAGAGACTATATCATTTGATTGTCCACATTTGGCAAAAACCCACTGTTGAATAGCTAAAGTGCCAAAAAAAAACCCAAAACCAGTTCCATTATATCAGAGCACACTGTAATCAATAATATCCAATTCAAGTTATACTATTATATACTATTATATTAATTATACTTCAAAACACAAATTAGTTACACTAATTCAAAATACACATGCCATTTATATCCTTGCATTCTAATGGCCTTACTTATCAAAAGTATGCAGTGTCTTTGAGTGTCCAAGTATAATTTCAAAACTAGCAAAAAAAAAAAAAATCTTTAAAACACTTTATCAGTGTTCTGCAACAGGATCTGAAGTTGACTCAACAAAAAGCTGGAACATTAATCTGGCTTCACAAATCTGGACACAAGCAAAACAGCTTCTCTGGTAGACAACAGACACACTAGAATAAACTCATAGAGCAAATGAACAGTAGTGTGATGTGAATACTGGAGTCTTATACAGATTTTGCAAATCAAACCCAACAAATTTCACAGACATATATCCTGCTTGTGGAAGCAGGCAGTGCTTAGGATCAGCATACCTGTAGTCTCAAAATAATTCTGTTTTAGTTGCTGAAACTTTCACACAACATACCTACCCCCAACACTTCGGTGCCTCCTCTTCTTACACTCACTGGGAGATTCATTTTCACTGTCTTCATGGCCCCACAGTGAGGGAGTAGATTGAAAGGCATCAACACCTAACATTGCAGGAATCTTTGCCAAGATAAATTCTGGTACTTGTCCTGAATTAGTTGAGAAATATTTTTTTAAAAGTTATTTTAAAAGTGGAAAAGAAAAGCTGTATACAAGTATGTGCAACAAGACATTTTGCTAAACATTTATCATGTGAGGTGCCTCTGCAGAACCCCCCAGCAGCACACGCAGAAGGGGGGATAAAACTGCAGTGGAAGGGAAGGGTGCAAAGGCAAGCAGAAGGAAGAGACTTCCCCCAAAGCATGAGGTGCCCTTGCAGAACCGCTTCAGTCCTCTGCAGTCTGAGGAGGAAAGATGCGCTGCATCAGGAGAGACGCTGGAGCCCGCTAAGGCAGCCCAGTGTGCCCCCTGTATAAAGACCAGTACTACCAAGAAAAAGCAACAGGTGATAGTGGTAGGTGACTCTCTACTGAGAGGCACAGAGGCGCCCATCTGCCGACCTGATGTGCTCTCTAGAGAGGTGTGCTGCTTACCAGGGGCTCACATCAGGGATGTCACGGAGAAGGCTACCAAGCCTAGTACAGCCCACGGACTATTACCCACTGCTGCTGTTTCACGTGGGCACCAGTGATACAGCCATGAGCAGTCTGAGGCATATCAAGGAGGACTACAGAGCCCTGGGAGCAGTGGTAAAGGACTCTGGGGCCCAGGCAGTTTCCTCATCAATCCTCCTAGTCAAAGGAAAGGGAATTAAAAGGGACAATCGAATTAGGCAAATCAACACATGGCTACAGGACTGGTGCCACAGCCAGTGGTTTGGCTACTTAGACCATGGGACTCGTTTCGAGAAACCTGGTCTTCTGGCAGCTGACGGGGTCTATCTGTCAGAGAAGGGAAAGAGCATCTTGGGTCGTAGGCTTGCCAAGCTGCTAAAGAGGGCTTTAAACTAGAGTTGCCGGGGGAGGGGAACCTCAGTCCATCCCAATTCAGCCAGTCTGATGCCAGGGCCAGTAATAGGTGCCCGGAGACTGGAGAAGGATGGCAGGTCAGCAGGAGAGTGCCAGAAGAGCAGTGGAAAGGAATTTCAGGCAGTGAGTCAGCTTCATCAGGGGCCCAACTGAAATGCCTCTATGCAAATGCACGGAACATGGGGAACAAACAAGAGGAGCTAGAGACGTGCGCATACCTGCAAGGCTACGACCTTACTGGCATCACAGAGACGTGGTGGGACAGCTCTGATGACTGAAGCGCAGGAATGGAAAGATATAGGCTTTTTAAAACGGGCAGGCAGGGGAGACAAGGAGGGTATGTTGCCCTCTATGTCAATGACCAGTTCGAGTGCATGGAGTTCTGCCTGGGGATGAAGAAGGAGCCGACCAAGAGCTTAGGGGTCAGGATTAAAGGGAAGGCAAGGATAGGAGACATTATAGCGGGGGTCTGCTATAGGCCACCTGACCAGGAAGACCAAGCAGATGAGGCCCTCTATAGACAGATAGGTGTAACCTCACATTCACAGGCCCTGGTCCTCATGGGAGACTTCAACCACCCCGATATCTGTTGGAAGGACAGCACAGCTGGGCACAAGCAATCCAGGAGGTTCCGGGAAAGCGTGGATAACAACTTCCTTCTCCAAGTGATAGAGGAGCCGACAAGAAGAGCAGCCATGCTGGACCTTGTTCTCACTAACAAGGAAAGGCTGGTGGGGGACGTGAAGCTCAAGGGCAGCCTTGGCTGCAGTGAACATGAAATGGTGGAGTTCAAGATCCATAGGGCAGCAAGGAGGGCACGCAGCAAGCTCACCACCCTGGGCTTCAGGGAGAGAGCAGACTTTGGCCTCTTCAGGAACCTGCTTGGTAGAGTCCCTTGGGATAAAGCCCTAGAGGGAAGAGGGGCCCAAGAAAGCTGGTTAATATTCAAGGACCACCTCCTCCAAGCTCAGGAGCGATGCATCCCAACAAAGGCGGCGGCAGGCAAAAAAGCCAGGAGGCCTGCATGGATGAACAAGGAGCTCCTGGACAAACTCAGGCACAAAAAGGAAGCCTACAGAGGGTGGAAGCAAGGGCAAGTAGCCTGGGAGGAATTCAGAGAAATTGTCCGAGCAGCCAGGGATCAGGTTAGGAAAGCTAAAGCCCTGATAGAATTACATCTGGCCAGGGATGTCAAGGGCAACAAGAAAAGCTTCTATAGGTAAATCAGTGATAAAAGGAAGACTAGGAAAATGTGGGCCCTCTCCGGAAGGAAACGGGAGACCTGGTTACCCAGGATATGGAGAAGGCTGAGGTACTCAACGACTTCTTTACCTCAGTCTTCACCGGCAAGTGCTCAAGCCACACCGCCCAAGTCGCAGAAGGCAGAGGCAGGGACTGGAAGGATGAAGAACCACTGACTGTGGGAGAAGATCAGGTTCGAGACCATCTAAGGAACCTGAAGCTGCACAAGTCCATGGGACCTGATGAAGTACATCCACAGGTCCCGAGGGAACTGGCAGATGAAGTTGCTAAGCAGCTATCCATCATTTTTGAGAAGTTGTGGCAGTCTGGTGAAGTTCCCACTGACTGGAGAAGGGGAAACATAAGCCCCGTTTTCAAGAAGGGAAAAAAGGAAGACCGGGGGAACTACAGGCCAGTCAGCCTCACCTCTGTGCCTGGCAAGATCATGGAGCAGATCCTCCTGGAAACTGTACTGAGGCACACGGAAGTCAAGGAGGTGATTGGTGACAGCCAATATGGCTTCGCTAAGGTCAAATCATGCATGACAAATTTGGTGGCCTTCTACGACGGGGTTACAGCACTGGTGGATAGGGGAAGAGCAACGGATGTCATCTACCTGGACTTGTGCGGGACAGTGTCAAATGCTTTGCACAACATCCTTGTCTCTAAATTGGAGAGACAAGGACTTGACAATGGACACTCAGTGAATAAGGAACTGGCTGGACAGTCACACTCAAAGAGTTACGGTCAATGCCTCGATGTTCAAGTGGACACCAGTGACGAGTGGCATTCCTCAGGGGTTGGTACTGGGACAGGTCCTGCTTAACATCTTTGTTGGCGACATGAACAGTGGGATTGAGTGCACCCTCAGCAAGTTTGCCGACGACACCAAGCTGTGCGGTGTGGTCGACACGCTGAAGGGAAGGGGTGCTATCCAGAGGGACCTTGACAGGCTTGAGAGGTGGGCCTGTGCGAACTGTATGAAGTTCAACAAGGCCAAGTGCAAGGTCGTGCAGAGGGTTGGGGCAATCTCAAGCACAAATACAGGCTGGGCTGAGAATGGATTGAGAGCAGCCCTGAGGAGAAGGATTTGGGGGTCATGGTTGATGAGAACCTCAACATGAGCCAGCAATGGGCGCTTGCAGCTCAGAAAGCCAACTGTATCCTGGGCTGCATCAAAAGCAGCGTGACCAGCAGCAGGTCGAGGGAGGTGATTCTGCCCCTTTACTCTGCTCTCGTGAGACCCCACCTGCAGTACTGCGTTCAGCTCTGGGGCCCCCAACATAAGGACATGGAGCTGTTGGAGCAAGTCCAGAGGAGGGCCACGAAGATGATCAGAGGGCTGGAGCACCTCTCCCATGAAGACAGGCTGAGAGAGTTGGGGCTGTTCAGCCTGAAGAAGAGAAGGCTCTGGGGAGACCTTATAGAAGCCTTCCAGTACCTGAAGGGGGCCTACAGGAAAGTGGGAGAGGGGCTTTTTACAAGGGCATGTAGTGATAGGAAGAGGGGTAACAGTTTTAAACAGGAAGAGGGTAGATTTAGATTAGATATTAGGAAGAAATTCTTGACTGTGAGGGTGGTAAAACACTGGAACAGGTTGCCCAGAGAAGCTGTGGATGCCCCCGCCCCGGCAGTGTTTAAGGCCAGATTGGATGCTTTGAGCAACCTGGTCCCCTGTGGTAGGGGGGTTGGAACTAGATGATCTTTAAGGTCCCTTCCAACCCAAACCATTCTATGATTCTGTGATCTTACCAATTTCTGTTGCATGGTCAATAAGTGTTTGCACAACAGCCGCTTGCAAGCGAATTCTTTTTTCTGTAGTGGCTGACATCTTCTCATTTTCATTCGAGTGCAACAGGTTAGGAGCAAAAATCACTGCCAGATTACTGCTGTCCATTCTGTTTTCATTGGATCTTAGGAAGAAAAGTTTGTGGTTTTTGTTTTGTTTTGTTTTGTTTTTTTTACACAAATTATCAGGACATAAGCAGTGGATAGAGAAAAGGCCAAATAAAACAAATGCAGTTGGAAAAAAAAAAAAACAAAAAAAACAACAAAAGAGTCATTCACTTGAGTGCTCCCATACAGAGATTAACGTGTAGACTTATGCATCCTAGGCTAGGTAACCACATGACTATGTTATTGAAATCAAGAAGTTATTGAGCCGGGTCAGTGTTGGCGAATGCAAGGTATCAGATCATGTTAATGTTATCAGTCACTCCTTTGGCTTTCCAAAGAAGAATGAGGAATACAGCTATGAAAGAATGGAACAAAGTCAAGTCTCCAGCAAAATAAGGTTTCATAAAGAAAACACTTTGGATTTATGAAAGAAAAGACCATGCCTGAAATCTAGTGAATGACTGGAGGTAAGAAAATGTAAAGTCACAAACCACTCACAGAAAGTTACAGCAGGTGCCTGGAAAGATAAGTCGTTAAAGGAATTGGGAGCTGTTTAAAAGCACTCTCTTTACACTGACCTTAGGGACACAGTTCTCAGAAAGTTGAAGAAGTATCTCAAAGCTTCAATTGTTCTGTGGGCCATCAAACATGACAGCAACACAGTTGCAGTTTTCTTCTCATTTCCTAGCTGCTGAGCTTTGTAAAAGCCTTCCTGCAGGTGAGGTGGAAGGATGGGTTCTGGCAGCTCTCTAAAGAACTGTTTAAGAAGCCCTGCAACATCACATGGCAGTGCAGCTGAGAGGCAGTTTTCACCTTGATCCAGTTTACTCTGAAATCGTTCATAAGAAACATGATTTGAAATCTTCAACATATCATCTGGTTTCTAAGTTTAGGCATTAACCCTCTAGCCCGTATCAGAAAAGACAGTCACATCTTCCCCATTTTTAGTTTCAGCCTTCTCATGTTTTACGTAACTACAGTATCTAAGAAGACACACAGATGATGTCAGACCACATGTGTTAATTTACAGGTTCCCATGTACACACCCTTCTGATAGAACATTGCTTAACAAATATCCTCACAGTACCCAGTGTGCATAACTGCTAAGTTTGTTCAGTCACAAGTGTAGTCTCACCATCTGGAAAGCTGAAAAACTTCCCAGGGAAAAAAAAAAAAAAAAAGGTGAAGTTTGCCAGTTTCTGGACTACGTCTTCTCTCATTTCTAAAGATGATCAAGTGAAAGGCAGCTTATTAAAAAAAAAAAAGATGCCTTAGAGAATACCTTTAAAGCTTTTAAACGAACAAGGGATCCAGACTTTCTGAAGAGTCCCTCAGTATGAACATGTTCTTCCAAATATTCACACGTATCAACAAGAAAGCTGAGGAAAGAACAGCAACATACTTCTGACATTCAGAATAAACCTCGTTTTCGCCAGAAAAACTATCTCATGATAAATAGCTAAAACTTAATATATAGGATAGCTTTCCCCAATAACAAGTAGTATAAAGAAATACAACTGAACGATAACTCTGGCTCTGAATTCCCCATCTAACTTCTGCTTTCCTCCTCCTCCAACTGAAACTATTTTTACATCCCCAATTAAAGCTTTAGGAGGCCTAGAATAAATATTATGGCCTCTCTTCTGACAAGATTTCAGTACTATACTGTGAGCAAAGTAAGTATAAATCTAAATATACAGTGTTAATTTACCTCGGAATATAACCATATTCTGGCACAAGTGATTGTGGTAACGCATGAAAAGATACTCCAAAGGTTTTACCCTAAAATACAAAATTCAAACAATGTTATTCAAAGGTCGGTAGGATTACCAACTACACATTACAGAAAAGCACGTATTCCACGAAGCACAAACAGAAGGGTAGTTAAGGCAAAAAAACCCCACAAAGTCTTTCAGATAAAACAGGTAAGAGGTATTGTCAGGAAAAGCACCATCATCTCTAGATAGCTGAGCCTATGCTGATTCTAGTTACAGGTAACACCCTAGATTACTGTGAAAGAATAGAAAGGTTTTCTGCAGTAGGTTTAGCACATTTTATTTTACAAGGAGTCAGTTTTCCTATCAGGCCTCAAAATCGGTAAGGATACTTAACCGACTCTTTAAGGATATTTAACAGACTGTTCTGGAATCTCACCTTACCTTTTCAAACTGACTAAATCCTATCTTTTTTAAAAAGATCAACACAAACTTGAAATAACAACTTTTTTTTTATTTAATTTTTTTCTTCATCTTAGGCACTCAAGATTGCCATTGCAGGGAACATTAAACTCAACAGAACAGTCTAGAAAACTGTTCTGAACTCTCATATTCAGCACTTCTGTTTAAGAAACCGTATAATTCTACTACTTTACAGCAAGACATCAGAGTATCTGTTATATATTAGAAAACAAGCAATTTCTCCAGTCATTACTACTGATGCTCACCTATAGTGTTTTTTAATGTTTATCTGAGGTTACTGCAGTTGAGTTGTAAAAGCCCACATTTCAATGTAACATTTTTGTTTCTTTGCCCCTCTTTTCTGTTTATATTTACAGTACCTGCAAGCCAGGCCCTCCCCCAACCAGAAAAAGATTGGGATCACTCTCAACTTGTTATTATCAGAGATGAATGCAAACTCTCAGTCCTTTATGCCTTAAATTCAAAGTTTTGACCATGCTACGAAAGTAGTTAAACAATAACTAACCCATTAGGCCACCTTGGGCCTATCTGTCCTACAGAAAACAAGCATAACATGATAAGGAAAGAGAAGCAACATGTATTCTCGCCATTGTATTCCAGGTTGCTACTAAAAATGCAAAAAAGAAAATTAACTCCAAGCTATAATGCTTTTCGGTATTCACAAGTTTATGTCATAGAGAATTCTAGTGGCTTGTAATTCATCATTTAAAATTCATAACTGATACCCTCACTGTACTGGGTTTTGGATTTATTTTAGTTCTTAAGATAAAATAATGTCTGTTTCCTTACAATAGAAATAGAATGCCCCCCTAGCAAAACAATATTATTCTATACCTTTCCTACCTTGCTCAGTTGTTATTTAAATATATATTTTCTTCCTTGTATAAAATGTAAACACTGCAGGTAGCTACACAGACATGTTTTATTATGACATACATACATATTCACAGCTCTCACTACCTTCCCTTCAAATAAACAACCACAACAAAACACCTAGATCCATATGCTCGATACTGATGAGGGGGAAGAAACTAATTCTAACTTCATCCTTGCTCTCTCCCTTTCCAAACAACCCAACCCAAGCATGTGTTTTAGCAACTACTTTGGCTTATATTGACCAAGGGTTACTGTAGCATTTTGTAATAGCTTCTCAGCAATGGAAACAGCCTTACAGAAAGCTCATTCCCAGAACGCTCAGTTCTGTGCTATATCAGCTGCACAGGGATCTTGCTTAGGACTCGACAGTGGTTGTTTCCATGCTTTATAAATTAGATTCTACCAGACGATCAATGTTCCAAAATGGATTTCAATGCTGTATAAACTGGCATCTGTTAAGAAACTTTAATTTTAAATTAGAGTCCTGAGACAGAAAATACACTTTTTGCCTTCATCAAATTCAAAGTAGGTATTTGAGATAACAGGGCAGATTTCATTCCCCAGAGCACAAGCAAATCAGGGCCAAATCTATCTGCATGAAAACATCCAGAGACATGCCCTATACTAACAAACCATGCAAATAAAGCCCTTCAAACCAAAAAATCTAAGAAATCAAGTAAACTAAGATATAAAGCTTTTAGAAACCATACAATAGATACGTATTCTAACAAATAATACAATGACTAAGATTTAAATTCCCTAGACAGCACAGTAAAGTCTAGTCCCTTGTACAGACCAGAGGCATGGTTCAGTACCTTTGAAACACACGTGTTTAAGCGAATATCAACTACGTTAACAAAAAGAGGAACACATCTCGTTCACCACGTGGCCTGCCTTGCAACATCCAGGTCCCGAACGGGCGGGCAGGAATTGAGCAGTCTAAGCCATTCGCTCATTAAATCAGAACCCGGCTGTCCCCACTACCGCCTGCAGCACTTGCTGGTTGAGGAAAATGGGGAAAAAACCGACTTTCCCCATTGCAGGGATTAAGACGTTTCTCCACGAGAGGAGGTTATGCCCTGTCAGGGGCCAGCAGGAGCGACAGCGTTATGGGAACAGCTCTGACGCCAGAATCGGCGGCCACCAGGCTTCGCCAGGGACAGCAGACCAGCTCCCGCACCCCCGCGCTCAGCTCCCTCACCAGCAACCGCCCTCCTCCCCTCCCGCCCCCACTTCGCCGCGGCGGAGCGCCGGTGCCCTCCGTGAGCGCCGCAGCGTTACCGCCCCCCTTACCTCCTTACCTCCGCGACCTTCGCTCCTGGTTGCTCGGCCGCCGCCAGGCAGCTCCCACTCTTCACCTTAATCCCGTAAGAGGCCTGGAGCTCCTCCAGCACCGCCAGCCGCACCAGCCTTCGCCTCTGCTCCGCCATCCCAGCGCCCGCTGCCTCTCGCACCTCCCGCTCCCCGGCCGCCCCTCAGACCCTACCCAGCGCCATCGCGACCGCCTAGCCCGGCCCGCCTCCCGCGCCGCCGGTTACCGTTTGCTTAAACCCAGCGCCCTGCCCCGCCACAACTCTGATTGGGCCGTTTGCCGTTCGAAATCAGGCCCCAGCCGCCCAACAGCTACCCGGGGCTGCCCCGGCGGCGCCTGGTTGCTGCGTCGCCTCTCAGCCTCCCGCGGCTCCCAAAGCCCCGCGCACCGCCTTCCGGCGATCGCGCTGGCTACCTAAGCGCGCTGCCCCAGGGAGGCTAGTGTGGGGGTGTGGGGCGGCTGCGTAGGAGCGGGGTGGGGGGCCGGCTGCCGGCTCCCGGGGGCTCTGGGCGCCGGCTGCTGGGTGGCGTTGCGGGGCGGTCGAGTGCTCCCACTGTGGGCAACGGGAGACGGAGCGAGCCAGCAGCCGGGATGGAGCACCAGGGGCAGCAAGCAGGAGGGCCTCAAGCGCTGACGGTACCGTGTTCGCTTCCCCTCGCCCCCTGCAAGCTTCAGGCCGATGTCACCAAGTTTGGGGTTGGTTGGGTTCGTTGTTTACTTGAAAATAAATGTTAGATTGATTGTTTGAAAACAAATTTCAATTCAGAATAGTAAACCACTGCAGTTTTGTGAATAAACTGAATTCTTAAGGAAGGAGTACAGGATGCCAACCTTACTTGATTGTAATGGTGGTGTATATTGGGATAGAAAAAAGATTAAGGACCTTCACATCTGCTTTAGTCAGTGGTGTTTCTTTCTCCTGCATTAGCTTTGGTCTGTGCAGATGCATCTAAGATGATTTGTCATTTTTTGTGGACAAAACCACAATTCGCAATTTAAATGGCAGTTAAACCATTGGCACCAGGTTTGTTAGTACTTTCTAAATTTGGGGTTGCTTGCCTAGTCCATACTATGTTCTCATACGCCTTCTCCAGGAGGGTCATTTGGGGTTTTGCACTATGTTGTTATAGGAAGACTTGAATGGTGGTTTGTTTGGGGGTTTTTTTGGGTTTTTTTTGTTTGTTTTTTTTTTTTTAAATTTCTGTTCCAAAGGTAACTCTTCAAGTGTTAATAACAGTAAAATTAATGAAATGCAGTCTTTCTGTGTAGGGTCAGAAATAAGTGCTGTAGCAAAAATACGCTTTCTAGCTTTTCCGTTATACATATTCTGTTACTAGTTCTAAAGTGAGTCTTACTTCACTGAGAGAAAGAGAATACCACAAAGCTTAGACACAGAATGGTAATACCATGTCATGATGAACACCTATGGACACAAAAACTAGAGAATAGCTAGATTTTTTCCAGAAGTCATCAAAATATGAACAGAAAAAAAACCCCTAGAAAGTTATGTGGAAGAAAGACCTAGCAGCAATAATAAATAGCAGATTAGACATGAATTTTCTTAAGTAAAACCCCAGGATTTTGATTATGGACATCAAAATCATTGAGCAAAAGTAACATTCCTCTAAATGTAGTTTTAGTGCAGCCTTACTGTAAGTATTATTATCTGTCCTGGCATTGAAATTACATGAAAATAGGAAATGCCAAAACCTCAAATATCACTGATAAGAAAAGTAAAAGTAAGGGAATAAAATAAATAGGTATCACAGAATTTAGTTTAATCCAACTTAGTTTTCTGTAGTAATGATGAATTACACAAGAGGGAGCTGTGATCTGATAAATATATCAAAACTTTTCATGTCAAGTCTATTCCGTTCAGTATTCACATAAGAATACTCTTATGTGTTAAGGCCACTCTCCATCATCTTTGCTGAGTCGTGGGCAACGGGAGAGGTGCCTGAGGACTGGAGGAAAGCGAATGTCGCTCCAGTCTTCAAAAAGGGCAAGAAGGAGGACCCGGGTAACTATAGACCGGTCAGCCTCACCTCCATCCCCGGAAAGGTGATGGAACAACTTGTTCTTGGTGCTGTCTCTAGGCACATCGAGGATAGGGGGATCATTAGGGGCACTCAGCATGGCTTCACCAAGGGGAAGTCAGGCTTAACCAACTTGATAGCCTTTTATGAGGACATAACCCGGTGGATAGATGATGGTAAAGCTGTGGATGTGGTCTATCTTGATTTCAGTAAAGTGTTTGACACGGTCTCCCACAGCATCCTCGCAGCTAAACTGAGGAAGTGTGGTCTGGATGATCGGGTAGTGAGGTGGATTGTGAACTGGCTGAAGGAAAGAAGCCAGAGAGTGGTGGTCAATGGGACAGAGTCCAGTTGGAGGTCTGTGTCTAGCGGAGTCCCTCAAGGGTCGGTACTGGGACCAGTACTATTCAATATATTCATTAATGACTTGCATGAGGGAATAGAGTGCACTGTCAGCAAGTTCGCTGATGACACCAAACTGGGAGGAGTGGCTGACGCGCTGGAAGGCTGCGCAGCCATTCAGAGGGACCTAGACAGGCTGGAGAGTTGGGTGGGGAGAAATTTAATGAAATATAACAAGGGCAAGTGCAGAGTCCTGCATCTGGGCAAGAACAACCCCATGTACCAGTACAAGTTGGGGGCAGACCTGTTGGAGAGCAGCGTAGGGGAAAGGGACCTGGGGGTCCTAGTGGACAGCAGGATGACCATGAGCCAGCAGTGTGCCCTTGTGGCCAAGAAGGCCAATGGCATCCTGGGCTGTATTAGAAGGGGTGTGGTTAGCAGGTCAAGAGAGGTTCTCCTCCCCCTCTACTCTGCCCTGGTGAGGCCGCATCTGGAATATTGTGTCCAGTTCTGGGCCCCTCAGTTCAAGAAGGACAGGGAACTGCTAGAGAGAGTCCAGCGCAGAGCCACGAAGATGATTAAGGGAGTGGAACATCTCCCTTATGAGGAGAGGCTGAGGGAGCTGGGTCTCTTTAGCTTAGAGAAGAGGAGACTGAGGGGTGACCTCATTAATGTTTATAAATATGTAAAGGGCAAGTGTCATGAGGATGGAGCCAGGCTCTTCTCAGTGACATCCCTTGACAGGACTAGGGGCAATGGGTGCAAGCTGGAACACAGGAGGTTCCACATAAATATGAGGAAAAACTTCTTTACGGTGAGGGTGACCGAACACTGGAACAGGCTGCCCAGAGAGGTTGTGGAGTCTCCTTCTCTGGAGACATTCAAAACCCGCCTGCACGCGTTCCTGTGTGATATGGTCTAGGCAATCCTGCTCCGGCAGGGGGATTGGACTAGATGATCTTTCGAGGTCCCTTCCAATCCCTGACATTCTGTGATTCTGTGAAGAAAAAAACACATGATGATGTGCTGTATTTTTTTCCCCAAAAAAGTGATGAGGTAATCTTTTTACTTTTTGCAGAAGATATTTAAAGCCACAGCATTATCTAGTAATTTTGTCAAAAACATTTGTCAATATTTTAATATCCTTTAGGTGACTGTTTTAACATATTTCTGCTTTATTTACAGGTAGAGACTGGAGCAGAAAAATTACTTTGCAAATAAGAACTAGGCATCTAATTTTGGAACCAGTTGTAGCATCCCAACTCAAATCTATTACGCTCTTTCAAAATTGGATTAGAAAAAATACAGTAAACAGCTATTTGGCTACTTCCCCCCCGCCCCCTCCTAATTGTCTAAGAATTCACATACCAAGCTTCTGGCATTTTAAATAATTCTAATTTTCAGAGGCTATGGGTGAAATCCCGTCCTGAATGAAGTAAATGGCATAACTCGCTTTTGTCATCAGGAGGGCCAGGTTTACACTCCTTTTCGAATCCAGCATGTAATACGCAAATATAGTCGTACACACACACACACAGAGACGATCTTTTGCACTAGCCATATATAGGTATATGTTTACGTTTTGGGAGAAAAAATAAACCGCGAGCATCTACATTTAGCGTGGCATTTTGTGAATTTTGGAAGCTACTCCAGAAATGAGAGCTTTAAAAAAGAAGTCAAATGTTTACTAATAGTCTCATTTCAGTAACCACTTGGAGCAGTCAATGGTCAAACCAACCAGAAAACTCAGCCAGAGGAAGCAGAAACAAGCTACTTCAACAAGCAGAGTAACACCATGAGGACTACAGAAAACAGACCTTACTCCGAAGTACCCCTCCCTGAACAAACTCGGAACTCGCTGGGAAAGAGTGTAAGTATCCCTCATTCTGGCAATATGAGGGCTGCTTTTGCCTTACTTCTTCAACCAAACCAGCTGAGGGCAGAAGGATCATAAGGGCAGATCATGGAAAAGAAAGATCATGAGGGCAGAAAGCCAGACCATACCATCCAGGAGAAACTGAAAAGTAGCTGCACGAGGGATGTTTATGCATTGATGTCCTCAGTGTCTGACTATTAGTACAGTTTATTCTGAACATCCTTACTCATTCTTGTCTCTTCCTGGCTTTCTCTCTTAATGAGCAATTATTTACTCCAATTCCCAGCTGTGCTGCTCAGCCTGCATTTACGTTAGTTATGTCCCTTTTCCATCTCCCACTCCCTCCACTGCTTTGTCTTGTCTTCAGTAAAGAATTTTGCCCAGGACTGAAAGTGTTGGGGGGGATCTGTCTCGTGCGATGTCCTTACTTGCAACCATTCAGAACTGTGTCTGAAACAAAACAATATGGATACTCCAAATACCTTAAAAATTGAAGGGTAGCTATATCCCCTACCTCTGTGATTAGCTTGATGAAAACTAATTCCTGATCAAGAAAATAGTAAGGAGGAGGATTTAAAGTGTATTTGAAGTAACAAAATGAGGTTAGAAACAGTGTCTTCCAAACTGACATTCAACACAAATTCCCTCTGAACCATGGTTTTAGGCTAGAATAATTCTATTTAACCCACCTTTTATTTGGGTTACAAATTTGGTCTCAGCTTACCATCTTGTAATTTCAGGTTTTTGAAGAGACTATTGCAGAAAATTAGATACAACAATCTTAAAACCTTAGTATCAATTGTATAAATTGTTAACTCCATATCTGAGTTTGCTCCTTATACAGACTTCTTGGGGACAGATTATCAAAGCCAACTCATTCAAGTTTGAATATTCCACACTAAGAATCATCAGTATTTTGTCTGAAATATTTTGAAACTTGTTTTTGTGAAAAGTATTAATTGAATTTTTTACATTCACTAGTACTGTAGTCAAATAAGTGTTTGTAATGAAAGTTTGGTACAGCTCTCGGAGAACAGCAGTATACAGCATACCTTTCCTCCATTTAGTCTGCAAGACCACATGTTTGAAGGAACGGAGGAATTGCCATGTGAGGGAAAAGATACCTGCATCTCTAATGTATGTAGGTGAAACTTTGGAAAAGCCTGAAGATTTCATGGGCAGATTCTAACATATATAATGTGAGGATCTTGAGGCAGTGACTAAACTTCCATGCTTATTGCACTGAGGCAGCATTTTAGCTGTTTTTCTTTGGGGCTGGAGACAGTACTTCTGATACCTTCAAATGCTAGAAAGAATAAATCAATCGACTGTGAGTAGGTTTCAAGTTCACCACATGATCTGGAACTCTGCTAGAAAAATAAAGAATCAAAAAATGACTGAAAGTAAGAAGATCTGTTGATTAGGCTGAGAAATTTGAAAAATCCCTGTTCCACATTAAGGAGAGAGACAATTTTTTTTTGAAGCCATATACTGTCTTGGAAGCCTGCATGTGAAATTTAAAGAGTGCTTCTCATTCAAAGCAGCTTAGCTACTGCTGATACCACACTGGTCAACTCAACTCAATATAGACACTTTCTGTTGTAAGTGCTTGATGTTTTCAAGCATGGCTGAAGCTAAGAGTTTATTCTTGACACTGTACATGACCTTTTGTACTTATACATTTCATTTTATCTTTAACAGCACTAGCAGGAAGACTGTTCGTTCTTTTCTGGTTTTCTTTTACGTCCAGTTCTTGTGCTTGAGTGGTTGAATGGTCTGAAACTGGCAACTTAAAATTTCCTCTGCTCCAGTGTGGGGTCCCTCCCACAGGAGACAGTCCTCCACGAACTTCTCCAGTGCGGGTCCTTCCCGTGGGCTGCAGTTCATGAACTGCTCCAGTGTGGGTCCTTTCCACAGGGTGCAGTCCTTCAGGAACAGACTGCTCCAACATGGGTCCCCCACAGGGTCACAAGTCCTCCCAGCAAACCTGCTCCAGCGTGGGCTCCTCTCTCCATGGGGTCACAGGTCCTGCCAGGAGCCTGCTCCAGTGCAGGGTCTCCACAGGGTCACAGCCTCCTTTGGGCACATCCACCTGCTCTGGTGTGGGGTCCTCCATGGGCTGCAGGTGGATATCTGCTCCCCCATTAACCTCCACGGGGTGCAGGGGGACAGCCTGCCTCACCATGGGCTGCAGGGGAATCTCTGCTCCAGCACCTGGAGCACCTCCTCCCCCTCCTTCTTCACTGACCTTGGTGTCTGCAGAATTGTTTCTCTCACATATTCTCACTTCTCTCTCTGGCTGCTGCTCCGCAGCAGTTTTTTCCCCGTTCTTAAATATGTTATCCCAGAGGTGCTACCACTGTCCCTGATAGGCTCAGCCTTGGCCAGCGGTGGGTCCGTCTTGGAGCCAGCTGGCATTGGCTCTGTGAGACATATGGGAAGCTTCTAGCAGCTTCTTGCAGAAGCCACCCCTGTAGCCCCATCACTACCAAAACCTTGCCACACAAACCCAATACAGGTTTCTTCTCTGAAGAGATATAGTTTTAATCCACTGAAGTAATCATGCTGAGAATGCATTACTGAGACAATGCATTCATTCTGAAGACCTATGTTTCTAGAGTTTAAGGGTTAATAAAACTTCCTTGGGAGGAAATAAAAGCTTCAGACTGGTATAATTCTGTACATGGAAAGGAAATTAAGATTCCTCTTATATTACTCCATATTTATAGAATACTTGAGATCACAAGTGCTTCACAAACTCTATAGAGGACTCAGCTCACCTGCTGAAATCCTCACTCAGTTGAAAGTAGAAAGGCATTGACTTGGGCAGACCCCAAGGCAGAAGTCAGATGGGACACTAAGCATCATGCTTTGTGTCACAGAACTCGTCATAAATATTCCAGAAGGACAAGATTTTAGTTT
Source organism: Nyctibius grandis (assembly GCF_013368605.1). Classification (NCBI taxonomy): domain Eukaryota; kingdom Metazoa; phylum Chordata; class Aves; order Nyctibiiformes; family Nyctibiidae; genus Nyctibius; species Nyctibius grandis. Next base: position 37,096,111 of record NC_090661.1, read on the forward strand.
TTCATTGCTGCATTAGCAAATTGTTATGTGAAAGTAGTGACTCAGAGGCAAAATGCCTTATTTATTTATTTATGGCAACACAGTAGTTTTCATATATTATCATAGAATTTAAAGCTAGAAATGACTCGTAGATTGTCTAGTCTGACCTCTTGTACATCACAATGCAGCAATTTATGTACTAAGGGTAACCAACCGATGGTTAGACAGTTTTTCTAATGGGAGAATGATGTGGGTTTGACTGTCTTGGGCACAAAAAGGTGAAAATTGCATTCCTTGGCCATGCTGTAACTGTTATGAAATTGTATAAAAGATGGGTAAAAACCTCTCCTCCAGCTACACTGATAATAAAGCAAGAAGCTGAAACTGCATTTTATAGTCTACCCTGTCCTATAGGCCTAGTTTGAAGAAGCCTGTCAGATAATTACTGGAGGAAGGTTTGGACTAAGGAGCTAATTTCTAGATTTCAGACAACCTTTGATATTAGGTAAAGGGAAAAAAATGCCTCTTCTTCTGGCACATCTTCTGGGCAGGTTCATATTCTAGATGCCTTGAGAATACAAAAATGAAAGAGCAGGAAGTTTAGATACTTCTAGTCCTGCGCGGAAGCTGAGTCGGGGTTTTAAAGTTGCTATTTTGGACTTGTGCCTCCAGTGGGATCTCAGGTGGAATGCAGCTGCCCAAGTCTTCCATGAGGCACCCAAGGCTTTAGTCAGTTATGCAATAGCGTGTTTGAAGTAGGAGCTGTTCTGAAATCTTTAGTTTAACTCCAGTCCCAAATCTTGATGTTTTCTCTCCTGACTTTTGATCTCTCCCTTTCAATTGGTGTGGGAAGGAAAGATGGTAAAGTAAGCTGTGTATGGGAAATTAAGATGAGAACAAAAGCCTGTCCAAATTATGCAACATAAGGATCATTTTGCTATAAAATTGCTCTTCAAGTGTGGCTGTCACTGAAACATATTAAGATTTCAACAGTTATTTTCTTGATAAAGACTTAATTTCTTGCATAAAAAGGCTTTTAAGCTTAAAGCTATGCCTACACAATTAGTGTCCTTTGGTTTTTGGATCATTTGAAGGGTGCTAAAGGATTTGAATGTTATAGAAGTATTTTTCATCACCACAGATCAGTTGGTTCAAACTACTTTCACAGTAGCCTTATAATTTAAACAATTTACAAATGTAATGTATCGTCAGATACAATGATCACCAGATCATTTTGCAATGGAATGTACATAGTTTTAGGAACTCAGTGCAGGCTTGAGGGTCGTGCTGCTGTATCTAGGGCTAGAGCTGGGGTTGGACAAAAAAAAGCAGTAACTGAATTTCATCTGCCAATTCAAAGGGGAACTTAGTGGAATACAGCAGAGAACAGAAGCCACAGATTCCCTTTTTTAACCCCATTCTCTGTTTCTGTTATGGAATGGGGTTTTCCTGTGTGCAGTGAGGCAGAACTAAGCTGTCTTAACATACCAACAGTGAGAGTGTTTGAAAAGATAAAATCTGTAGATAATATTAATGATGGCATTGTTGTTTAGTTTCATAGACTGCATAGTGATGTACATGTCACTGGAGGGCTCTGCTGTGCGTATCTGTAATCAAAGTGCACTCTTTGACCTAAGAACAACAACCTGATGTGCGGTTTTAAGCAAACTTATTTTGAAGAGCACACACAGGTTTTCCTTCCTCAGTTTTCCCCCTAGTCATCCTATACTCATCAGTTACATAGTTGTTCATTGTGGGGTTGTTATGATACTCCAGTGCTTGGGATGGGAAATCTGGCCCCTGTTTCTAACTCTTTCTTGTGCTGTGTGGTCCTGCAGTCCTCTTAAACCTCCATCTGTAAAAGGCTCTCTGTGTACTGAATGTTTAAAGGACAGTAGATAATTATTTTGTAGATTTATTTAATAAATGGCCCCAATTCTTTTTCCATTCTTTTCATCTTTGGAGTTGCTTTAATCTAATTTCTTTATACAAATTCACTTCCCCCCTCCCCAGTAGAAAAGATAATTGTATATGAACAGGAATATTCACTGTTATTTTTGTTACTTCTTTTTCCCCTTCCCTTTCTTTTTACACATTTAGATTACAGATGTGCCTGCTGGACTTAGCTAGCATTTTAGCCTCCCTATGCTAGATGCTATGTAAATCCAGTAAGAGACAGGACCTATTAGGAAAAGCTTGGAATCCAAATAAACAAGGCAGCACGTATTATTAGGTAGAAGAGGCACAGGTTGATGGTGTGGCTTTTCTAGGAAGGTCAATGGCTAAGCTAAATATAGAATCCAAGTCTCTTCAAATTCAGTCCCACTAATCACCCACTGACCTACGCGAACTCTTTTTTCCTAAAGCATCAGTAATTCTAACTGGGTAGAAACAGTGGTACTATGTGACTGACTTAGACATACGTTTCTCCTATACGTCCCAATCCTGTTACCTTTGTAATAAATACAAAGACTTCTAATGGCTATTGAGTCCAGCTCATGGAAGAGCAAATCATTGAAGGGAGCATACCTTCAAACAGGCTTATGCAAACAGTTCAACCAGTGCACCAAGTACATTTTCACAAATCGGGACTGGTTAGTATATATGATGGAGAAAAAAACAGAGAGACCTCAATATAGACAATGGCGACTGTTTTGAGAGACCACAGTATAACTTCTTTATCACCCATTTTCAGATCTGAATAGTCTACTGACAAACTTTTAGAGAAAACCAGACACAAACATGCAGCATTATTGTAGGTGGCAGTAGTAAGGTCACATTTATTACTCCTATTTTCATTACAGTTACTTTTACAAATACCACTGACATCTCACTGTCACAAGGGTTATCTGTGAATGTAGTTAGAAACAGTCTTGTTACTTACAAGGCCACAGTCCTGAAACCTCTTACACATATACATACCTTTCTATGGCTTGTGGGTGGATCTTAATCCATTTCACAGACTCAGCATGTGGTGAGTGCAGAGAAGCTTAGGTAAGCTTTCTGTCTATGACTGTGGGAACTGGATCTCTGGACTGTAGGTATGTCTGGTGCGGTCATATGTGACCCAGCCTTGGGGGATGGGGTTTGTCACTTGGGAGCGGCTCCACACGACCGTGGCTCTGCAGCTTCCCTCAGTGATACACATGTGAGTGGCATGCCTCATTGTGTGAGCCTGCAGGCTTTTGAAACTGTCTGCACTTCACAGCTAAGCGTTGTTCAATGGTTAAGCTTTTCTCTATTACATCTCATCCTATATTCTTCTAGCTTTATTACCTAAGTATTGTATTATGTATGTTTTAACTGTGTTATCTCATTCCTCATCACCTTAGATAAATGAAAACTGACCATATTTAATGTTAATGTAGTCAGCAATCCTATTAAAATAAACTTGAAATTTCATGTAGTAAAACTGTTTATTTTACAGGATTAGAATTAAGTGTCTGCTCATCTATTATTTTAAATTATTTTAGAAGAAAATGTTAAACATGACTGAAAGAGACAACATACATCAAGAATGAGAACTTAAGAGAAGGCAGCAACTCAGAAGAAAAAAGAACAGAAAAGTTTCTTGAGACAGCTAACAAAAGAGGCAAATAAGAACCTACTGCTGTATACCTAAATTTCCTCTGTTCTTTGTGATCTCTGGAATTTTGCACTGTTTTTAACATGACATTTCCAAATATCTCAGTTTTCCAGAATACCATTTTTGACTTTTTCCACAGCTTTACTCTACTAGGCAAACTAGTTCTAACTATGTATATATAGCTATTTTCACATGTATGTTATTTATATGTTATTTTAAAATTTATTTTATTTTTAGTTAGTTACTTTTGCTCCCAAAAAGTACACATAAGATCAGCACTCATCTAGGGAATGCTGAAGCTCTGGGTTTTTTTGTGTCATGACTATCGATAACTTTAGATTCTTACTTTAGATTCTGAAAAAATTACCTGCCTTCCACTTGAAGGCATTCACACTGGTGTCAAGATGTGTCAAGATCTTTTGCTGTGCTACCTCCAGTGAAAGGCTGTCAAGGTGAAAACGCTACATGTCATCCTAGCTTCCCACGCTACATCCAATTTTAATTTACTCTTAAAATGCCACAATATCTTGTGAGTACTGTATTCTATCAAGTAAATGTTTATAATCCATTTTCCTTCAAAAATAAAAAAATAAAGGAATACAGCAAAATAAAGAAGTAGTGCACTTTTCAGACCATGGTATTTGTAACTGTTTTTGGCAGAAAGGAAAAGTGAAAATGAGACATTTCCAATAGAAACAGACTATGAATTGCACATGCTCTCGGAAGAAATTCTGCCAGGAATGGAAGACTGGCATCTACCAGTTCCAGTGTCACAGCTGTAGGACTGCCCTTCCCCTTTTCAAATTAGGTAGTTTTCCCTTTACCAGTCAGATACTTCTTTAAATAACATACATTGTGTAATCCTCACACAAGCAAAATTTCCCTTATTCATGTTTTAGAGGAAACAAAGTTACTAGCATATTATTGCATAAGCATATTATTTCTTCCTTTTGGTTTCAATCTTGCATAAATATACAAGCTCTCAAGACAGCTAAATGTAGAATAAAAAAAATTATTGCAGTGTAAAGAAATTCTCATTTCAGTAATTTCTACATGCATTTATTTATAGCTTTATGAGATATTTTCAGGTAGCTACAGAGATACTTAACTCTCTCCATTGACTCTGCACAAAACTATCCGTTTAAAAACCTGCAAAGATCAAACAATTCCTACGTTGGTTATGTTAGCTGCAGAAAAACCACCACCCCTGAAGCCGATTTCCTGCTTGAGAAACCAGAAGCTAATTGCAGAACAAAAGGTACGTTTTGAGCACTTTCAGCAGCTACTGTGTTAAAGCGTATCTGATGCAGAGCAGCTTGTAAATGTTTTGCATGTTCTGTGAAGAAGATACTCTGGTTGATGTATGCTGTTAATGCTGCTGGATGTGAGGATATAGCATGAGGCAAAGCAAGCTGCATCCTTTAGTGTCAAAATTTTCAGCTTCAGCTGCCCCTCAGAGCATGTATTTGGGTAAAGAGTAGGCAGCTGCTTTTTTTTCAGTCAACTGTCATCTTTACCAAGTCACTTTCCACCTGCTGCTTTTTTGAAAAATTAAAATGCTTCCCACTCTCTTCAAGTTAGTTACCAAGATTCAAACCCATGGTGCCAGGATAATGTCTGTTACATGACTGCCAATGAAAAGAACAATGTGAAGAGAGCAACAGGTAACTTGTGGTACTTCGCAGATTGGTTTTGTGTTTTTTTTAAAAATTAAAATATATTAATTGATATTTATTATTTACTTATTGTCTAGTGATGATGACTCCTAGTTTTCTACTCATTTTTCAAAACCAAATGTTCAGTGTATCTAATGTCCAATTTAAACTCACGTTTTTCCATAATTAAAATGATTATGATTAATTAATGGAAATAGCTCAGACTTTAACACCTTAAAAAAAAACATTTACAGAAAACAGCTTCATTATCTTAGGTATTCGGCCTCTAAAAGTATTTAGGTTATACTGTGTTCAGTGCTGCTAGGCCTGTGTGACGTTGATGAGCGTTTCATTTCTGAAATATGATAGGATGCCCTTAAACCCAGACCTTCTGACCATCCACATTAAAGGTCTCTTAATCTAATCCCCAGGAACTTTGCTTCATGCCAGGGCCTGAAGTCAGTCATGTGGCAGCTGCCCCTGTCTCCTCCCCACGATGTGTTTGAAACCTGTCTGTGTGTGAACGGCTGGAGCACAGGAAGCCAAGCAGAAGTAACTCCACGGCTTGCTGGTCCTGGCTTCCCACCCGTCCGCACTTCACCTCCTGCACCTCTGAAATACAGTCCCACGATGGAGGGACACGACTGCTTCGCGGGGCAGGGGTGGCTCTGTCGGCATTACATGGCCAGCTGAGGGACAGGGTACCAAGACAAGGTACGCACAGGAGAGAAGAAAAGGGGTTACAGGGCTTCAGGTGCTGAAAATGATCTCACCGACGGTTAGCTCAGTCAGAGCGTTGTAGTTTAGCTTCTACCACTAAGGCCTGGGCCCCTAAGTTAAATGGATTTCATAAAGCTGGCTGGAATAGTACTTAATAATTAAAAGAAGGTCTATAGTGTTTTAGGAGCTGTTTGAATTTAAATGCCATTTTGACTGATTATCTCAAAATTTCTAGGACCTGATGCACAGCAACAGTCAGCACTAAGAACTGGTGTAGTCACTAATGGGCCCCCCAGAGACCTGCATTTGCCAATCATCAAGTGCAGAGAAAACTGAAATATCCAGTGACTGGCACTTTGAAAACAAAGTCCAGATGTAGATTTAAGGTTTTAAATGCTCTGATTGCATCCATTTAGATTTTTAAAACTTGTGGGTGTGGATATGAAAATGCTTTTCATCCATTATTATCAGCACTCTGTCGTTTTCCCTGGTTCTTATTGATTATGAGCCTAATTAACTTGTAAATCAACAGCAACTCCTTCTAGCTTTGTAGTGTTCTAAGTGGTTGAAAACAAAAGAAAATATTACCTAAAAGTCTTTCTTTTAATTTATATAAATATATTTTTTATACATACACATACATAAGCAATTAAATTTAAGCTTAACAGAACTCATAAAATCTTGGTGAAATAACTGTAGGCTTTAATATTGTACAACCATGATTTTGTAGAAGTTATAACACAACTTGTGATACCTATATGACTTTTGCTAAGGAACTAATATGGTTGTTCACGTGCATCAGCATCAGACACCTGCTATCAGTAAAGACAAGTAAGTGGGTTATATTAACCAGGTAGGAGCAGAACTTCAGTATAGTCCTTATAGGCCTAGAAAAACATAACTCTTAAATGAAGTTCTCTGTCAAGTGATGTAAAATCTGCACATTGTACAATAAGCAGAGATAAATTAGGATCTTCATTCAGTTCTATTGCAAATCTTTTCTCATCATGGAGGTTTCACTATAACAAGTACATTTCTTATATACTTTTTGTATAGCAGCTTTCCTTCTAAAAGTTCAAAATATCACACAAATGACTTGTGCCACTTTTGTGAAAATCCACCGTTCTACAAAACTAACGGTTGGCAGCAAGACTGGTGTAAATATTTGGTTGGGTTTCTTTCAGACAGATTAAAAAAGCCTGACTTCCCTTCTTATCCTTTGAGTCTTGCTACCATTGGCAATTATTTATACTTTGCTGATAGGACAATCCAAAGAGCTCCTAGGATGACGAAAAGAATAAAGAGCATGTATTGCAAGAATAAAGAGCATCTATTGCAAAAAGAACTGGCTTGTGTGGAAAAAAAGAACAAATTCAATTGTCTAGAAAGGCATTAGTTAGAGAAACCCTTGAGAAATAAAGTAAGATATTATTTAGATTAAGGCTAATGATAGTCAAGACACAAGTAGATATATGTGGTATTAACACATGTAGATTGTAAATTAGAAGAAAATTTCCAACCATCAGGAAGCTAAGGTTCCAAAATAGCCTTACAATAGGAATAATGGGGTAAATAACCTCACTGGCTTTAGGATGTCACCTTATCACTTTACAAAAGAGATTTCATGGTTGCCTATAAAAGGGAACTAGACTGAGGGACTCAAAAAGTAATTTCTAATCCCATGTTTCCAAATCCCACTTTGTTTAGGTGAGGGGTGGGGCAGAGAAGAGTTTATGTAGAAAAGTGAATCATTAATGTCATGTCAGATTTTAAAAGGAGAAATTTAAAAAGAAGAAATAAGGTAATGTGTTTATATTCTCAGCCATCTAAACATAAATATGGAGGAGAGCAGTAACAGAATGTACAAGACTAGGTTCAATTGCAAATAAATACAGTAGAGTAAAAATGATGCAGTGGCTTTTATTATTTCATGCCTGTGAAGTGCATAGCTATATTTTATTCGTCTTGTAGAAAGAAATTTTAATAGCACTGTCCAATTTATATGCAGCTACATTAAGGTTCTATACGGGTGAGCAGGCTTCCTAAATTATATGTATTAATGGGGAAAGATGGGAATCTTCTGTAAGGTGATTCACACCACCTAAAATGGGGCAGCAATTTGACTTCTGACACAGATGGTCTGAATAGCCCCATAGAAGTGCCTTCATTCTGTCACTGACTGTAGAGCACTAATTTAGTCTTCCAAATTGAGGGCCTAAAATTGAGAGTGGAAATAATTCTACTTCATTTTCCTAAATAAAATCTGTACAGACATGAATAAGGAAAGCCCCTGCCCTGAGGATCTTACGATGAGAAGGCAGAGCATTTCATTTTGCTACTTGATGGGAAGGTAGCCATTTCCAGTATGGCTCCAATTACTCTTTATCAAATCAATTAAACCTGTACATTATTATAATAAGCAATATATTTTTGTGCAAGTATCTTTGTATCAACGTCATTATCTGCGTACTTGTGATGGAGTAAAGATGTAGTTTTATATATTTTTGAGGTGGAGATGTAGTTTTATGTACTCTTAAAATTACCAATTTTGCATGTAGTCAAATAATGCAAACAAAAGAACTAATGCATGTTAGTTACAGGACCAGAGCTCTAGTTTATTAGCATTCTTTCCTCTTTCTTTAATTAAATAAGATTTTTAAGCCCTGTTTGCTAAGAAATAGCATCCTATCAAAACCAGCTTGCAACTTAAATAGCTGCTTGTCTTTATTTTTAGCTACTACTGAAAAAGTAAGATGAAAAAGGTTTTCTTTGTTTTGCTATGTATTACTTGCTGAAAAAAACAGATATATCAAGTCCTATTAGATATACTTTAGTCAAGTGGGTCCTACCAATTATGTTGTATTTTATGTAACAACAGAGGAGAAACATTAAAATTACATGACGTAAAATCACAGAGATAACAGTAGAAGACAGGTAGGCCATCTAATTTTATTTCTAATTTGTTTTTCAAATTATCTAGACACTAACACAATTGATTTTGTTAAATATAGGTAAGCATTTATGCTGAACTTGCTTATGTGCCTCTCCAGTAGCATTTCATGCCAAAGTTTACTTGCTAGATACTATAAAACACCAAATAACTGAAAGGAAAATGAATTTCACTTTTATCATCAGGAATGTCATTCACATCTGTGTCTAGTTGTGTCGTCTGATGCACGGGTGTTGTTTCTCTGCACAGAAATTTATTTTTCTTCTTTCTTGTTCCCTAATGGGAAATGAGCCCCTAGGTCCAGAGCTCAGGAGGGAATGGAATTTCCACCCTGCAGCATTTCTCTGAAACCACTCTTGGGTTGTGAATCTCTTCTTCTCTGCTGGTAACGGAATCCCACACACAGCCAGCCTATACTAATGATTTTAGTTGCCTCCAGCACCACTTATGACTAAGTGCAAAACCCTCTCTTCTACCCCACTACCCCCCCAACCCTGCTGAACCACAAGTCTAAGATAACCAACCCTTTTTCTTCTCAGGACTTCTTCACAGTGGAGCTAATTATACACAAAGACAAGAACACTTCCTTTTGAGAGGTAGCAATAAAGACATCATCTCCGTCTGCATGCTCAGGAGCTAAAACTGCTGCACAAGTGTGTGTATCCAAGCTAGCTGTGAGTTCCTCCCAGTATCTTTACAGTCTGAGGGCAGGAAGGGCAGAAGATGATAAACTTTTAAAAATCTGTATACATATGCTATTACTTTATAATGTTACATATTGCACAATGCCACCCAGTATTGTCAGAGTATAAGAGCCTACTCTCAGAAATGTGTTCATTTCAGGTCACATTTGAGAAATTTACAGTATGAGAGTTATTGTTCTGCAAACTCTTAACCAAGAAGAAAGCTTACCTGTTTTCTGAGTTGAAAGTTAATCGTTCTGTGTCAACACAGTGCAACCCCAGTTCTAGCCAAGGGATCATTCTGCTGTGGGTGTGTCACTCCTCACGTGCAAGAGCTTGGAAAGTTTTTAAGCATGTCTTCACTTCTCATGCATTGCACCAAGGATAAAGGGTGGGTTGCTTGTACGGAGCTTCAGTTTTGGCATTACTGTACTTTTTTAACTCGTGTAACTATATTTGGACTTTTTAGTTAGATAGGCTAGTAAGGATGTCTTTTCCTGATTTTTTTCCCAATTGATTTTCCTTGTCATTTCCCAAAAACTATTCCTTAGATGTTTAGGCTGTCTGGTTTCATCTATTACTTTGTGTGTGAGAGAACCATGCAGTGAATGATGGGCATTCTGATTGCTTTGACTGTCTGACAGACTCCTACATCATTGTAAATGCTCTACAAATCCTTTACTTGGCATGTTCTTAAGGGATGCAAAGCTGCACATACGCTTCCTGAAACATCCATAGGACTGCTCTTGCATGTAGCAGCACATTATCTTTCTGGATATTTCAGCAGGGAACCTAAGAATGTCAGTGCAGGTTTCCTGCACAAATCTTCACTTTCAAAACGAGTTAAAAAGGGAAGATAACCTCAGCACATTCTCCCCATTTCTCTTCAGTAATGTCTCATAAAACAGGCACCAGAATCACCCTGATGATACCAGATTATTGTGTGACAGAGCACGCACAGATGCTGCAGAACAAGCTCTCAGTAATATATTAGATCCTAGAGTGACTAGCAAGGTCTTCATACTCTTTTATGTAACACACACTTTGAGATAGTTAATACAGGCTATGACAACAAACACTGTAGCTGTGTTTGTTTTAAACAAAAAGGCTAAAGCAAATTATTTCACATATCATGAATCAGCCAAGTTCTGAAAACATACATTGGTGTAAGATATATTGCTCCAGGGAGATGTACCATAGACTTAACATAAGGCAATATAAACAGAAATTTCTCTTGAAATATAAATGAAAAATTGTCATGATTCAGACAGGTGGTTTCCCAGAAAAACCTGTTTTCAGATAAAAAAAAAAAAAACAAAGAACAAAAAGCACCAAGTCTGTCTGGCTTCTGGGTAGTGTTGGACTCATTCCTAACTGATAACCTTTTGATCTTGTGGACACTGGTATTGATACACCTTTCTCTCTGATTCCTAGCCTTTTCTTCCAAGTCAAACAGGATTTTGCCCGTTTTGCTCAATGTGACATGGCCAACATAGTTGCAGCTTCTGGTTCCCATATTGCTTGTCCAAGTTTGTTCCTTGCTTTTTTATCAAGGTGAAGATTAGATGAAGACATGATCTTCCAAAAGGACATGATATTCACTCTATCCAATGACTTGGATGAGTCTTGTGAAGAACAAAGCAGTCTTGCACCTCACCAGTCACATGTTACCTCGACTAAAACCATGATAATTTTGAAAAAAAGAATGAGATTATTTTCTTTGTGCAGGCCAGGTACTATGAAAAATATCAATCCTAACCATCCAATGAGGTGCATATGCTTTCCAGTATAGCACGCATTCAAGTGACTATTGTAAATAACTTGTTTCTTTCAGTAAAATTTGAGTTGTTGGTCCCCTGGCAAATGCACTGAGCAGCCTTAAAACAGCAATTCAAAGAAAAATCGGAACGGAGAAAAATAAATTAGGAACTTACTTCTTTACATTTGTATTTCTATACACTGACATTGTGTGTTGACTTTTATCTACAGCCTCAATTATTCTGAAATATTGATAATGAAAAAAGGTACAAAATTAAAATGTGGCAATATCCACGAATAATTTCAAAAAAACAGCCTCAATTTAAAAAATTATTTTTTTCTAGCAGTTAACTGATAATGTATCTACTAACGTTTGAGTTACTAATCTCTTGTTTTACAATCATCAGACTTACTCTGTATCACACACTTCCCAATTCCAGTATTTTAATTTATTCCTTAATTACTAGTGCAATTAATTGTAGCTATATATTAGCCTATTTTTAACACATCAAGCTCATAGTATAGACTAAGAAATAGATCAAAACCCAACAAATTATGGTATGCTATATATAAAACAACATACACCTGATTTGATATTCTTTGTAACTGAATTACTGAAGAGCCTACAGGAGTGAGGATCCTAATGAGCCCTTTACTTCCTTTTGAAATGTGCCCTGCTGTTTACCCTTTGCATCATGCTAAGATTATTTCAGTTAAGGGGAAGTGGCATACCAAATTCTCTCTTACTATATTGCAATACTGGATGACTGGATAAAGTTGTACTCTTGCTTGCTTACTAGAGAAAGCATTTCTAAAATCAAGGATGTGCATCTCAAAATTAGTCCAGATTTCAAATAACATTACAATTTGAAAGAGTTTGCATCTAGGTTCAGAATGACACTTTGCATTTTAGGCCATTTTAAAGTTTTCAGTACTTAAAAATTTGCCACGTAGTCAGTATGTTCTCAGAGAGGCCGTTTTTAGTATAAAGTAGAGATACAAGAATATATATTGGTTTAACTAGGTTCAATGGAAAAGAATACTGTTTAGCAATAACTTCAAGAAAAATTTTATCAATTAATCTCAGTGTTAAATGGTCTGAATTATTAAATGTGAAATGACCTCATTAAAATGATATGACTAAAAGTGGTCATTCTTTTGTCAAGCAATGTTTCCATTTAATTAAAATGTTCTCTTATTTCCTAAGCCACGTGAGTTTCTGGTGTTTTTATTCAAATGCATTAAAATGGTAGACCTGCTGAACTCTTTTTATCTATATATTTTTTTCAGCCTAATAAAACTAGACATTACATATATGTAATATATGAACAATAAACATTGTTTTCCATTAAAAATAATAAACTATTTCAGAGAAGTCATAAATGCTTATCCTTTGGTAAACCTTCTAAAAAATAGCTTTTAACTAAAGAGAAAACACCTCACAGGCAAGTTTTAAAGATTTTGAATGTTCTGTTGCTTTCAAAATATAGTCAGTTAGTTCCATTTAATAACTGAATATTATTCTCTATATAGCAGCGCCTGATCATTTTGCCATATGCTACTGTCTCTTTTTTAAAAGCTCCTTCTCTAACAGCCTTTGATGATAAAGGAGCCTCTAAGCTCCTTACAGACTTCTTGTTCTTTTCCTCTCTTTCCATTTTAGTTCCAACACATACTCAGGCTGTAAAGGGAACATCTATTTAAGATCTCTTCAGAGCCTAAGGATATATATTCTTCTTTGGGTCAATGATGAGTGACAGAGCTTCTTCTTTAATCAACCATTACAAAGCTCAGAAACACTGCTGATAACATCTGAAACTTTATATACTTATCTATAGTAATCTCTGAAAACTGTGTCTTCCAAATCATTACTCCTTTGCACTGCTGCTGAAAGGTATATAGTGGAGATTCACTTGAATATGCAATTAAATATTGAATGCAAGGCATTCAATAAGTTTAGGCTCTCACTAAAAGGGCTTTTGTGTGTGACAAATATATACATTATATTTTTCTTGTGAGGATGAAAGTAGATCAAAACATGAGGATGTATCATCTAGTCTGTTCCTGTCTGGTTTTGACACCCTGTAGGAAAAAAATATTCAGGCCTGTGCATTATCTCATGCACTCAGCAAAAGGTGCACCTAATTGGTTATAGTGTTCACCTGAGAGCAAGATAGAGGTCCACATCCCTGGTCTGTTACCAGAATGCTTGTATATATATTGGTGTGGAAATCAGAATACAGATGATTACTCTAGACAGTAGGCTAGAGTTTAAGGCTGATTTTTTAATTGAATTTTTAAATTATAAGTGTTACTTTCATGCTTAGGTGGCTAAGTTTAAAGTATTCAGTGAATCATGGAGATTACAAGGTAAAGAATTGTTTAGGCATAGACTTAGGGTAAGAAGGCTGTAGTCTTCCATTAAGCACACATGGCATACCACCTCAGCAGAAAGGCCATGTAGTTCTTTCCTCTTCCTCTACTGTGATGCTGTTTCCATCTATTCTTTACAGAGTGTATAATGTATTTATTTATATAACAAGGGACACATTTGTGACTTCTTAAAAGACAGCAAATAAATTACTACTCTGAGAGGAGAGGGAGAGTGTGGAAGAGAAAGAAGAGAAGTTAAACCAAAGCAGTATTTCTAATAGGGTAAATTTTGCATTAGGTGAACCAATGCCTGGGAACTTTTTCAAAAAGAAATGTGGTTTTGTCTTCTCTACTCAGTGATGCACGCAGCACTGAACTTTACTCCCTTCTCTGCCTCAACTAATTTGTTCAATGAGTTAAATATAATTCTCAGTTGTAGAATTTCTTTAAAAAATGTCTAGTCTTACTTGTTAGGTGTTACATGCCATACAGACAGAAAGCTAGAGTCTATCTGTTAAAGAAATGTAAATTTTCCATGAGACTTTTCTTACTGGGTAAGTGTTTACTTCATAAGGAGCCTTGTCTGCACTTTTAGCTAGAATGAGAGGAAAATGGTAAGTTTTCATCCCGTGGACTTACTATTTTAAATATGGGTGGTGGTCCTTTACACAAAAGCCTGGATTGAGAATGGGACTTCAGCTGTTACTCATTTAGAATTCATGTTTCAATATCTATTTGCTTTTATTTTATTTATTTATAACTTTCCCCCAATTTCAAACCAGAAACAAGTGCTTTCTAAAGCACAAACCTAGGCTATAAATGAGCTAAAGACTTCTAGATGTCGCAATGTTGTAGCATATAGCATTTACATTCAAGTTAGGTCAGTTAGTTAATTAACTCATTTGAAATCTGCCTGTCGTATGTGTCTTTTTCAGACTCAATATAAGACCACAGTTGAGTTAGCAAGTAAGTTGGTGAGCAAAATTTGAATAGACCAAACACGAAAAGATTGCAACACAGATTCATCTTTAAGTAGTCATTCGCAGTTTCCAGAATTACAGTAACTTGAAGGGCTATTCTTCAACTTACCACTCACTGCTCAATGCTAGGTAGAACGAAAACATGGGCACTTGCCTTGCATGATACCTATGAGAAGCATATGTAAAAAGGAAGATAATTGTTTTTACTATAATTAACTCATCTGCTAAAATTTCCAGTTATTACCTTCTCTTTGAAAGGAATGGTATCAAAAGCAGAATGATCCCCTTGGTTAAAACATATGGCAGGTGAGCTTGATAGAATAATATAACATGAAGTTCATGAACATACAAATTCTGGCTTAAATCCAAGACTTCAATAAACACCTCAGAGAAAACATTTCTCAAATGCACCTGTGCAACCTGCAGCACCTTATAGTGTGAGAAGAGTTCAGGTCTGACTGTTCAGGAATTCTGACTAAATAGAAACTACTTGCACATGACTGAGAAAGAAAGTTAAAGAAGAAACTGGTATTTGGTGACGAGATTAATGTTCTCTTTTTTTGTCAGATTTTACAAAATCATACCTGACAGGCACAAAGATTTCCCAGAAGCACACTTTAAAAACACCTATTGTATCACAGTTTTTAGAAGCACTCATATAGGCTGTGTCAAAATCAAAGCAGACCATGTAAGGACAGAGTAAAACCACAGCTTAAAAACAACATTCCTGCCTTTTTTAAAAGTAGGGCAGTAAATGCAATGCTTATGGGGTTAGCATTTTGTAAGTGTTATAATGCTTATAATTTTCCATAATAAGAACTTACTTTTTCTTGATTCTAAACTGCAACTATTTGGGCTGAAATTCTTCATGCCACTCTTTGCCACTAGCTGGGTATTTCTGTAAATTTCAGCTACCCCAATGGAACCATCTCTGAGAGTAATCTCAAGAGAAAATACATTGTATTGTCTGTGTTAAATTACATTCTAGACTTCTGTAGACTGAGAAGATTAAATAATAGGACCAACCTATGCACAGTACTAGTGGATATAACCAATCCTTTCATGCTTTGTTAAATTCACCAAGATTATGGTGCGGTTTTCCCTCCCCTGATTAAAACTTGTTTCGTCTGATAATTTTGTAATGACTACAGCCACTTTTACCAAACAGCAATTCACAGTTGAACTCTCTTGTCTACCCAAGCAATGGTCACACATCTAGTGTCCAACAGAGACATACCCAGAAGTCATTGTTCTATGATACCGTGGCTTGAGGAGCTATTCAGGTTGATTGTTCCTGGAATCATGTGCTAGCGCATGTCCCCCTTCTAGGTTAAGCCAGAGCAACAGTTTGTGAGTCATTCCGTGAACTGGAGGACTTAACTGATTTATGTTAGAAAGAAAGAAAGAAAACATGCACAAATAAGGCAGATTGGTTGGCTGACTTCGTTCACAACATAGTCCCACAGTCAGCTGTACAGGTACAAGGCAGGGGACGTGAACTACAGTACTGGAGTAATGAATGTCCGAGCATGGGAAAGACAACAATGCCTTAGACTGGCATCACCACTGAAGCCCTGTATAGTGGAATTAGGGCCTGTGGGGGCTATCCTCTAAACTGAAACTCAGGGGGATAATAACAGTGACTGGTAGAGCAGCTAACAAATTATACTAATTCAACCATGTTGTCTAGTTAAGTCCTTTGTGGAAGTTGCATATTGGCACCATTTCCATTTCAACCCTTAACAGTCACCTTGAGATAAAACACTGCTTGGATAAACATCTCTACTTGTTAGGGGCAAATCAGGTGAAAAGAAATACCGCCTTTTGCTACAGCTTCAACTAGTGTTATAGAACATAATGGGGGTTTTTATATTAAATTGCCTCTTCCAAACAGTTCCTCAATCTAAGTATCACTCAAGATAGGAAAAAAAAAAGGCACCTGTGGTCTGACTTGCAGCAGAGCTGAGTTTCCTCAGCAGAAGTCAGTGATAAGTATGATTTGAATACAAATTTCTAAATACTTGGAAAACCAGATTATA
This sequence comes from Nyctibius grandis, assembly GCF_013368605.1. Taxonomy (NCBI): domain Eukaryota; kingdom Metazoa; phylum Chordata; class Aves; order Nyctibiiformes; family Nyctibiidae; genus Nyctibius; species Nyctibius grandis. Next base: position 37,112,834 of record NC_090661.1, read on the forward strand.
GATATCTTTGATGGGACACGCAGCATTACTTGATGTAACTGTCTGGGTTTTACTCTCAGTACTTTGGTATTCCATATATACAACATAAACAGTTTTTCTTTCAATCTTTACTAAAATGAATTAAGTAATAACAACAGAAATTGTAAAATGGAAGCTAATTATTCCATATTCACTGCAGACTGCAATAAACTGTAAGTAATTCATGGAGCAGTATACTGCAGAAAATAGCAAACTGTTCATAGAACCATAAAACTATCAGACCTAAATTATGCTATGGGTCACTAAATCTAATTTCCTGCAATTACAGTCAACCACATAACCTAATCCTTTTCCTAAATGCTCCAAATTGGTCTTAAGGCTTATTGAATTGCTTGCCCATAATAGGAGAAGCCATAACCCAGCCATCTCTCGATTCTACTGACCATTTTGCCAGAAACTTCTAATGCTCAATCTCTTCATGGGAAGTTTCTATCTGTTCTTGTGCTAATGTTTTCCTTTAGAATGAAATTTCATATATTCAGCTAAATGAACAGAGATTTTATGGCAGATTGGAATATGGCAGAGAAATGGAGCACCTCCTTCCATAATATTTGTATCACTCTGAATTCATCTTTATTGAGCTGGGACGCCAAGAACTATGGTAGATGAGAGATCTCCTGCACACCAAATAGCACAACTGCTTTCCAACACTACTGTAACCAATATGATCTAGTACACTTGCCTCTTCCACAGCCATATCACACTGGTGACTCATAAATCATTCTGTGATCAACCACTCACTACAGTTGTCCCCACCACAGCTGTTTCCAGTCAGTGAGCTCACAAATTAACCGAAACTCTCAGTCCCAAAGAGTACTTGTACTCCATACTATTAAATTTCATCCCTTGTATATTATTCCAGTCCTTACAGTCATCCAGGTCTTCCTGGATATTGCAGCCGCCTTCTGTGTTAATGATAGCTGTATTTTTTTGCTATTGGCAAACTCAATTATCACACTCTTGTATCTCCATACTAAGCTTATTCATTAAATCATTAAACAAGAACTGTTTAAAGACTGACCCTTGAAGAGCTCCAGTAATCACACTCTTGTAACAGCACTTTCCCTTTCAATGCCACTTGTTATCTTCCTTTTAGCTAGCTTCCTCCCTCACAATATAGTGCTTTCAATAATTAGTAAGCATTGATTACCATGTGCATGGAATGCGGTTATTAGGCAGGAGAATAATATGTGCAGAAATAATATGTTCTTATGTAGGTAAAAACTATCTAACGATGCGTATTTACCTAGAGGCTAAAGTAAGGATTTATATAAATCTAGGGAATTTTTTTTATAATCAAAAATGTCTTTTTCTACTGTACTAACACTATTTGCAAACACTAGTTGAATCTGATATATATAATACTAAGAGGTACAGAGTATTAAACTGTTTTTTTGCTATTATTAAAGCAAAAGTTTTCATTTCATAAATGGCAAAATATTTTTGATGTTTCATTTTGAAAAATCATGCCTTGTTTCATTACTGAGATACATTAAAAACAATTTAAAAGACCCAAATTTTACATGGAATAAATGAATAAAATTCATTTGTGATAGCGCCTGCAAATCTCCCCAGTCTGCGAGAAAGCATTTAATGCAGGGACAAACACAGTGCCATATCCATAAACAAGTCTGTGGTTCTAAGATGAAGACATAGAAGCATATATCAAAAGCCATATGCACATTTGAGGAAATGTTTTTGTACTGTTCCTCAGAAAAAGCTAGGATAAGCTTGAAACAAAGATAAAAACTGATTATAGGCAAGCAACAATGTTGACAGAGTGGGCCAGTGGGGAAAAAAATAAGTCAAGGAAAATCACCCAGGAAACTATTGTATCACCCGCATATGGCAGAAATAAAAAGTTCTTTACTGAAATGGAAAAAAAAAATTGTCATACATACCAGTTAGGGATTGTGTACAATACAACTCAATATTTATTTGAAGGCATAAAATGTCATGCTGTTTTGCATAATTAACTATTGGCAGAAACGTTTCTTGAATAAAATCCCTACAGATTTGTTCATTATATACTTAAATCTGTTTCTAACAGATACTTTAAATGTCAGAGTGATCACATGTACCCTAGCAACCAGGATATTATTGAAATTCTACATACAAGTGCATGAGTCATTTTAAGAGATGTAGGAAGTCTAATAATGAATCTTTAATGAATGGCAGAATCAGTAAGCTATGAGCTACGTTTTATAAATGTGCAAAGCTTGGTAAATTAATTTTATTCATAAACGTGCTGATAAGAAAGAATATACATCTGTGCCATTTTTTTTCAAAACAATGTTAAGTAATATTTTCTATGTTGTCAAGTTATTTCCCTTATTTACCATCTGAAGCTTTTTACACAGCAACTTCACTTATCTCAGTTGCAACAGTTTGTTCTAAAAACATACAACATATTTCTCTCATGCTGCCCAAAACCTGAAAAAGAGTCTTCTCTACTCCATGTATAGCTGTGTGGGTACAAGTGTCATATATCTAATTTACAGAAAACATCCATGTAGAGTATTTTATATGCCTTCCCTGACACCAGTTTCTGATGCTTCATCTCTGATCTTCGATATACAGAGGCATTACCCACTTTTTTAAAAGTGTTCTGTAGCTACTGCACACAATTTGTACAATATGCAGCTTCAAAGATCATCACAAGGCATTTGAAAAAAAAAAAAAGTGGAAATAGAGTTAAGCCCCAAAGTAAAATTTCTTTCCACCTAGGGGATCTGAAAAGGTCGTGTTTCATGACGGTACTGTTGCATTCATTACAAGGTTGAATCCCAACTACCTGGGATTCTTTCCTAAGCAGCAGCCTAAGTATAAAATAGCCTATTATAAAGTCTACAACAACACATGCTGGAAATGTTTGCTTAAGTAAAAAGTAAAAACGTACTTTTTTTTTTAAATTTTGCTTGAAGTACTAAATGTATTATATAAATGCAAGGTTCGAGGTTGAAAGAGCATTGATGCATGCTAGAATGACAATTCTCACATTCCTACCACAGAAAACATATTTGCTTCTCCTTACTATTCCAACCTCTGTTCATCAGCTTAACTGTACTCATTAACTGTACTCAATTTGCATAGAGCAGCCTTCCAGTACCTGAAGGGGGTCTACAGGAAAGCGGAGAGGGACTTTTTACAAGGGCAATTAGTGACAGGACAAGGGGTAACAGTTTTAAACTGAAAGAGGGTAGATTTAGATTAGATATTAGGAAGAAATTCTTGACTGTGAGGGTGGTGAGACACTGGCACAAATTGCCCAGAGAAGCTGTGGATGCCCCCTCCCTGGCAGTGTTCAAGGCCAGATTGGATGGGGCTTTGAGCAATGTGGTCTAGTGGAAGGTGTCCCTGCCTGTGGCACGGGGGTTGGAACTAGATGATCTTTAAGGTCCCTTCCAACCCAAACCATTCTATGATTCTATGATCAGTTAACACCAGCTTAAAGGGTTTTTTTAGTAGTCGGCCGTTAAGTGATGCTGTGTATACTAGTCATATCTTGTCAAAGTTTTTGTCTTAAAATTCTTTTTATGAATCAGGAACAAATTCTGGTTAGTTATCAATCAGCTAGGAAAATGAACCAGAAGATTCTGAACATTGGAAATTCCTAGAATAGTGCATGAAAGAGAAACAGGCCTTCGTAAACACACTGTACATAAAAAGAAGACCTAAAAGTAATTGGAGAAAGAGGTGGCTTTGTCAGTATAAAACTTGTTACTGATTTAACATAAACTGAGAATGATGGATATTTAATCCAAACTAAGCTCAAGTTTCACTGACTGTTCCTCATAATTTGCACAGGCTTTGTGGGATCAGTGTTGTATTAGTCCAAAGCACAGCATACATTTTACATGAAAAATGAGACTACGTCAGTTAAGGTTAAGCCAAGGCTGGCTTTTTAACAGCTCAGAACCCTTATTTATATACATTAAACTTGAGGCACAAATCCATTATTTTAGTCTGTGCTGAAAGAAAAGCAGAGGTAAACAGCATCTCAGAGAGGCAGTGTGAATGAAAACCTGTCACTTTTTCTGATGTAACCGAATCTCGGGTGTGGTGTGCGCTTACTATCTTATCGTAGAACCCATCCCTTGGTCTGTTTACAGTAAGGTACTGAGCAAGCCAGGCTTTTATAGCTCTTTTGAACTCACTTAAAAAATCCTACTACAGTTATCAGCACTTGCACCGCCAGCAGCATCAAAACTAGACAGAATTACTCAATGTAGTTTTCATTCTCAATTTAGAAAAGGAGAAATGGTAAGTAAGACCATACTTCACTCTTAGAATCCTTGCATTTTCTAAATAGCCAAAGAAATGAGTGCTTAAGAGTAGAAGAAACTAGTGCTTAAGAGTAGAAGAAACTAGTGCTTAAGAGGAGAAGAAACTAGTGATTTGGATTAATTCTTCATAAGGAGTAATTTATTTTATTTTTTTTTCTGCTTTTAAATTATCCAGAAAAAGATATACCAATTTAAAATTGTCCACAGAGTCGATAAACAAATCCCCTCTAATCTGCAGGAAGTTTTCAAAAAGTTAGCTGTGAACAGCTCTATTTGCTGATGTATTGGTGACCAAAGTCCTCAGATGTTGTTTGTGTTCTGGTTAATTCTACAATAATCAACTAGAGGAATGCTGCACTATGTATTTGAATTGATTTTTAGAGTCTTTCATGGGCATCAGCATGCTAAGCACTGTAAAGACATGGACAAAGCTTGCTCCTGCCTGACCGAACTGTGTCTAAACAGGCAAAAGGGGAAACAGGAGATGAGAATTTGACCAAAATTACAGAACTGACTACTAGAAAAGGAACAAAGATTTCCTGCATTTAAGCTCGATAAGCAGTGGATCAGGCTGCTTTTTACCTGTAGAACTTACAGGGAAAACTAAATACTCCATTATTTCACTTGCTAGGATATGGATAGTATATTGGATTAGGAGACACAGTTTTGAGTTCTCTGGTTTTGCCTCTTGTTTTCAGTCTGGTTTCCGAAGGAAATGAAACTTGTGCAATCACAGTGGGCATGTATGGGTGCCTGCACATGTGTTCAAGTAGTAACTTTTGAACCTGTTGGCAAACTGTAGCAAAATTGGACATGAAGTACTGGTCTCAAAGATAATGTAATTCAAAGGTATTGGTCTCAAAGGTAATGTAATACAAATGTTGTGAAAATAGGGGGACAACTATAGATGCCAGACTGTAGCCTGAGAGGAAGAAAATTCATGTGATAGAAATTATACTGCTTTAGTTTTGATGTTGACAGAACCACTCACTGACCTCTTCAGTTGGGTTTTAGAGTTTTCCTACGTATTAAGAAATTTATTAATTAAAAACCCAACAACAAAATGGAATCTCATGAAACAATGCAACATTAGGAACTGGAGCTTAAAGGAAGAAAGCCAAATACAGTTTTATTCATAATAAAATAATGAACTAGAATAACTGCTCATGCATGGATGGCATATGGATCTCTCCTTTCAGCCTGTGGGTATCATGTCTTTATGAATAGCCACAGGACCATTCAGATTTCCTCTATGCTTCAGAGGGTAAAGCTGGTGGTAGCAGAAAGCCCCACTGCTGTATTTAAAGAAAGAAGGAGGAAACAGATGAAAACTGGGGTGAAGCTATATTTATGATTCAGAATATCTATGTTAGTGATCTCAGACGTTACAATTAGGCAAGGTCTACTCAAAAATATCAGTGTAGACAGGCCTCATTGAGGCTCGGGGAAGGCAATGATTCAACTTCTAACATTAGAATATGCAGTTTGAGCATCTGTCTCATGTTGGAACTTACTTGCTCCTTTACAAGCACTGCTCCTCTTCCTAGCTGGTGAGATAACCTGCCAAGAGTGTGTGAATGAAGCTGGAGAGAGTGTACATATGTCTCATTCGAGTACTGCTGAGCAGATCAGAAATTTTGTTTCCCTTTTTAAAACAAGAGTTCCAGTTTAATTCCGTTTTCACCCTCACTAATGTGAGCAGCCTTCAACCAAACCAAAGCACACAATTTCCATTCTGTCACATACATTCACTCAGCGTAAGCACAAAACGGAAGGAGAGAAGCTGAAACTCAAAGACCTTTTTACATGGGATAGACTAGGGAATGTTTTTTATTCTGGTTGCTATAGTAATGAATACAGAAAAAGCTGATTGCACAATCACTGCAATTACACATTTAAAGAGGGTGATACTTTCAAACAGTAGCAATACAACTGCAATGTGACAAAGTGATGTAATCAAGGAAAGATGGAAGCATGTCAACAGCATGCTTACAATGTGTTTATTGGATTATGATGAATATTTGAGAGAGGAAGGCTGGCTCTTCGTTAAGAAGTTAGCATCAGATTTTTGACATCTAAATTCAGTATTTTGCTCTTCCACAGCTTTCTTCTGTGACCTTGACCATGTCATGCAGTTCAGGTCCAGCGAAACACAGTGTTGAATAAAAGTTATGAGCAGTAACAAGGCATTTTAGGTGCTTGGCCATGGAGCAGAATCCAGAACCTTAAATTACTCAGATTGACAACAAGCTGCATTCTGAGCTGGGAGCAGCTGAACACAGTTAATAGTAATTTCTTCTGAGAGATCTTATCTTAAATTACATCATCTGAGGTGCATAACTAGTCTTTGCTGAAAGGAGGCACTTCTTTTACTTGAGGTTCTAGAATCTCTCCTCAGGACAGACTCCCTTCAGAGGGCAAGGAAGTCAACATTCTGGTTTTGTAATGTATTTAAATTCAATGGCTCAGATGCTAGAAGCCTTCATAGAGATGCTCTCACTCATAGAGAATGCTTGAGCATTCATGATATCATTATATGAGATGCCTACGTTTAATTCCTTCTGCTGTCTGTGAAAATTCAAATCTTACCTCCCAAGTCTCAGTGGAAAAATGTCTTAAATGCCAGGCTATAGGATATTTAAATGGGAAGGATGCTCTCACTCCCTCCTATTCAATAATTCAAGAACCTTGTGTGCACAGGGAACACATACAACAAACATTAACACAGCCAACTACCAGAACACTTTCCTGGGAAGGGGATAAATTAGGTTCCATTTCTGTTATGTTTAATATTAAGTAGTCCTTGGATCAAGCTTTTCAAGCAACATAGCCACAGGAGCAAACAGCCCATGGATTTTGATTGCTGGGGGCTTACTAGCCTGTCCAGAAACAGAGCTTTAGGTGCCACCAGATTGAGGAAGCAGCTATGTCAGGCTATTAAGAATTTTAACTTGGATCTAAAGAATTTGGAATACAAAATACTCTATGGACTGAGATGTCAATCTTGCTGAACAGTTGTCCATTAGTAAAATGACAATGTTGGTAGTTTCCTACCTGCCCCAGGTTCTGTGTGATTAACTCCTTTAAAACTGTGAGAAAATGAGAAATTACCACCATATAGCCATGGAAGATAAAAAAACAACTGACAAAAATTTAACAAAGTTAAACAGCTTCAAATTAAAAGATTCCTTTAAGCAATTTCAATCAAAAAGATTAAAAGAATTAAGCTTGCAAAAAGCATAGTATTTAATAAGTCAAATATAAATAAAGTCAAATAAGTCAAATTTAATAAGTCAAATTTAATAAGTCAAAGATAGCACAAGGACGTTGTATAGTGGGAATTTTTTGTTGTTTTTCAAAACTTATTCCATAAACTAATTGCAGAGCACTTTGAGTATCTGCCGTTAAATAATTTGCCTTGAAAGAGCCAAAGAGGCAAATGAGATACAAAGAAATAAAAAAGGAAAAGGAGATATTTGCACAACAGATGAAATTTTTAAAAAACCCATTGTGTTCTGGTCTATATATAAGGGCAGAAAAATAAAAGAGAGAAGGCGCCTAATTGAGATAAGCTTGTTAAATAGCTGGGGTGACCTCCTGAATTTCCTTTCCTCTTATCCCTGATGTTTCCAAAAACACTGAGATTAGAGTTCAAGGAATGGGAGAATGAGGTAAATGATGAAAGTAGTGTTGAGGGATACAAACAATGCTTGAAAAGGTGGCTGCATATCTGAGTAAATACAGGCAGTTAAAATAAAAGATGAAAACAAAAGGAAAAAAATCAATGAAATAACTCTTTCAGCCCTGTGTGGTATACCTAAGCACATTCTGCAATCTACACAGCTACAAGGAACAACCTTCTATGGAAGCATATCAAACATTAAAATTGTGTCTTTATGTGGTGAGCATCATCACCACAACTGTTGGCATAGCACATTCTTGGGAATTTGTATGAAAATAAAAGAGTCTAGCACATCTACGTACTTGCTCAACTTCAAATTGTGATGAACAATGTTGTAAAGTCAGCATGGCACGTGAATGCTTCCCACTGGTGGGTCAAACTGAATCCTCAGTAACTAGTGCATAAACACACCGTGTGTCAGAGAAATCATAAAAGCTAGGTAAAAGAGGTATAAGGTTCTGAATCTCAATCAGCAATTACTCCTACAGGGTGCTACTATCTGGTTTTTGCCACCTATCCTGCAAAAAAGCTGAGGAACCTACAGACCTATTTTATTTAAGAGTTGGAACTATTTTTTCATTGCCACAACCACAGAAAGAGACAAAAGCACTTAAACAACCTTCCTGCCTGAACAGAAATAGTTTGCACCTTGTAAAATAGTAATTTGAATATTGGTAGAATCTGGTGACCATTTAAGCACAATTTTCCTTCTTCATTGTCACTTCTCTCTACTATGGAAACGTGCATTAAACTTTTTTTGTCCTCATTCTTAAATAATATTCTGTAACTGATGCTGAGAGTAATAGTGTTTGGCAAGTGATGTAAAACAATCTGCATTAAGAACACTAGTTCAGTTACTCTGACTCATTAGTCACACAATTTATTGACGTTTTTCCCTCCTCCTTTTTGTCTTCTGACCTTTTGAAGATAGATACCACTAAGTTTAAACTCAAATTTTAAAATGTGCATGTATCTGACAAAGAATAGCACACAACATTTTTTTTAACCTGTGAGTCATCCTGAACAAACATTAACAACCCTTCCTTTCAAAATTCCAAAGTAGTGATAAAATAGGACAGGTAGATAGGAAGAGAGAAAACACACCCAACCAACCACTTTTCAGACAGAAACAGAATCTCTAACTTTCACTAATGTATTATTTTCAGGTTGTCATAAGACTTCACTGTTCAGGTTTATACCACAGGATTTTAGAAGCTTTTGAAAGTGTTAAAGAAAGGTACTGTTAACTTTTTTACAGATGATTGAAGGGGCAAAATAAAAAGTTGCAAAGTAATGATTTTGAAAAAAACTTCTAGTTGAGGCTACAAAAAATTTTGGATACTTTACCTAATGCTCTTGTAGCCTGACTACCAGAAATCTTAGCATTAAAGGTGCTCACCATATCATGACAATTGTGCATTGTTTTCTAAGTTAGATGTTCACAGAGACACCTATAATTAGAGACTAAGTTCCTGAACCTAACAATGTACTTGGGCTAGGGCTTTACAAGAACCCCTTAATATTGCCCCTTGAGGACCTCCTAACAAATAAGGATTTCTTTTAAACCAGATTAATTTTCAGCATATGAATTTTCAGCCTGTCCCTGTTTGGCATCTTAAAATAAGAGTGGGTTTAAATGTGTTTGCTGAATTGGTGCCTAATTACCTTCAAATAATGTGATTATTGATATGGTACTGAACACTGGTTTTGGTATATATTCGCAAGTACATTCTATTCAGTACTGCTATAGCTACTCTCCCTGATTAAAACTGAAGCCAGCAATAGATAATGCTTATAATCCAGAAAAGTGACAGTAATGCTCGACAATATTGCTATTCTGAGCGGTCCTTTAAAACAGGAAACAATACACATTGCTTTAAAGCTGGGAAGGTAAGGAGGTATAAAACTGGGAGAAGGAAAAGATCTTAGGAGTTCAGGAAAACTTGCATCATTTCAGGTCTAAGTAATTTAAGTAATTGACATTTCCCCATATTCATTTTACATCTCGCCACAATGGACCACAAATGAAGGTGGCCCACTATCTCTCTGATTACTCAAAATTTTCTTTTTTTTGCATTCATCTGCCTGATCCTGTTCCCAACATAATTTATTGCAAAGTGTCTATTAAATCCAGCAAACTGAGGAACAGGTTTTACATTCCCTTCACGTAAGTAGAAGTCTGATGGTATCAACATAGGAGTGTTAAGTACTCTCTTATAAAGAGACTGAACACCGGTTTTGCTGGAGTTTTGCTGGTATTTTGGTCACCCACCTCTTCGAGGTATTTTCTCCATTCATTCTTAATAACCCTAAGAACTATAGAGACTGACCAGTGCATTGACCTATCCTGATGATACTCTTCAGGGACAAAGTGGAAATTCAACAAACTACTGTTATGTGTAACAATTTTTGTAAACAGCTTTGAAAAAAACAGGATTTTTTTCTAACTAGCTCCAAATATTTTATGAAATATCAGTTCTGTTCAACTGAAAAGGAGTAAATAAATTCTTCAGTCAAACACCCTTCCTTCTGCAGTACATGTGATGCAAATAGCCTCCAGGTCAAACCAAAAGTATGCAGATTAACTGAGAACAAGAGAGCACATGAGAGACAAATGGAGTCCTAGAAAGACTGATCTTTCCCTTCAAGCATACATATCCTGGTAAACTTACCATTTTCAGCCCACAACTAAGACTATTTTTTTCCTTTAAATAATGGTCAACTTACTGTTAATTCTTGTATCAATAACAACAGAAGACAGAAAGCCCTTGGCTGCCACTGCTATTATCTGCACCCACACTGCCTTTGTTCTTAGCCCTGTTCTGCTTCCTTCTGATCCCCCAGCACCCAGGGCTCCAGTGAGTTGCTGGAATGGGTTTGAGGGAAGATGCTCTTCCTCCTCTCTCCTCTCACTTCCTCCCTTCCCCAGCTGACTCACATACTGAGCATACGGAGAGAAACAGAGAGAGAGGCAGGCAAAGACTAGTGAGAAGGGAAAAGAGCATTTCCCTTAAAGGGATGCAAAAGGAAAGCAAGTCCCTCAGCAGAGGAGGAGTATGGGCCTTGTCTATGAGTTGTATCATGTCCACTTACATTTTCAGCACACAATCCAGTGTTCAGTTCAAATCTGCACAACCTTGCACTTCAGGGTGAAATCTCCTTGGAAAAAGTTCCAGCCCTGCAGATGAGATCAGAAAGGGCAGAGAAACATCACTTCCTACACACCCACATCCTGTGAAACCCCTGTGATGACTCCTCATTTCTCCTCACCTCAACTGTCACTCATGCTGCTTCACACAATCCCTGTCATTGACTTTGTCACTACAAACAACAAGGGCAAAATCATTAATACTGGCCTTGAACACTGCAGCGGCAAAATTAAATTTTGTCCACTCTGGAAATTTTGAAGTAGCTTTGTCAGAAACAAAGCACATGGAAATCATGTCTATGTTTCGTTCCAACTTGAAGGAGCACTGTAATTTTAGCTGCTATTTGCTAAACAGAAAAATTTTAAGTAAATATTACATTAAAAAAAAAAACAAAACCACTTCTGTCAGCCCAGCTTTCATCCTGTGATACTTTCAAACGGGCTGTTATATTCACAACAATTTGCTTGTGAAACCACTTTTAAAAGGTTAAAACAATACACTTAATATATAGTGAGTGGTGTCTTGCCTCTTGCTGTTGACCAAGAGATATCCTGTAAAGGAAGTAGCTAATCACTGTCTCCTTGGAAAATGTTTACAAAGGGACGTTTGGGATGGTATTATCTACATCCTGTTTAAGTAGCTGTTTTGTTCTTTTAAATCAGATGGTGAACCAAAAAGAAGCATTCTAGTAGTATTGTTACGCTTTTTCTTTCTGTATTTTGAGTCTCACTGTTTCTGGACAGTAGTTATTTCAAGAGAACCAGCTGTTTTCCACCTTATCTATCCACACTTTATACACATGTGTTTTAAGAAAGGTGTTGCAGCATGGCTGGGGTTTTGGGAGGAGTGGGAGGAGGAAGTGAAGTGGATTCATTTTTGTGCTATTCTTATCAAAATCAATTGGTAAATTGTATGTACACGTAAGCCTTCTGATGACCTGAATCAAAAGTGATCATGTACGTTTATTCTGAAAGACCATAAAGGAAAGAAAACTATTTTGCTATGTATTTCTGGAGGGACATAGAAGTTATGATGACAATGCTCTTGGACTCAGTTATAGTAAATAAAAGCTTTTATCTTTCCCTGATGCCAGAATTAAATGTGATTTTGGTTTCAGTGATACAGAACACAGATTTCGGTTAGCGATACCATTACCTTTCACTGCATATTGCAGTATCATAATAGTCCCACCGTGTGCTAGTTCTGAAAGAGCTGGAGATTAATGCACGGTAGGCAGATGATCCTTCTAGGCAGATGATCAGTGCTTACTGTATTTCAGCATTCTCCTAAATAGGAAAACATCAAAATCTTTAATCAATAGAAACACTGAGGTATTACTTGTAGGACAGCCTCAAAGCCACACAAATCAAAGTGTGCTGCTACTCAGAAGAATGCCACCAGCTAATAACATTTTCTGACTTACCAGACGATGTTTTTATATACGATCAAGATACGTGTTCATTGCTTTTCTTACTGGAACGATTAATTTTAGTCCACTGTTATTTAAAGTCTTCCAGATTAAAAACAACAAAAAATCGAACAGTTTCAGTTACACATAGCTGACAGTGGAAGACTGTTGCCAATCAGCAGCTTGTGAATTATCTGTACAAACAACTGATGATAAACTTAGGCATAATTCTTAAAGTAAATTTTAGACTCTTTGATGACTTTTAAGTCCTTTAGGGAGTCCAGGGTGAAAATAAAAGGAGAAATTAAGTTATTAAAAATTATGAAATATCTATATTTTCCTGGACTGGCTCACTTCATCTTGTAAGATTTGTCTGAAAAGAAGAAAAAGAGAAGAGGAATTTGGCCATTTCAGAGGGATTCATCTCTGCTCAGAATCCCAATCAGGCTACTGATGAAACTCAGATTCTAGTGCAGTGTATGCACTGCCTGATGCATCTGTCTATCAGTGTCAAATTTCCTGTACTGAATATGAAACTTCTAATTTGGGTTTGAAAATCACGCACTCATGTATACTGTGCATCACTGGAATATATGAGCACTTTCACAGGCATAAATCCAATTATCTTCAGACTATTACTAAGCTATTGGACAAATTCTCACATAGCTGTAAGTCAAGAAAAGACTTTATCAATCATCTTTGTGAAGTACAGCGAGATTGTTTTTCCCATTTAAAAAGGGGGAGCAGAGGCACAAGGGAAAAGCCACAGAAGCTGCGGTACTTGAAAAGAGACAATGAGGGCCTTTTTCCCAAAAAACTAATTATCATTACTTAGTACTTTGCATGATCAAAGTACATGTTTTTATTTAATTTTCACTAGTGAATGCTCAGATTTCTGCAATTTCTACAGGTAAAAGAATGCCCATTCAGCATCCATATTGACTGGAATACAGTCAATAGATATGTAGAAAGCTCTTTTCGGCTTCATTACTTGAAGGGCAAGGGACTCTAGGAGAGGCCATAGAAGATACACAAGCAGTTTTCAATTATCTCAGCCATCAGACCACAATTTTACCTCTACACTCCTCTTTCCCTAGTGACTACAAGCCATCTACCTTCTGTAACCAAAGCAGTTGGAAATGACAACTCCCATCAGTATGCCTCCTTATTTTCCCCTACTACATATCCATACCATGATCTGAATGGAAGCAGAGGTGCTATGAAAGAAATTGTATCTTGTTTTATAGTTAAAGGCAATATTGACATCCATACACACAATGAGTCATAGATCTCCTAATTTTGGAGTACACAATACTTCAAGTGGCATCTCTACATGGTAACACTGCAATGGCTCAAAGACACAGTCAAGACAAGATCTATAGGTAGAGATAATGCCTTAGACCAACTAGTATAATATAGGAAAAAGTAGACAGATTTCCAGATGTTGCTATTTTTTTAAGTTTGGCAAAGCTTTCAACATAATTTCCTACAATATTCTTGCATTCAGTTTGGGACATTGAGGTCTGGATGGGTGGACAACTAGATACCCGTCTAGTAAAAAGCTGTTTGAATGGTTCGGCTCAGAGGGTATGGGTTGTACTCTAACTGGAGGCTGGCAGTGAGTAGCACAGGGGTCTGTCCTGGGACCTGTTCATTTTAACACTGTTACCAACAGTCTGGAGGAGGCGATGCAGTGCACTCTCCTCAAGTTTGCAGGCATCATCAAATTGGGACAACAATTCAGTACACTTGAGGGCAGGGCTGCCATCCAGACAGACCTAGACAGGCTGGAGGAATGGACTGACAGGAACTTCTATGAAATTCAGCAAGGACAAATGCATAGTCCTACACCTGGGAAGGAAGAGACCCTTGCACCAATGTAGGCTGGGGACTGACCGGCTGGGGAGCAGCACTGCTGAAAAGGAGGTGGAGGTCTTGCCAGGCAGCAAGCAGCACATGAGCCAGCAGCATGCCCTGACAGCAGAGAAGGCCAACAGCACCCTGGGCTGTATTCACAGGCACAGAGCCAGCAGATCGAGGGAAGTGATTACACCACCTCTCCTCAGCACTGTAGACTGAGTCCAGTTCTGGGCTCCCCAGTACAAGAAGGACATTGACAAACTGGAGTGAGTTTACCAGAGGGCCACCGAGATCGTTGGAGGCTGGAGTGCTTGCCCTGTAAGGAGATGCTAAGGGAACTGGGCCTTTTCAGCCTGGAGAAGAGATGGCCTCAGGGGGGATGTAACAGCAGACTGACTGTACTTCTGAGAAGGTTATTGAGAAGGAGCCAGGTTCTTCACAACAGTGCATGGTAGGAGTATAAGAGACAACAAATAAACTGAAACAAGAGAAGATACTGATTGTATATAAGGAAAAATCTTTTTTTTTTTAACCACGAAAGCAGTCAAATGTTGCAACAGATTGCTCAGAGAAGCTGCACAATCTTCAGACTTGGCAGTTTTCAAGATCCAACTGGACAAAGCCCTGAGCAACCAGGTCTAGTCCCACAGCTGGCTGTGCTTTGAACAGAAGGCTGGACCTGAGGTCCCTTCCAAACTCATTTTGTGATTCTGTGATTCTCCACAGAAACCCTCTTCAATTCTACTCAAAACCTTGTCTTTTTCTAACTGTGCCAGCTGGTCTGATAAAAAGTATTGCCTTTATCTACAAACTACGTCCTGCCTATAATTCCCAAGACTAAAAACCACAGATGTTCCATCAAGTGGCAGCATGTTTACACCTACATGGATCACTACTAGGACTGGACTCATTCAATCCATCCCACAGACCTTTGGCATTTGAACTGACAAAATGACTCACAGTAGCTGTAATGATAGGCCTGAGTGTTCACTGAGAGTGGTGGGAAACCCATGGCTGGCAAATAACCTAAGAAATGCTCTGGCAAAATCCAAAACCAGTGAGACGTGGGCAGTCCATGCTCTACTCTAGGTTCTGACAATTTTCCTAAGATTTTCCTTTTCCTCTTTCATGAATTCTAGTCTTGCTTCTTTCCTTGTTCAGCTCAAGGCTGACTGCTGGACATTAAAAGGTTTAACAAAAGCAGCCTTTACAGAAGAAATGTCAGTATAGAGGTAGATTGGATAGGTAGATCTGTTAGTAGCATAGCTACTAACTTTGTAAGATGTCTTGCATATAATGTACACAAGCCTATGGTCCTTAAACGTAAGGAGGCAGTGGCTACTGGGTGCTCCCAATTCCTCCTGTTCTTGTAGAAAAACTGGAACCTCAGAGGTACTTTATTGACAACTCAAAGTACTCAAATAAGATTAGTCCAGTCTTCTTCAACCTGACTTTAAAACCATGTTTAAAAGAGGATTCACATTCTTCTTAATTTACTATCCACTCTCTGAATCCTAGTCTTACACTTTCAGGTCCCATTCTGCAATCATGAGTATGAGTTTTATTGCCTCCCACTTATAAAAGAAAGCTGTGGTTCTCCAAAACGTCACCCTAGAACATGGAAGATACTTGTGATAAAGTCACAAAAACTAACACTGTTATACGTCACGTCGCTTCAGAAAGTGGAACATTCCATCCCTGGCCACTATGGCAAAGGTGCATCAAGGGAAAAATTGCAAGAGAATTACCATGGTCTAATAACCTCAATGGGGTTATCAGACCAAAACCTTCACTAACACTACAACTTTCTAAAAATAGAAATGTTTGATAAATTAGTGAAAGCACACAAAGCCTAGATCATCCTGGTCAAAAGTTATGACCCAGGCTTGGAACAAGACACGAGAAATGTTCTACTAGCTGTAACAGAAATTAACACTCACACCAACAAAAACTGCTCTAACAGCTACAAACTTTAATTATTATAACAGGGAAGTACATTTAGATGATGCCTTAAATAGGGCTGCTATTCCTATCAGATGATCATACAGGATAGCCACACCTTTGGCGCATCTTTGGCATATCACAGCTCAGATGAAAGAAGGTTTTTCATGTGCAATTACTAGGAGGCCCTCACTGACAACAACTTGTTAAACCTAATGATTCTGATTACTACCTAGTCCGCATAACATATGTTGACTTTTCATACAGTGACTCTCCATAGCTTTCCATTTGCTGTCCTTCTAATTATGTTAGCAAGCTTTTCTCCTTTTCTGGAATTGCTTCCTACACTAGATTGTCCTGCTTGCCTTTCTAATGTTGTCTACTGACCCCGCCACCTAGCAGATGCTCTGTCAGCGCCAGGAAACCTTCTCATTCATGATCCCTCAAGGACGAAAAGCTTTTGGAATCAGGCTGTGATTTTACAATGATCTACGTAAAATAGATCTAAGTGAAAGCTACTGGAAAAATGTGTGGTCTTGCTCTCTTGTCATTGGCTGTGGCAGCAGTTGAGCTAATATGAGTGAGTGGTGAAATTAATTAAATAATTTATACTGTATAGCAGAACATCTATCATTTTTAGTCAGGTTGGGTTTTTTGCCTTGATTAATTTTTGTGTGCAACTCACCGTGTGGTTGTACAAGTTCCACTAGTTGGCCCATTATAAAGAACAGGAATATGGACCCAGGAAAGATGGCAAATTAAATGAGCTTAAAGTAGATAGGAAAGAACAGCTTAAGAAAATTATTTTCACTCTGCTTCAAGGCCAAGCTAGGTTTGTGGACTCGCCCTAACTTGGAGGGAGAAAGGCATATCTTGGCAGTACAACAGAACTTCAAAGATGAGGTTTGCACTGAGGCAGTAAGTTGGTCCCTTCACTTGGTTCCAATGGTAAAATCAAATGTATAAGTTACTATTGTTGCAAGATCGTCCAGGAATCTATGCACCACAGTATAAAAACACCTGGCTGGTCATGTTCTCTTGGGAGCAATATGGCCCATCCTAGCCATCATCATCTTGCAACTCTGTTAGCATGGCTCCTTTGGATCATAGGTTATATTTCAAAGTAATCATCTACTGATTGAAGCTCTGAGAACAGAAGAAATATCTTGCCTTTCCACAGAGCAAATTTCTGATCCTCTGAGGACACAAAACAGGCATGAATATACTTTACAGTAGGAGACCATTTCATCTGAAGTATGTCACAAAGATCAGTATGTCAGACTGCTGTGTGGGCATGTAAGTTACAATTGAATTTCTGTATGAGATTGTGTACTGTAGGATTTACATACATATTACTTTCTGACCACAAAGCTAGAGAGTATTCTTTCTGCCGAACCTCCATTTATTTGTGTGTGTATGCATGCACATTAACTTCTCAAGGAATATGTGTGAAAGAGAAAGCAAAGATAGCTGAGACGTACTTCTCCGAAGTAAAATTCAGCCAGGAGATTGGCTTAACAACATATTTGCCACAGATAATATCACAGACCACGTGACCTGTGGTCTTAGATATATATTAATGTATTTGTGTTTCTTAAACCACAGAGACCTTGACGCTCTATGCTAGGAATGAGCTTAAAACTTACTCAGAAGAATGTCATCTACTGAATCACTGATGGGATTTCCAGGAGGATGTAGGGTTTTTCCTTTTACCTGGAGGTCTTCAGCAAAGCAAAAGTCAGGTTTGCACAGCTCCTGTTGTAATAATGGTATTTACCACCACCTCTGAGAAAATGCCAGTGAGCTGTGTCCTTTGCGAAACTCATCATTTTGGAGACCTAAAGAGAAATGTGCCCTGGTTATTGGCAGATAATTACTTCGACTACCTGGTCCTTACCAGTTAAGTCTCAAAAGTAAAGAAACAGTTTATATGAAAACTGCCTGGATCTGGGCGTGAGGCACGATGGCATTATGATGCCTAAGTAACTTTTAAGAACGTAAACTGAGCTCTCAAAATAAGCTGTTGACAACACAGCAGCCGAAGTGCCCTGTGACCCAGTACTTTTCTGCTGCTCCGTTGAATGTATTTCTCAAAAAAAGGCCATTTGGTCAAACTGTAAGTTACAGGGCACGGGGTGAGTTTGCTCTTGCAGATTTTGTGCTTGGTCATTTCTCCTCAGAAGTGAGGGGTTGTCAATGTCGAGTTGGAAGAGCTCTCAGAAACTCGTAATTATGGTATCAGGACCATGAAAACTACTCGGTCCCCTTTCCTCGCCCTGTGATTGAACTGGAGGGACAGCATAAGGTGCCAAATAAGCACGGAGGCTTTAAAATAATTATCGTCAACATGAGTATCTCAGTTTTGTGCCCCCACCCCAGCATCGCAGACGCTTACTCCCAGCTGCGCATACAGCGGGGGGAGCGCAGCGTGTCCCTGCCGGCGCGGAGCGAAACGGCCGCGGCACTTTCCCGGCAGCCGGGCCTCCCGCCAGGCCCCGCCGCGCACCACCCGAGGTCTGTGTGCGGAGGAGGGCTCGGGCTGCCCGCGGCCTTCGAACCCATTCGCCGACGCGAGCGCTCGGCCCTCGTCGCAGCCGGCGGCAGGTAGCGGGGCGGAGGGGCCGGGAGCGGCGCGGAGGGGATGCCGCGGGACACCCTACGCCGCCGGCGGCCGCTACCCAGCTAATCAGCGCGCGCGGGCTCAGCGCGAGGAGCGTCTCGGGTTTGGCCGAGAGTTGCCCCCCGCCCCGCCCCGCCCCGGCACAGCCTG
This sequence comes from Nyctibius grandis, assembly GCF_013368605.1. Lineage (NCBI taxonomy): Eukaryota > Metazoa > Chordata > Aves > Nyctibiiformes > Nyctibiidae > Nyctibius > Nyctibius grandis. Next base: position 37,131,969 of record NC_090661.1, read on the forward strand.
CCCAGGTGCCCCGGCAGCGGCTGTCCTCGGCCAGCGGGCGGGCGTGCTCCGGCGGTGCGTCGGCTGCTGCGAGGCTCGTGTGACGCGCGGCGACTCAGCCCGCCGCGGGGAGGGGGCTTGCCCAGAGGGGCGGGCCTGGCCTGCCCTGCCGGGCCAGAGTCGTGCCGTGGAAAAAGTTTTCGCCGCTTGAGAGCCAGGCGGTGTGAGCGGGAGAGTGTTTCGGTACCTGGTAAAGCCGGCGGCTTCAGAGAAGAGCAGCCCAGTAGCTCCGTACTTCCTTCTGCCGATAAGATCTTCGCCTGCGCTCGTCACGGGTGGCGGCTGCCGCTGCCCCACTTGAATCGGTTTCAGACTCCTCACGAGGCGAGACGGGGAGCGGGAGAGCAGCGAGGCGGGAGGAGGCGATGCACGGGGCCGCGCTGCTCCCCCCAGCCTTCTCCGCCCCGCGCAGCCCCGCTCCCTGTGCCGCTTGCAGAGGCGGCCGGGCGGCGGAGACGCGCCTGGCACCGGCATGGGAACCTTAAGGAAGAGGAGAGAAAACCAGTGAGTTCGCCGTTGCTGTTTTATTCTGTCGCTCTCCGCGGCGGGACGGTGCCCCGGGCGGGGCGGGCTGCGGCGGGTCTCGGGGTCACACGCCGCCGCGCCTGAGAACGTGAGGCGCCCGCCCGGGGCCGTGTGGAGGGGTGGATATGCTGCCTCCGCGGCGGAGCCGGCGTGGGCTTCCGCGGGGCGCGGGGGCGGTGGTCCGGGTGGCTGGGGCTCCGCGGGGGCCGGCCGGGGCCCTCCCAGCTGGGCAGGAGAGAGGGAAAGAAGCGCGGGAGGGGACGTGCGGGGGGAGGATTTCGTTTCACCCTTTTGAGTGCAAGTGTGCGCCGGGCATGTCGGTCAGCACGGACTGGGAAGAGCCTCACGGTACGGTCCCAGCGGGAGGGGCAGCTCGGCGGCCGCCCGGGCTCCGGTTACCTGCGGCACAGCCGGCGGTCTGCCGGTGGGGCGCGGAGCTGCCGCCGGGGCCGGGGCGCGAGGCTGTCCACTCCTCGCCGGGGAAGCGCCGCCTGCCCGGGTGTCAGTGCACGAGCTGGTGGTCACTTGTTTGTGGTTTCTTCCCCACGGCCAAACAGCGTGCAGTGGAAATGCAGGGCGCCTGTGTCCCCCCCGCCGCCCCCCAGCACACCTTTAATCTATTTTTCATGTCAAGGGACTGCTGCAAGGGGATCTGTTATAGAGAATGGTTAGTTTCCGACGTGTCACCGGCTGAGTTGTGCCTGTTCAGTGTTGCCAAGTCGGCCACAATGTTATTGTAAACTGTTTTGGGGGTGTGAACACTTAAGGTTCTCTACACTGTGTTGCCAAGACCTAAAATACATTCTTGCCCCAACTCCTACTTTACTACTACTGCATTGCTAGGATACTCTGCCCTGTGTTGTAGGGGCACTGGAATAAAGTTGGGAGAGGGGTTTAAGCTTGTGGAAAGAAAACCCTGAAAGGTCTTCAGGCCCCTGCTCTTTTAAAATGAGAACAGGAAGTCAGATCACAAAGCTAAGAGGGAAATTTAGAGAAAGGGGGAAGGGAAGAGAACATTCTTTGCATAGCCTCTGTCAGCTTCATTACGGAGGAGCTGAGTGATGGTCACTACCTCTGCAGTGTCAGGCATGTGCTTTCCTGACTTTGAAATTGTGGAGGCCTGGGGTCTGTGTTGGGTTGTAAGTGACATCGTGTGCAGTTTCATGGCTTTCCCAGCATTCAAATGAGACAGAAATTCAAGATAAGGCTTGAAATTCACTGGGATGAGGTAGGGTACAGTCTGTCTTCATAAGGCATGCATATTTCCAACTCCATCCAGGAGTGCCTGTATGGGGATGTTTGTGTCTTTATCTTCCCTATCTGTATGTAGTACGCACGCTGGATAAATTTCTATGCCTTTTCTTCCCAGGACTGTCAGTTTATTAATAAAGCCTTGCATAGTGTTCCAAGAAAAACTGAATGAAAGATTGAGATAGCATCTTAAATATGCTGGAGTCTGTTTAGGAAGACTGTGGAGTGTAAATTGTCCCTGAAATAAACTCAGGTTTTATTGAAACAGCACTGGTTGTTTCCCTGTTGTGAACTGTATGGTTGTACTCTCAAGTCAGATTTTGAGGTGGTTCCTGTTACTTGCAGGCAAAAATGTTTCAGCACTTTTCATTGATGTAATAATGTGCCTATTTACTATTTCACACAGAATTATGAACTTGTATGCAAACAATGAACAGCCTTTAATATTACCTGTAAACATACACATTCTTGAAGTCTAAGATAATATATGGTCAAAATACAAGCCTAAAACTAGATATGTGCTTTATTTTGGTCTCTTTTACCTTTATTATTAAAGACGTTAATTTAGTCAGGTATGCAATTTTAAAACAACTTAGTAGGAAATAATAGTATAGAACGGATGCAGATTAATCTTTTTTTTTTTTTTTTTAAATTGTGAAATACTCCACTGTAAAGTTGCACTGATATTTTGTTTACTTGATAGTGATTTTCCAAATGAAATTAATAAAGCTAGTCTGGCATTTTCCAATATGTGTAATATTTGATTATAGTTTTTGTCCTTTTTTGTCTAATTTTTTTGTCCTTCAGTTTTGGTAGGCACACAAATATGTGGTGGTAGATTCCTGCATAACAGTATTCCTGTTACATAGTTTGAGGGGGTTTTATGCTTGTGCTGAAGTTGTAATGTAAACATAACTCCCCAGCAAAGAAACGACTTCTGGTAATCTTGACAGATCATTCAAGGAGCTCTATAACCGTGTGCCCTACAGTCCACATTTAGCAGAAAAAAAAAATCTCACTGAGCATTCTCTTTGGTGTACGTATTAAGTGGGAGGGTGATTTCGGCACCCTAGCTACAGGGAGTTAATTGTCCTTTAAATATCTCCTCCTTTCCCATGCAGCGTAAAATTTACCACTCGATCTTCTTGTGTTTACTTCACTATTGTGCTTTCTTTTAGGCAACCTGCCCAAGCATGCAGCTCTGCCCCGGAATCGGCACTTGAGCTGAAGCAGATCGGTCATTGTCCCAGCCTTTCAAATCTTACCCAGGTCACAATGGTGCCGTTGGGGCATTTAGCCAAAGGGGCCACTTTGGAAGATCTTCTTGAAACCTGCATTCAGTCTTTTGGTGAGTGTCTGGAGGTTTTTAGAATCATATTCGTTTGTTTCTGTCCTGGCTACATTTAGGTCACTTACTAGTGAGTTACATTGATTTATTAGTGGAGTAGAAAGGCGTAACTGAGAACTTTGTATACGGTAGGTGACTGCATATTTGTATAGGTGTGTAGATCTGTTTGTGCATATGTGTGTAATACATGCTAAGAGATTAGTGGGACTACTGCTTTTTCTTGAGAGAGTAAGACAACCGCCAGTCATCTATATTTTTATGTGTGTTTTTTTGTTGTTCCTTCAAGTACCAATTTGGTAAACGTTAGCAAGTAATCATTGTATTTTGCATATTGCAGTAATATTCTCATCATGTGTGTAAACAATGTGTTTATATTAAACATTTTGAAAAGAGCAAGGCTGTTTTTAAACTAGGTGAAATAACATTGGATTGTGTGTTGCATTATCAGTATAGATTTAAAGTTGCTTCTCTACAAAACAAAAATCACAACTGTATACCTTTTTGAGCCTATCAGTTATCCATTTGTCTTCTACAATAAGAATTGTAATATATGGACAAGCATGACTGTTGCCTGAGCCCTATATCCCAAGTTTTCTTTTCCAACTTTTTCATTAGTAAATGCATTTTTTCTATTATTAAAATACATTAGTACTGAAGGCACTCAAAATGATTCTCAATAATTTGCTTATAAGTAGTGCATCTGTTCATTAATGCTGTGTCTTTCAGTGCTATGAGCTATTCCCAAAGCATATGTGGCAAAGTCTTAGTTGCAGAGTAGTCCTTAGAAAATAAATGTACTTGAACACCCACTAAGCTCTAAAATAATTAATCTATATAGTTAAATAGTAACACATAGTGCTGATCTAGTGATACAGCACATAAATACTGTATAAACAATGACTAATCTTTCACATTCATTGGAATGTTTTTTAAACTTTAAAGCCTTCTAATCAGCATGTGCAGAGAAATGCATGTCTGAGAAAAGTTGACGAAACATTTAATTTTTAGTAACGTTTTGTTTCTTTTTGGCTTCTCCATTTAATTATTGTAAAGAACATATCCACTGAACTGCTATAAAGCCTTAATTCCTAAACAAATGTCTATTCATATTTTTGTAAGTTTTGGATCACTGTGAGTGAGATAAGACATCTAGAGTGTGTGTAAGACCTTGATACAGTTTTAATATTGTGACTACTTGACTGATATTAATGTGTCCACATTTTTATGAAAAAAGTGTTATAAATACAACATTATAACAATCTAGTAAAACAATTACAGTGATTGATTTAAAGTAGTGTAGGTGAAACCCTGAATGGGACATTATTGCTGGTTTAATTATTTTAATACTTTTTTAATACTCTGTGCATATCAGCATAGACATCCTTATGTGTTCTCAGATTCCTGGGCATCCATATATTGTAAGGACTAAGGTGACAAAGAAAAGCAAGTGTACCTGCCCAGTTCAGCTATATATGCGTGTGAATATTTCTAAAGGGTTTCATAGTTCAGTTAGAGAATTTACCATAGTCAACTAAATAGGGTTTTCTTGAACCTTGACAAGTGGTATGTAGGTCTAGCAAAGTGAATTGTAGTGCATCTGCAAACATAATCTTAAACTCACTAAGGACTGCTAGAATTATGATGTGTGCTGCAGAACTTCAGACTTTTCATTGGGCAATTCATAGTAGTGTCTGTACTTGTACATCTTCTATGACATGCATATTCTTAAGATATGTTGGAGCATGGTATTTAAATAAATTGTAAAGTGCAACTGTTACAACTATAGAAAACCTACATAATGAAGTTCCTTAAAGAATGTTCTTGTAGCTACCAACAAAAACACTGTGCAAAATTCATTCATATCATCATGCCAATAAAATAAGAAATTGAAAAAATTTTAATCTGGGAGTTTGAGGAGGGGTAGTGGTAGGGAGAAAAAAGGTGGGGGAAAAAAGCATAGTGCTGAATGATTACAAGTAAACTGAGTGAGCAAGTTTCTTCCCATGCATAGTACTAAAGTAAAGCTATTACCCTGTACTCTAATAGTTCTATTCAGACTGAGGTTATATCTTCAGTCTCAGATATGCTGACCTATAACATTTTGTATATTATTCTAGAAATTCATTATTGTGATCTGAGCAAGTTTTTTAATATTAAAAATACAGAACCCCCCAAGACATAAGCATAGATTTCCTTTGTATACTTCAAGTTTACTTTCTGGAAAAAGCCTTGATTCATTTGCTGTCTAGGGTTAAGGAGAACAATAAGCAGTAGATAGAGATGATGATGCGTCACATTTCAGAATATATACTGCATCATGTTAGTATTGTAGTGCACTTGCTAATATTATGCTTACAGTTACAAATACAATTCCTATATAAAGTATGGAGCTGAATTTATGTTCCTGGACTCAACTATGCAAGTGTGGAAAAAGCAAATTATGTGTAAGAGGGGCTGCTGTCAACAATGATATGTAAAGGGAAGCCGGCAGCCTTTTGCCATATATGCAGAGAATATCACAAGAAGCTCTAACCAAGAAGGTATTAAGAATTAGTACACACTTACAGATGTGAAGAACACAAGTATAAGTTATTTATCTTACAGTATGGATAAGGGGAAAAAATGAGAAAGGGGGATATGCTAAGCTGAAGTTAAGAGTGAGAAGGCTAAGCTTTGCCACAGTGTTGTAAATGGATTCCAGGACGTTTTGTAGAAAGACCAGTTTTGTCTAGAGAGCCAAGTCAATCCAAAACCGATGCTAAGGAGGTGAGGAACAAAGACTGGATCTTGGAGTTAGTGATACTGTCTGTGGGTTGTCATGGTTTAACCCCAGCTGGCAACTAAGAGGCACACAGCCGCTTGCTCAGAGAATTGGAAGGGTAAAAGTGAAAAAACTCGTGGGTTGAGATAAAGACAGTTTAATAGATAAAATAAAAGCTGTGCACATAAGCAAAGCAAAACAAGGAATTCATCCACTACTTCCCATCCGCAGGCAGGTGTTCAGTGATCTCCAGGAAAGCAGGGCTTCATCATGCGTAATGGTTACTTGGGAAGACAAACTCCATCACTCCGAACATCCTCCCCCTTCCTTCTTCTTCCCCCAGCTTTATATGCTGAGCATGACGACATATGATGTGGAATATTCCCTTGGTCAGGTGGGGTCAGCTGTCCCGACTGCACCCCCTCACAACTTCTTGTGCACCCCAATCCCAGTCACTGGTGGGGTAGTGTGAGAAGCAGAAAAGGCCTCAACTCTGTGTAAGCACTGTTTAGCAGTAACTAAAACATCTCTGAGTTATCAACACTGTTTTCAGCACAAATCCAAAACATAGCCCATACTAGCTACTATGAAGATTAACTACCCCAGCCAAAACCAGCACATGGGTCTACAATAGCGCTGGGTAGAAGATCACGCTAGAATGTGAACAGAATAGTGTGAATTACAATGGTGGTGTTGTACCTGCTAATTCCAAAAGTAAAGAGTTAGGAGGCATTTTGTTTTCTTTTTTTTTAGAAAAGACCGAAAACTTACTCAGTGTAATTAACATAAACATCTACTTGGGGATAGTTAGTGTGTGTTCTTTTACCTCTCAAATTTAGTCTTCAGCTTGAACTGATGAGTGATAGGCATGTGCTTTAGAGACAGAAAAAGTGAGGGTCATATGAGGTAGTGTGAAGTCATGTAGATGATCACTACATCTGAGAGATCAGCGTTACATCAGTTTTTATTCAATAGCATGATGAGAAGGAAATGCTGAAAGTAGAGGTTTCTTCAAGTCCTATGAAAGGTTGTGTCAGGATGAGTAAGATCAATCATCCTTCAAATGAATTGCTAAAAGAAAAGCTGGTATGTAAGCTAGGTCAAGAGTTCAGGAAAAGAGTGTGATGAGAGACTGAAGGCAGGAAGTGTCTTAGAAAGGAATATTGGTCCTGAAACCTCTCTCATCAGTTTAAAGAGAAGAGATTTGGTTATACAGGACAGTGATTCAAAACATGTTCTACATGACTTGGAAGATCTCTTATCATTCGAAGTAGCTACAGGATGCTGTTACTGCTATCATCTGGATTGACAAGAAGAGTTACAGAACGCAAGTAAATGCATCACATGTGATTGCCTTAGAAAAGAAGGGGAAATGTAGCATATAAGTGGAGCTGACAATAACTTTTAAAGATGAAAAAGTGATCGTTTGGAAAGAAAGAGAAGTCATAATAGGGAAGTGGAGGAAAAGAGAAATCAAAGAAGGGAGGAGAGCGGGAGATAGGGTAAAATGATTGAAAATACTAGAAAATACAGAGGCTGTAGAAAGGTTAGATTCAGTGAAACCTCTCCATTAGGGAGGTTAATTCTGAACAGAAAGGTCACAAAGAGAAAATTAAAGGTAGATGTTCAATTGGCAACAAGATGGTTGAAGCTGTGAGTTCGGGGAAGCAAAGAAGTAATTAATAGATCTAGGCTTGGAATATGACAGCTTCAGGAGGGAGATAATTTATTCGGGAGGAAATCTTCATTAGCAACTGTGATTCTGGAGTGGAACTGTAAGCGGAACAGTGACTTTAACCCCCTGCAGCCACTTTTTTCCATTATGTAGTATATAAAATACCTGGAAAATAATGTACTTTTGACTGGTAGACAGTTCTCTGAAAGTCAGTATGGCACTGTCTCTTACTTTGTTGCTAGTTGTAAAGACACTTATTCTATCAGCTTTGTTGTTGAAACCAACAGAGTAGGGTCTAATTTGCTGGTCCACAGCCATACTGACTATTTAATGCTGACAGTTCAGTGGAACACAGGAAGCAGATGCTTAGTAGCGCAGCCCTACTTTTTCCTAGCTCTTCGTATAGTAATCTTTGGGAGACTGCATAAATGCATGTTAACATATATTTAGTCCAGAAAGTGTTACAGATCAGAGAGGAAAAATATGTCAGCAGTGTTAACTTCACTGCATATCTTAATTTGTTAACTGTATATCTGCTAACTATAGAAATGACATAATAATTGTTCATAACATTTTTCACCCTAGGCTATCCTCCTGCTACTGTGAGCTTGATGTTCTGACTATGTGTAAGCAAGTCAGTTTCTATTCTAGCAGATTTTTTTTTCTGTTTGTATCATCTTCACTATATGTTTGTGGATGGTAAGAAGTCCCTATTTCTTTCCTTTGACTGTAAGCTTCTATCTTTATCTTATAAATGTATATTTTTTTAAATCTTGAGTAAGGTTTAAGTGTGTTTATTTTTTTAAACAAATACACCTTTCAAAGATTTGATTAACTATTTTAACATGCATTCAAGCTTATAGACATGTAGGGTTAGAGGGCCTTTACCTTGCCCACACAAAACATTTGTTTACATTGTTTTTACAAGTGTTTAAAAACCCTGTTGCAATCAGGACAAAGTGAATCTTCAGCATCGTGTCAGTTTGCTGTCTCCCTACTTTGTCTGTAGTAAAGTCCTGAAACGTTTCTTAGAACTACCTAACAAACAATTCCAAGACTGCGCTTGAAAGTCATAATTTATAGAAACACTTGTGTCTTCCTAAAAACATCCGAGGGTCATTTAAGAGCTGAGAAATCCCTAAGATCTCAAAATTTTAATATTATGAAGGTATTTCAGTCCTTAACCTCTGAGTGCATAATCTTACTCGTTTGCTTCTTATATTTGATTACTGGAAGCATGATTACTGTAGCACACAGAAGACCTATGCTTATCCTACAATTCAGGCACTTCAGTTACTGCTAGACAAGATATGTATGCTCAGTGGAAAAAAAAAATCATGAAATGTCATCTTTAAATGCATGTCACCATGCAATGTCCCTGTGTCTGGTTTGTTAAGAGAGATGCAAGTAAAGGGCTTTAGGAAAGCAACCAAAACATTTCCCAGAGCACGTAACATAATTCTATGTAGTAGCTCAGCCACGATAAACTGTTTGCAGTGGAGTTAGTTGTTTATACTGCTATGTCAATCTTCAATAAAAAAAAAATTAAAATAAGATTTAAACCCATGGCTACTACTTTTGAAAGAAGTTGAAAATCATAACCTGAAAGATTAACAATGTTCTTAATAGAATTTATGTGAACATAGTGCAATTTGCAACTTCTGATGGTCATAAGTAGGTTGTGATGTGAAGTGTTCTGCGGTGTCTGATCAGTGCTAAACTAGCTTGTTTGCCTCAATGTGTGATAAAATGAGATGTTTGTAAGCAAACCTGAGAAATTCTGGAAACCACTTCCAGACTGAACTGGATGAAAAATGCCACAGAATTTTCTTGATAGAAATCAGAAATCTGGCAAAGGTGCTGGTGCTGGTTGCCTTTTAGGCACTAGCTGCCTAAAACTGTACAAGTTAATCATAGTTAAAATTTTCTAGAATAAAAAATAACTACATTAGCAGACCTGTCTAGTTCTGGGAACTGATATTTTTATAGCTCACTTTTGTGTGAATGTCATGCAAAAAACATATTGAGTCTTAGGAATTCTTCGTGAGCCCGGCAAGTATTGCATCCGTTTTGCAAACAATGAAACAGGCAAGTTAGAGTTCACTCATTAGGAGAACCGTAGCCATCTTCTCCTCTGAAATACGGAAAATTTGAAAGTTTTATCCTGTTTTTCCGCTTTCAGTTATCTAAAAAACCTCATTCTACTCTTAACATATGTACATTCTTCCAGTCTGGTTAAAACATACAATAACTAGTAAAACAATCTCAGTACAAGTACCAAGTTTATCTTTATCCTTTTACTAAATTTACCATATACGAAATTCTAACATAGAATTCTGATTCAAAATCAGTTACGACTTTCAAGGCATATGCACACCCACGGAAGGCAGCTTTGGTCATTTACTTTTTTCTGTTAGATTTGCCTGAACAGTCATTTGTTTTTATCTCATGCTTCACAAACTTGCAGGGTTCCACCCCTTGCCCCTGAAGCCTAAGGCTGAATGTTGAGGTCTCCAGTCCCCCCAAAAGCAGTTAAAGTTTCTTCACGTTATTGTTCTGTATTAAAATGTTGTTGATCATTGTAATCTGGGTGCGATTTGGTCAAATACAGTGCAAAAACTTTAGTATCGCTTGGCAACAGCAACTATGTTAACGATCAATTAATGACATTGTGGGAACAGAAGAGTAGTTACTGCTCTGGAGAATACTAAGTGCTGTTAAGCTAATTGTTAAGTTAATTGTGATTGTACCAAAACGAAAATAGATTTCTTTTTTAACCTGATGTCTGTGGAAAAAATTTTCCCAAGGAGAAGAAACTTTAAATATCTTTATATATATTTTAAAGTTCTATTTAGCTAATTTGACTTTAGTCTTTTCAATATAATTTTCCAAAGTCAAGAAATAAGTAATAAAAGAAGATGAAGAAAACAGACTGCTTGCTTACTCTCCCATTTACTTACGTTTACCCCACGGATATGGCAGAAAATTCTATCTTCATACCTCTAAATATAACTTCAGAAAAAAACAATATAACTTTTATTTAGCAATGCAAAAAGCTTAGATAGCAACAGAAAATAATTCATTCTCCTGAGAACATTGTATGAATTTAATTCTTCTCCTCAATTTGTGTATGAAGTTGAAGCAAGAAATGTCACTTGTTCTTTCAGCTTCCCCATGCGTTTTATTTTCTGTGTTATTTGGTTTTCTTTGTGTGTGCTTTAGTGTGAAGTCTTTCAGTGCTTTGCTGTGTATCACCAAGTGTGAAGACATATTTTTGCATTGCTTTTTTAAAAGTCTGAAAAAGAAGGGGCTTCCCTTAGACGGTTACATAGTTCAGTGGATTTTTCTGTTATGCAGGACAGGCTGGAGATTAAAAGCTAAGATAACTTTCTAAACATGATGCTACTTTTTTCCCCCATTACTGAGGTAAGAAGGTGCAAAAGGCAAAGATAAGAGAGTACCTGTTGGTAGCTATTAAGATTACATTTGCATTGGTCATGACTTCAGGAATCCCCAAACACTGCAGTTTTAATACTCAAATGTATATAGAGGTCATGTAAAGAAAGAGTCAGTGCCTCGTGCCACCTATATTGTGATGAAAGATCATTTAGAGATATGCCATAATAGCTTCCTTTCAAAATACAGAACTCCTCTTGCAGAGAACAGTGGTGTGAGATGTCAAGAGCTTCTGACGTGCGGAAAACAGACTCCACAACCGGCAAGGTTGTAAAGTAGGTATGTTTATTCAGCGCTGGGCAGCACGGGGGGTAGTCCCACCAAAGTCGTGCGCATCTTCGCGGTAATTCAGCTTGTATTTATGTGGCAAAGTGTTACATATTCATCATAATTTCAAGGACGCCTATACATATTCATGACTTTTCCTGAGAAGGCGGTCTTTATTACAATAAGTTCCTCGTGGTGGTCGTGGGCCGGGGTCTCAGGGATGAAGGCCATATGTCTTCCTCGCTGTGCACTTCTCACCTTTTCTTCTTGCACGGGCGTGGTAAGATCTTGGCTCAAACCGCAAGACCAGTTCTCGCTGGGTTTTGTATAACCTTAATGTTCTGCAACTTGTTCTATTGAGATGTGCTTAGGCAGTTAATTTACACATCAGGCTGATAAGATAGAATGAAAGAATTCCTCAACCCCTAGAACAGCTCACAGGCAAAGAATTTCTCACCCCCCAGGACAGCTCACACCCAGATCAAATAGCAAGTAAAAAAAGAAAAAGGAAAAGGAGTTATGTCCCTTATCACTTCTTTTGTATTTTAACTTTTACATTTTTTTTTTTAAATATTCACTTTCAAAATATTAACTTTGGGTATGCGTGAGATTGTCTTCTTCTTCCTCCAGGAGAACCAGTTGTGTTTAAGGTCCATCTCCAGTATGTAGTGTTACTCTTTTAAAAGTATACTTTTTTTTTAAAAAAAAAGTACTTGTTTAGGTTGAATAACATACAAAATGATCAGATACCTTTATTAGTAATATTAAGAAATGCCCTGCAACAGTACTTAGGAGGCATAAGACTCTTGATCTGTGCTAGACCAACTGATAAAGTGGGGCCAGTAAAGCTTACACTTCTTAAAGTGTGGGAATGTTTCTCTGATGAAAATTTGGCATACTGCAGCTAGCTTGATTCAGTAACTGGGGAGCTGCTTCTGTGTGCAGATATTTCATAGTGCTACCTGGTGATTAGATGTGTGTTAAGTTTGGAATGAAGCTGCGTTTTTTTCTTGAAACTTTCATTCTTTTGGTCCATGGTGAACAAGAGATGTTTCAGTCTATATGGATGAACTTTTGTGGTTTAACCTTGGCCATCAGCTAAGCATCACACAGCTGCTCACTTACCCCTCCTCGGTGGCATGGGGGAGGGAATTGGAAAGGTAAAAGTGAGAAAACTCGTGGGTTGAGATAAAGACAGTTTAATAAGTTTAAAGAACAAAACAAAACCAACAACCAAAAAACCCAAACAAAACCAAGAAAAACATGTAATGTGAAAAACCCTAATTGCTCATCACTAGCCAAGCGATGCCCAGCCAGGACCTGAGCAATGGCAGCGCTGACAAACTTCCTCCCAGTTTTTATTGCTGAGCATGACACGATATGGTATGGAGTCTCTCTTTGGTCAGCTGGCGTCAGCTGTCCTGGCTGTGTCCCCTCCCAGCTTCTTGCCCACCCCCAGCCTGCTCGCTGATGGGGAAGTATGAGAAGGCATGCCCCAACTGCTGGGTTAGAAGTTAGTTTGCCAGAGAGTCTGTAAACTCAAATTCCAGAAATGTATCTAGAAGTTAGAGCAAAGACTAGGAAGCTGAGGTGTGTAAGGGCAGGAAACCTGAAACAGTAAGTCAGAAGTATTAGAGCAGGAGCAGAGTTGGAGCAAGTGTCAGGAATGAAAATCAAGGCCAGGAACTGTGATCTAAGCAATCTGCAACATCTTCAGGTCCCTGAGAGGAAAGCAGCTTGGTGTCTGCTAGTCTGTTTTTACAGTTTGAATCTTTGGATGGAGCTGACTTCATGCTTCCTTGCATCTGATGACTGACTGCCCCAGGATCGATCATGCAGTAGAGAGAACCTTATTATAAAACACGGCAGTTGTGGGATGAGTAAGTGGTAAGCATGCAGCTGGGTTCAGTGGTCAAATAGTGATACTGGCCTCAGAAGTTTCTGATTCTGTTCTGGGAGTCTCATTTGTCTTATCATACATCAGTGCTTATGCCAGCACAGCTGTGTTGACAGGCATTACACTTGAATTATTCAAGAGCTGCCTGCAGCTCAAAAGCTGCACATGGCTCCAGTATCATGATTTAAAGCTTTGAAAAAATCTTGAACTCTCAAATTATGGTTTGTAGGCTTTGGAGAAAAAGACTATTTGATTCAAAAGTTCTCATCTAAATTTGCTAAAATCAGTATTTTAAACATGCTGTAGAACAAAGTATGGGGGAGGGTGGTAACTTTTTGTCTTGTTCTGTGTACTTGATCTGAATTTCCAAGGCTAATGGAATGCTTTCCACCCACATTTCATTTGGTTTCTCTCGAAGTACATTTTAATTTCTCAAAATCATCCTGTTTCCCCTTGACAAGAGCTTTTATCTTGTGTTTTCATTTCAAAGAATTACCTACCCAGAGCTCTTTCTGCAAGATGTAGCTTTCCAAAAGCTGTTTCTGAGAGAGGGTAATGGCTTTCCCTTGAGGTTTTTCTTCCTTAACATTCGCTGCCCTCACAGAGAACAGACTTCTTATCCTTTTCGGATGCATATTAGACTCACTTGTGTCTTGGATATATCTGCATTGTTAATAAGTATTTGGAGGAACAGTAGTGGGTGTCTCCCCATCCCCCCATTCTGTAGGGAGTTTGAAGGGGTAAGTAGACTTGGAGAAACATCAGGTTTGTAGGGTTTATTCCAACGTCTGTGTTTACTTGGCTTGTTTAGGATTCTGTTGGTGCAGGATCAATCACAAAGTAGTATGATTCTTTCCTTTCTAGAAAATACCTATTTGTTCTCATTTTAATTTTGGAGTTTTTCCTCCTAAGACCAATTACTTGTGTAAATAAATTTATGTGTGACTCACTTAATAGTTACAAGCATGTATGGACAATAAGCCAATTTAAAAAAAAAAAAGCTTTAGTGCAATTCCCTGAGTATTTTGGTGCTGTCTGCTAAACATTATACCATTCTTGTTGCGTGAGGGGGAACACCACCATCCTGTATAGAATTAAATGTAAGCTGTAGAGCTCAAGACTCCACCTGCTTTCTGCTGCAGCTAAAATTAAAACAATCATTCATTTACCTAATTAGTGCGTCATCTTTGTAAGGACACTGTAATTAAGTTATGTTATTTCTGAAAGACATTAAGCACTTAAAATACTGATCTGAAATAAAGAAAAATTCACTAAGGACCAGTACAAAGTTCTACACTTAGGGTATAAATTGCAAAAACAGTACGGTAAAGTCCTTGATATACAGCATTTCTGCAGAAAAGGATCTCAATGTGAAGATGGGTTTTAAAACTGAAAAAGGTTCAGTGATGTTGTACCACTGCAGAAACTCTGAGGACGTAAGTGCGTGCATAAAGGGATGTGCGTGCTTATTTTAACTTTTTATATATATACGTTATACATGTACATTTACATATATAAAAATCTATATGTATATAAAGGTATTATGTACAGGATATTAAAAATAATATTCTGACTATGATGCTAAGACGTCCTCTGGACTACTATATTCAGGTTTGCTTCACAAAGGTGCAAGCTGCAAAGGGTTCAGAAAAGGACATCAAAGTTGGCCACAGATCTAGAAAACCCAGCTTCTGAGGAAAAAAATTGTCAGCTTGGTGTTTCCTAGCTTGGAAAAGAGATGAGGGAAGCAATCCTTAAATAGAGAAAATACATTGATAAGGGAAGGAGAATGTTTTTTTTTTTTTTCTGTCTGCTGGGGGCCGGGCATAATGGGCTTAAGGTGCCCCAGTTGACAGTAAGGAGAACTCTCTAATGATGGAGATGCCCAAGTGCTGGAATAAGCCAGCTACAGAGGCTGTGAAATCCTTGTTACTGTAGAATTTTAACAACAAATTAAACTGGTTCTGAAGCATACTGGCCTCGAGAAAGCTGATTCTGCACTGGAGCAGGGGAATATAGTACCTTAGCTCCTAGCCCTGATTTCTGCCATCAGTGGAGCTTTCAGCGGTCATTAAAAAATAAAGGTTATTTCCAACTCAAAAAAGTAAACATGCTAGTTTAAGTTGAATCTGCTTGCTGACCTTCAATGATGGTGTCATAACTGCTGAGCAGGATGGTGCCTTCTTATGAATCTGATTCTGACCAAATGTGATCAATTTAATGAAGACAGTTATATGACTACCTCTGCTATGGGGTACCAAATTGCAATGCAGCAATAATATGTCTGTAGTAAGAAGACTACTATGTCTTGCATAAGTTTTAAGCTGAAGAGGCACAGAGTGTTTCCTATTTGTGAAGGGAAGTTCCAGGAAGTATCCGTGAAATACTCATGAAATATTCCATACAATTTTGGTTGCTTCTAGCTATTCTAAGGTTATCTCGAGTACTTCACCTTGCATGTGGGTTAGAGACATTGACTTATGGTTGTTTCAGTTCGGTCACTAAACCCTAGCATGTACTGCCACATGTACCTCTGTATTTTGTACATGTCTGTGTGTTTCATCAAGGTCTTTGAGACCTTAAGAACATCAGTTCCCTCAGTTTTCAAATCACATGCTGCTTTAATAATCTTTGCAGACATTTATAACACCATCCAGCCAAAACAATTCTATGATTCTATGGGGTGTATTAGAAGGGGTGTGGTTAACAGGTCAAGAGAGGTTCTTCTCCCCCTCTACTCTGCCCTGGTGAGGCCGCATCTGGAATATTGTGTCCAGTTCTGGGCCCCTCAGTTCAAGAAGGACAGGGAACTGCTAGAGAGAGTCCAGCGCAGAGCCACGAAGATGATTAAGGGAGTGGAACATCTCCCTTATGAGGAGAGGCTGAGGAAGCTGGGTCTCTTTAGCTTGGAGGAGACTGAGGGGTGACCTCATTAATGTTTATAAATATGTAAAGGGCAAGTGTCATGAGGATGGAGCCAGGCTCTTCTCGGTGACAACCCTTGATAGGACAAGGGGCAATGGGTGCAAGCTGGAACACAGGAGGCTCCACATAAATATGAGGAAAAACTTCTTTACGGTGAGGGTGACCGAACACTGGAACAGGCTGCCCAGAGAGGTTGTGGAGTCTCCTTCTCTGGAGACATTCAAAACCCGCCTGGATGCATTCCTGTGTGACATGTTCTAGGTAATCCTGCTCCGGCAGCGGGATTGGACTAGATGATCTTTTGAGGTCCCTTCCAATCCCTAAGATTCTGTGATTCTGTGATGATTCTATCCCCACACCATCTTCTTTAAGCCACCAGAAAAAAAAAATCACCTTGTGGAAATCTTCAAGAATTCTATGTAGCACATCAGTATAGCAACCCACGACTTTTAGCTTTGCACTTAATAAGATCGCCTGGCAATTGCTTAATGCTTTCTTGCATTGCATTTGTTTTGGTGCTACTTTTTGGTAACCACTGGAAGACTTAAGGGAGTTTACAAGAAGTTATTCATGTTCTAGTAGCTTAGTCACTGATCACGTAATGTCAGTGCTCTGTGATTCACTTCTGATTAATTTCAAATTGTATGCTAGGTGATAGAGTTGGAACCTGCTTATGAAATAAAGGCCTCTCAGACCTAGAAAAGCGAACTTTTCTTTCTTGCACAATTCATTTCAGTTAAGACATCCTTGGCATTCTTCCTGTTGCCTTATCATTGCACTCATGAGTGGGAAGGTCTCAGTTCAACAGTCTTGTCTATTGAACATACTCTTTCTGTTAAGTATATTTACCACAGGCTTGGTGGCCATCAGGACCTGGTGAAAAGCAGGCAGTTTGCTCTTAAAGCCTTGCTTACTGGATTTTGAGTTCTTTGATTCTTTCAACTATTCTAGGAACAAGTGATACTTCAGTTATTTCTAAATCACAGATTACAGGAGCCACCAATTGGATCGTGCAATAGAGTGGCTGATGGGCATAGATCAGGGTGTTCTTACCCTTGTGTGTTCTGAATCTCACACACGCAATGGGACTTTTGTAATTGTAGTTTTTAATGGCTTTGTGTTGCTACATAGATAATAAAATATTTAGCCTTAAATGTCCTTGTGCTTTCACTTGTAGTTAAATACTGGAAAAGTATATTCAACTCCTGCTTCCTTGTTTGTTTCAGAGAATATTTATTAAAACATCTTAGTACAACAAGTGCATTTACAGGAGGAAAAGCATGTAACCAGTGGGTTATTTGTATTTTGCTGCAGTGAAACAAAGCTAAGGCTTATGCAGTATTTTGCAGCTTTCTTTAAGGTAAATTGACTAACTGAAACACACCCATATCACTTTATTTAGTATTCACTTAGTGGTTTTTGCTCAGCAGGGTGTGTGGTTAGAAACAGGTATACAAACGGAAATGAAAATGAGTCTCAGAGTTTTAACACACACTGCTGGAGGTTCAAGAGAATGCTGCAGAGGCATTCAGAGACACTCCTGCAACACAGCCAGGAAAGCCCTCTTACTGGCTCCACCATTTGCACAAAGATAGTTTACCATAATTTTTGTTACATCCTTACAGACAGCTCTGTTTAGCAGGTTAGCTCTCCGAAAAGAAGTGACGTAGTGGTCAGAGATGTGAAAGACCCAATGACAGTTCTAAAACCGAAACTGAGCTGGAGTCTTCTCTCACATAAGGCCCATTTTTACCAGTTTAACTCCATGGATTTTTTTCAATTATGAATTTGTGAAATACAAATGCAAGAAGAATCAGATTCAATATTTTTCTTTTTAGTAACATTTGCTATATCATGGTGTATGCACTTGAAAAGTGCTTCCTTTTAAAACTTGGCAGGAAGACATTAAATATTTGATGCTGCATGTGTTCGTAAAATTGTGTGCTGCTACAATTCCATGCAGGCTTGCCTGCTGAACTGTACTGGGAATCTTAAGATTTTTTGCTGCAGAGCGTTTGTTTTATTTTGTAAACCATGACTAATACAATGTTTTTCTTTGTGGAGATGAGCCTTTTAATTGGGTGAGAGAATGGATAGCACAAAACTTAGTACTGCTTTAATGTGTGCAAAATAATTTCATGTCATCGTAATGAAGTCTCTCTGTTGTGAGGTAATTAGGTCTGGATGTTGTGAAGCATAAATGCACTTTTATTATGCAAGAAAATAACAAAAACATGTTGACCTAGTCACTAAGAGTAGGCAGAACATACCGTTTCTCTCTGCATCTATGGAAAAAGTAAAATGGAAAAGGGACCTTCTAGAGGACAGAAATTCAATCTGGAACCTGGTGCCAAGGGGTAGCTGTGTTATGGTATGGCAGAGGATTTTGGAATACACACAGAGGAGAAACGGCTAGGAGAGTTAGTTGCTATCTTTGTCAGCTGGACATGATCTATATTGAGCACTTCTGAAAAGCTGGTGATGTAATTACAGCTGTGTATACTTAATAGTACGTGTGCACATAACCATTTGGCTTTCAAGTTAAGCATACATTGAACTGCTTTTCTGATTAAACAAGAGCTGTTGGATGGTGGCTCTGGCAGAACACCCAGTTTTGTAAAATGGATGAAAATTGATACAGGCCTCTGTGTGCAAAGCCTAAAATAATTTTACTCTTCCTGAAGACACAGGAAGAGTACAAAATGCCAAATACTAAAGGCCTGAATAAGTACTGATTCCTGGTGTCCCAGCCTTCCTCTGCAGATTTCCCACTTCTCTGGCTGAATACTTCGCTGTTTTGCCCTCAGTGCACCTGCTGTAACGCCTACGCAGTTTATATCCCAGAAAGATTCTTTAGGTAATGAATGAAATTATGTGAAAACACAAACAAGGAATGCATAAACTTCGGTTCATGCTATAAAACTGAGAACTTCTAGTGTAAGTCAAAAGGCAGCTCAAGAACTTTTAGTCACTTGGGATCTATACTGCTCTCATTTATGGGGCTGTAGGACAGGCAGACTTTCCCCTCGCCCATATCGCTGTAGGTAGAATTGCGCCTTACAATTTAAGTGTAACTACAGAAGGTAGATTCAGAAAATGGTCTCTCATGCTCAGTATTGAAAATCACCTGGTGCATAAAGTTCTCATTCTGGGCTTGATAGTGCTGAGTGGGTTGCTGCATGTTCATATAGGCTCTGCCAGAATTTACTGATCAGGATTTTTCTGCTTGTCTTGCCTGAGCGGCTGGCTGTAGTAAGATATTTCAAGACTGTTTATTGTATTGAGTTTCCTCCAAACTGACTGTGCTTTTGCTAGAAGAATGAACTTACCTGCACAATGTGTGTGATACCCAGCATGTCCTCTGCTTTCAGGGCTTCAAACAGTCAGCTAAACCAGTAACTTCACTTGTAATCTACAGATCTAGGCCATCCTGAGTCCCCTTTCTACTAAATTACATCTACTCTCCGTGAAGTAGAGTCAGCCTATCTGCCAGCTTAAACTAAATTTGATGGAAAAGTAGGAATCTCAAAGAATTTCTTGTGTAGAAGAGAGACATCCAGATCAGTGCCTGCATTGGTGTAGGAGCAGCTGTGTGAGCCCAGCATTGGTTTGATTTGATTTGATTTGCTGTCTGGCCAGTCAGCTTGGATTCAACCACAGCATGTATTGCTTTTGTGTAGCTGATAGCTTTAAGCATGAGTGAGGAGTTATGGCATTGTTGTGGGGAGGGGAAGGAAAAGACTTTCAGGGGAGAGTGTAGTGATTAAGGGCATGAATAGGACTATTGTGGAGTGAAGAACAGAGGAGACGGATCGAGAGGAAATTGGGGTTTATTAGTTCTACCAAAGATCCAATGTATTGTTCAAAAGGAAAGGCCTGGGCTCTGGGGTTCTCTCTTCACATTTTGTACCTTCCTGTAGAACGGCATGGAAACTCTTGCTCAATGACTAACATGGATTATATTGTTTTGCAAGTGGGCTAAGTTTAATGTTCCTTTTTGGTGTTGTGCAATTAAAAAATCCACCCCCCCCCCCCACCCCACCCCACCCCACCCCCCAGTAATAGATGCCATTTCATATGCTGCAAATCTGCTGTTTCGCCTGCCTCTTCCATTTTGTCTTATTGTGCATTGCTTCTCTGTATTGTTCCTGTTATTGCTGTTTTAAGCGATAACTACATTTATCCTCATAGAGGACAATGTATTTAAAATTATTCAAAAAGGTAAATTCCCTTTTGTGTTTGAAAGGGTGTCTAATTACAGTTCAAGCTACTTAGGTTCTCTCATAGTAGGCTGTAGAAAAACATAATCTGTTAATATTTACAAACACTTTCACTACTGTGTTTGTCACAGGAATGGAAACTTTTTAAAATGTTCTGCTACATTTGATGTCCTTGATCTTTTCTGAATATGGAGAAAAACCCCACAAGACCCAGAAGACAGATGTAGTCTAAAAACCTTCTTCAAGTGAAATCCTTGTAACGTATAGTTCAAGGAAGTGTGTTAGGACATTTAGGTCCACCACTGGGAGTAGGCATAGGTTAACCTCTGGGCTTCTGCATATGTTATATCTCGTTCCATGTGCATCTAGGTATAGATCCTAACGTGTGCATATTCTTTAGTATTATGTATGTCAGCTATACAAAAAGCCCCATAAACACTTAAGAATATTGCCATTCTGTTTGATTAATTCAGTCATGCCACTGACTGACTGATGTGGATCAGTAACTGAATTCTTTTGCTCTGCAATTCATTAATTTGTTTCAAAGGTTATACTCATCTGCCTAAAGCTAAGCATTTAAGTACATTGCTGTCTGAGATCATTATGTGTAATTATCTGGATATTTTGCGTGCTTTTGAGACACAGCTGTTTTTTTCTTGCCTTTTTTTTTTTTTTTTTTGTTTTGGCAAGGGTCTTCCAAATCCTGGTAGTGAAATATAGTTGCTGTTGTATAGCTATCATCAGAAAAATTATGCACTTCCTGAGTTAGTAAGTTACTGCTATCTTTGAAATAGCGTAGGTGAACAGGCCTGATCAGAATTAGTATTCTGAAAAAGCTTCTTGCAAGTTGTTTATCAAGGTATACCAAGATTTCAATATGAATACTCCTCCTTTTTTTCAGATTTAGAAGGAAATGCATATCAAAACAACCAGCTGCTAAAGATAATTCTGACCATGCATCAGTTTATCATCTCCTCTGCAGACATGCTCCAGAAACTCATGGATCTATATCCTTTGTAATATTCACCTGCTGTTAAGGTAATATTAGATAACTTGACAAATTCAAAATGGGTAAGTAGAGGATATTCAATCTATGGGTGTATTACTGTTCCACTAATTAAACAATATACTTGTTCTTTACAGTTTTTGGTTGTATAGTGTGGTTTTGTTTGCTTTAGGGTTGGGGTTTGTTGTTTGTTTTGTTTTGTTTGGACTAGTTTATCATCCACAGAGAAGAAGATGAAACTCCAATTCAGATTTTAAGTAGGATAAATTAATATCTAGGAGGTGTTAGATTAATGTAGGCACCTCAGGTGCTGTGAACCTGGGCCTAGGTTTCAGATCTCTCTCTGTCCTTCATACAAGTAGAAGAGCAAAGAACAAAAGTGTAATTTTTTAAAATATTCTGATTGTTATCATCTGGAGATGAAAATTTTCAACAAATATTATTTCTCATTCACACACTCAAAATTACAATGCGCTGAAATAAATCATAAGCTTTTCCTTCCTACTTGTTCCCATTTTGAGGTGACTGCCTGGACTTATATATGTGTGTTTCTGGCTCATTAGATTTTTCACAACAAAGCTACTAGATCATATGGGCAATACTAGCCTTTCTTAGCAATTTTTAATTGTGGAATATATTACCTGACTTCTTAGCTTTACAGAATGTTTGCTCCTAATTAGATGAGCATAGTACAGGAAGCAGACCTGACATGCTAAGAATCTCCAGCCAGTTTTGGTACAGTTTAGTTTAGATAATCCTTTCTTCCCCCAAACTCTGTATCTTACTGGCTTTTAAAGGCAGCATCATTTACAACACAGCTTTATTATAGCATTTGATTTTGACTGTCCTGCTGCTTCTCTAACCACAAGTGTTACATCAAGTGTGCTAAGCTATAGCTGTGGTGTAGTGTTGCATTTAACTTAGGCTCATGCACTCTTTGAAAATGGAAGAAAATAATTGCTTGCATGTTTCTGAGAAGTAACATTTTTTACAGTCAGAGAAGTGATTCAAACTTTTATCAGACTTGCATATTTTGCAAGCTTGGTTTTTGACTCTGTATATAGCTCCCTGTAAAGATGTTGAAAGGTAAAAACAGTTTTGAATGGATCAGATAGTCTGGGCTCTTGTATTTTGAAAAACCTTGAAATGTCCCAGTTTCACCATTTTCCATCCCCTAAATTACATGAGTGTTTTTAGATGGTTATGGATGACTTGTAAGCCATCTAACTTCAGACATTCAGTTTGGGGCCCTTCAAAATATTTGGGAATTTACTCAGACATAACTAGTTCTATAGTCATTCAAAATATTTGGGAACTTACTCAGACCTAACTAGTTCTATAGTCATTCAAAATATTTGGGAACTTATTCAGACCTAACTGGTTCTATAGTCAGCCTAATTTAAGCACTTAATATGGGTGCTTAAATTGTGGATGGTATGTCCCCTCGGTTGTGGTAGATTTAGGCTGCAGTTAGTTTCAATCAGATAGTGGGAGGATCCACAAGGTATTTGCATTAGATTATGGTTTTTAGTCCTGAAAATATGTGTGTAATCTACAGCAGAAGACTCAAGATATGCATAATACATTTTCCAAATGGATTTTCCATGTCTTCAAAAGACATTGGCTACAATATCAAAACATGTTTTATAGAACTAATAGACTAAAAACATGGGTGTTTCTTTCCAGTTGTCACAGCAAGTCAAATAAAAACTGTTGCGTAGTTAGAAATGTGAGGTTAGCAAGGAGAGGCGTTTCACATTTTTCTCTACCATTGTATACAACTGGTTATATTTAAAAGAAAACAGCATCTTTTTTATAAAAAGCTCCAGTGAATTGTAATTGACTGAAAAGCATTTCTTCATAAAATCAGTAAC
Organism: Nyctibius grandis; assembly: GCF_013368605.1. Taxonomy (NCBI): domain Eukaryota; kingdom Metazoa; phylum Chordata; class Aves; order Nyctibiiformes; family Nyctibiidae; genus Nyctibius; species Nyctibius grandis. Next base: position 37,155,213 of record NC_090661.1, read on the forward strand.
TGATAAATTTGGTATTACTGTTTCAAATTTTAGTGAGATGTGCAAGTGCATGAGTTTTATTAGAAATTGTGAGGCATGCTGCAAAGAAACACATGTAGAAAGCAGAATTATTTCACTACTTAACACTACTCGGTACTTGGGCAGCTACATCAGTATTACTCATAGTAGTCATACTTACAATAAATTTTTGCTAACAATCTTGGGATATACTTTCTATACACTTGTGTAAAACCCTGATCTGGTATTATATGCCATCAGTAGGATGATTCCTATTGCTTACAGGTAGGGAAATATCAAGCATGTTACATTTCTCATCATATGTGAATGGATGTAGTTTTCCTTAACAGTTTTCTACCTATCTTAATGCTTTAGAAAATAAATCTTCCATGCTGTGTGTAAAGATATGCTATTTTGTGAGGTAAGAATATTCTTGCTTGGTAGCTATTAGTCTGCAGCTGTCCATGTGCCATACCTAAGTATGCTTTTGCATATCTTAAGCTGACATTAAAAAGAGAAATGGCTATACTGCTTCAGCTTTTCAAGGTTCACTGTAGCAGCTTTACACAAAAAGGCCCAAGAGGCTTTGTGCAGATCCATTGAAGTCAGCACATGAATTGTTGGGTCACAGTTTTGAACTGAGTCTGTAAGAATCTGTATCTTAAACATCAGTGAAAATTGACAGTGCTCAGGAATTTGTAGCATTGTGTCTAATATTATTGTATAGATCCATTAAAAAATGAAGCAGGATATGCAGCTATTTTTATATTAAGCAAAACTCTGTTGTATTCGGTAGGTAATTCTTAGTAATTCTACTTAGTCACTTGCAGTGATTCTGGATCACTTTTTTCTTTTAATTAAGTATAGTAAAGTTTGATATCTCAGTTTAGAGAAAACAGAAGAGACGAAAAATGCAACTCTGATAATAGATTAGCATATGATATCTCTTTTTTTACACAAAATGGGCAATGAGTAGTAACGGGAAAGTAAAATTTGTTTTAAATGGTGACGATTTTAGTATCTCAAAGGAGATTATTGATTAGGTCAGAATGCTTTGGTATTGTATGTGATCTGGGAACATTTTTGCTTCTAGGCAAATTCATACATACATGCATCCATAAGAATGAACATTTCCATGTTTCCAACAAGCACAGATTTTTACATGCATGGGTGTACTGGGTCTGGCTGGGATGGAGTTAACTTTTGTCATAGCAGCTCCTATGATGCTGTGCTTTGCATCTGTGAGTAAATCACACCAACGTTTTAGCTGTTGCTGAACTGTGATTGCACAGCGTCAAGACTTTCTGTTTCTCACTCTGCCCTCCCAGAGTGTAGGCTGGGGGTGAGCTTGATGTTGGGAGGGGACACAGCCAGGACAGCTGACCTGAACTGACCAAAGGCATGTTCCATGCCATACAGCATCATGCTCAGCAATAAAAACGTGGGGGCGGTCATTCCAAAGTAGCTGTTGCTCGGATACTGGCTGGGCATCTTGTGGGAGATGGTGAGTGATTGCCCTTGCATCACTTGGTTGATTGGCTCTTTCATTCAGTTATTAAACTGTCTTTATCTTGACCCACAGATTTTTCTCACTTTTGCCCTTCCTATTCTTTCCCATGTTCTGCTGAGGGGGGGGCGAAGAGTGAGGGAGCACCTGGTTGGGTACTTAGTTGCTGGCCAGTGTCAACCCACCACAGTGGGTGACAAGTCACATGCAGGAACTGAAATATAAAATATATGACTGAAACAATTTGAATGCCCAAAATAGAAAAGTGTAGTTCTCTGAAGATATTTTGTGCATGTGAGACTGAATCACCTGTAAGCTATTAAATAGTTAATTAGTAAATATTTCTTCAGTTAATAGATAAAATTCAGACTAGCATAGTGCATTTTTTTTGATGTCCAGACCAAATAATTTCAAGTTGTGAAGGAATATATAAAATTATCTAGAAGTTCACGAAGAAAAAAATCAGCTTGCATATTATCTAGATTTAATGTGAAACCAGAAATTTTAATATTGAATGTATTGCAAACATATGTACAGTATAGATCTATACAGCATTAAGCCAGGTAGTTTCTAATTAATTTTTAATCTTGAAATTTTGATTTTTGATAAAATCAAGATAGCCTAGCAAAAGCATCTAAAAGCAAGGTTTATACCCTGAAGTTGGTCAAGAAGAAATACAGTTCATAAACAAGAGCAACTATCTAAATTGCAGCCTTACTGATGTTAGAGCAAAACCTTTATTTTTGTATTTCTGTATTTTCAATGTGTAATAGGTATTGGATTACAGAGTTCTGGGTTATGTTCAAAATGGACTCTAAACTATCCACAACCATGGAGGAATTTCAAGAACTGGTTAAAGCTAATGGTGAGGAGTTACACTGTCGTCTAATTGACACAACTCAAATGTGAGTGCCAAAGTCTCAATATGCTCAGAAAACAAACTTTTGCTCTGAGTTTCCTTTAATCAAATGTAATGTCTCTCCAGTATAGCATGATAATGGCCCTATAGTGGTTTAATTTTAATAAGTCATGTCATCTGTCCTTAGAAGAGTTTATACATCATTATAGATGAAATACATATTAGGTAGAGGAACAGAATGCCTTTCAAGAATGGCTTAGGTTGAATTTAACTGCTATGTAGACTTTGTGCTGATTCTTTATGCTAGATAAATTTTAGTCTGTCCAGGGAACTTAGAAAATTTGTAGAGGCCTAATGATTTTGAAAGATCACTTGAAGTCAATGAGAAAGGAGAATACATTTTGATTCGGTAACAGATGAGGTAAAAAAAGTGTGTTTATATTTTTAACAAAGGTAAGTGTGAAGATATAGTTTATTACATTGTCAAACTCTTGATACTATTTAGGTGATTTTAGTTATAAAATTACTTGTCCTGTCAAGAATAAATCCTACAGCTATACATCACATAGGTCTTTACTGGAAAGAGAACCTTCCTTCTTATATGAGACTAAGATAGTTCTGTGGAACTGTATAACAGTCACTTCATACTTTGGTTGGAAATGCACAGGCAAAAGCAGAGCAGAATTTTGGCATGCATTTTATATCTGGTTATGAAAGAGAATACTTAGTTTTTCAAATCCAATTAAATTTCATTACTCCATGGGCGAATAGCATAGGGGGACAGCTCATACTCAGAGGCTGGTCAAGGAAATCTGTTAGAATTACTAGATGGAGGAGCACTGGATGAGTTCAGTGAAGACAAAGTTACGGACAGCAATTCTGAAAGTGCCATATATAATCTCATGCTGTTTAGTAATATAGTTGTATTGAACTTACATGCTACAGCAATATAATAAAGACTAACAATAATATTTTGTCATATAATCTCTAATGCAGAAAAGGAACTTGCTGTTTACAAATTCAAATAATTCACTTTTTATTGCAGTAAGGCATGAAAACAATGTTACTTTTGTATTAGGGAGAGAGGAAAAGTTTGCTTTTCAGAAAATAACTCGGGATAATTCTGTTTTAAAATTTGTCTAAAAGAAATTCTAGGGATTGGTCTAGAAAGCTGACACAGCGTGTAAAGGCCAACACCAGTAAGAAACGGAAAGTCTCGCTTCTTTTTGATCATCTTGAGCCAGAGGAGCTGTCAGACCACCTTACCTATCTTGAATTTAAGTCTTTCAGAAGAATATCAGTAAGTTATTTATTTTTATTTATTTATTTTAAACAGAGATGGGAAGGATATAGAAAAGATGAGACAGGGGTAGTATTACAAGATTAACCCTGCAGTGCAAGCTATTGTACAAGCTGAGTCTGTGTCCAGAGTCTTTTTGTTTTATTAGTGTTGAATGTGGCCAGTGATACTTATTCTGAGTACGTACCCTTTTGCTGCAGTAATTTGAAAGAGGGAGAGTGAACCTTTTAAGCAACTGTGGAACAGAGTCGGGGCAAGGTCAGTTGGAAGGAAGAGGAGTAAATCATTTGATCTTCTTTCAAATAATCTCTTTTTGTTAGAAGAAGTGGTGTCATTTGGCACAGGAACAAGCAGCCTCCTTTGACTCAAATCAGTAATCAGGCTGAAATGCAATGAAGGAAACTTGGAATATTCTCCTAGAATGCTAATCTCCTGTGGCCGTAGGAAACTGCAGCATTCTTGTGCAGTGACTAAGGGACTGTCTGTATAGAAGGTGTCCGCTGGACTCTGCTTGCTATTTTTGATTGTCCATAACAAAATAAAGACTAGGGATAAGAAACCACTTGAGAAAATGCCTTTTTTAATGTAAGGCGGGTTTAAAGTATTTTATTAGACAAGCTTTCAAGTGCACAAACAATTCTTAAGTATTTATCTCATTTATGTTTTCTTTTGTTTGATTTTTTTTCTCAGCTATGTTGGTAGCTGATAAGATGCTAACTTCCCTGTGCACCTTGGCTTCACTTGCATCCTTGTATGCTACAACATTACTTCTATTCAAACCTGATACAATTCACACATGGAAAAGAAAAATGAACATTAGAAACCAAAATCTAAGATGGTTGCAAAGTCAGTGTGATGATAACAGTGAAAGCGAAGTGGGTTTTTTAGGGTTTTTTGTTTGTTTTGGTTATTTAATAGGTTTTTTTTTGAAACATTACAATTTGAAGTCTTGCAAGGAAAGGGGCTCTCAGTAGATTGTGGAAGATTTCATAGTTTTGCGTTAGTGTACTTTATTTTGAGCTGACAGTACATGACTCTTCATGTTTTGTGTTAAATTTAAAAAGCCATGGAACCAAAGTCATGCACACATTGCTGTCTGTAGGCAGTAATAATATGCAAAGCTTATATAACTTAACATTTTCAAGCTCTGTGCAGACATAAAGTAATTAATGATTAATGAGCATAATGAGTATGATTGCAGTCAGTGTCAGATGTGTCATAGAGTTCCAACAGTTACATACTTGTATACGTTTTATATGCAGGGTCCCTGCATATTTTTTGGTATAAATTTAGTTTACTGAGACCTTAGATTATAAAATAATGTGTAATTAATAAATAGGTATATTCATTAACTCTTTGCAGAATGTGTTCATAGTATGCTAAGCCACAGAATCGTTTTGTTATTCTAACATGGCAACATATACTCAGCATATACTGGGAGAAAGGCTGCAAATGACCCGCTGTGTTATCAGTCACTGGAATAACTACTCATAGGTTCGGTCATTTGAAAGTCAGAAAGGAATACTTGATCCCCTGAACATGTACAGCACATAGCAAAATCTTCCATGAGACACCATGCATCTTGCAGCAAAGAAAAATGCAGGGAGTGGTGTTCACAGAGTAATGACTGCAGGTATGCTGGTGTTTGGAAACCATTCTAATTTATAGTTATAAAATACAGGGAGGCTACACTCTTTCATACGAATCTGGATTCTGCTTTCCTGTTGAGGCTCAGAAGTTAGTCATTGCAATACCAGACTCTTGTTAGTATTTAAGTACCTGGACTTTACCATATCTGCCACTAACAATCTTGTTACAGCTGACCTTGTTAATAAATTCTTGCACCAAAATTATTTTGAAACTTGAAGTAGTATGTTAGATACAAATTTATTCAGCATTTAAAAAAAAATTCTTTTCTGAAGGAGAGAGCTGCTGAGAACAAAATATAAACTAATCAATCTGATTCGTAATTGTACTGAAACTTCTATGAAGTCCATAATTATGTAGTCAGATATTGAAAAATTACCTATCTGTATAGAGTAGTTGCTTAAATTTCAAGATCCAGCCAAATCTGGCTGTGGTTCAAAATTAAAAGAATAATTGTAAGTACTATGTCATCTCAGAGACAGCTCTACTTATTACTGTTAATGATTCTTCCATTTTTAATTTAATAAGAGGACAAATCCAGCGATATATGCTGTCATATCTGCTTTTTTAAAGTGTTAACTTTTCTCTGTCCATTTAATAAGAACTATTAAAAAGTGGAGAGAAAGTGAGAGAAGGAGAGCAAGAAACAAACAGCAACTTGACAATTTATGACCTTTTCTTAAGGATCAATGGCATTCAGCATGTTCTTGTGGCCTTAAGAAAGGAATATGTGTTTATTACAGCTATGAAGGTTTTTGGTAAGATGTTAGTATTAGTGGTCATAGTGAAGAATGGATGTATAAATCCCATGTCACATTTTCTCATGATTCAAATTCTTCTGTATTCTTGCTAATGGATAAATCAAGATGGATAATGGATAAATCAAATGGATAAACATTGCATCAACAAAAAAAAATGAGTGCTTCTCTTTGATCTTAATGGGAAGAATGGCTTAAAAAAATCTATTTGTCACATACAGGTGTCTACTGAACAATTTTAGATCACTTTGGTTAAACAAGAGAATCTCACAAGCTTTATTAAAAATATTAAGGAATGTGTAGCCCTCATTCTTAATGGTCTTATCTCAGTTTTATATTAATCTCATTGAACTTGCTTTTTGTATTGGTGTAGCTTAATTCAGAAGTGTGACCTAGCTACATAAACTGAACACTTAACCTCCTTAAACTACCACTGAGTTACTAGAATACACTTTAAATTCAGTTTAACCTTCCCTGTAGAAGCCTAGATTCAACAAATCTATGGAGCCACTGAGGCTGAGAGGAAAGCCCCAATTCTACTCATCCTAGGGTTTATAAGAGCCAAGGCTCCTGAGATACACATGATGCAAGTGATGTGATGCAAATTATGGCGAAAAGACGCTTTCAGTTAATTCAGTTAGTTGAAGCCTTCTGCTTTGAACTGAACAAAGCTTTGACAAAGGAGAGATTTCAGTCTTATGGATATTTAAGGTGTAAAATATATCTTGTATATTTCATTTGAAAAGCAGACCTGTATCTGTACACAGATCATGAGGTATATGAAACTGTGGATGAGTTTTCATTTCCATTTTTTTTTGTTTTTTTTTTTTTAAGTTCTCAGATTATCAGAATTACATTGTGAATAGGTGTGTGAAGGAGAATCCAACAATGGAAAGATCAATTGCTCTTTGCAATGGTATCTCTCAGTGGGTGCAGCTAATGGTTCTGAGTAAACCAACACCACAGCTTCGGGCTGAAGTGTTCATCAAGTTCATTCATGTTGCACAGGTCAGTTAAATTTCCACATGTGTGGTATTTATTTTGTCTTTCTCTGATACAGCCCTTTAATTGCTCTTCCCATGCTACTACTGTAGGGTCATCTGGGAGTGTTGGCACTGGTTTCCTGGTTCGTATGTACAGCATGCATATTTGTGTATACTGTAGTTTCATACTGAGTATTCAGATATTACAGTGTCATGGCACCATGACTTTCTCATATCCACTCTGAAGAAATTGTTTTCACTGAAAAACTAGACTTGCTTTTGAATCAGCCAGTGAGATTCCAAGCTGTGACTGCGTACTTTTCCAAAGCATGAACCGCTATCCTGCCTTTGGCCATAATTAGAAGCATTTCTACCAGATACGCCTTATTGGATAGAAGCAGAGCTATGGTCCTATTGGTATTGCATACTAATTCAACTGCACTCATAACTAAGATAACAGGCAGTGTTTCCTAGTTATGGTAGACTGTGGGAAGAGGGAGAAGTACTGAGGAAGTACTTTGAAGACTTACTGCATCTGCAGAATTAATGTCTGATTTAATAACAATAGAATAAGTACATGTTACACCCAGTAAAATCACAACTCGTTATCAAAATGAATTAAGTCAAATGGATAGTGACATAAAACTTGTAAGACTTTAGAGGAAGACAGTAGAGGAAATGTAGAATTTGTATGTGCATATTGAACAACTTGAATCTCTAAATAATAAATAATGATTTTTTCTGTGTCAACACAGAAGCTCCACCAGCTGCAGAATTTCAATACATTAATGGCAGTGATAGGAGGTCTCTGCCACAGTTCCATTTCCAGACTCAAGGAAACAAGCTTGTGTGTTCCTCATGATGTAATTAAGGTTGGTATTGCTCCTCTGAGTTTTACAAATAAGATAATCTTTAACTTTTTTTGTCATTGCACACACAAAAACCAACCGTACTTCATTGGATAAGATGGAGAGAAAGAAAAAAAGAAAAAGGAAGACTTCCTTTGGTTTTGGAGGGTTTTTCTTTGTCATTTCATCTCTACAACACCAGTTACTCCTACACTTCCAACCCCACCTTTCTTCAAGATTTGTATATCTTCTCGAAAGTTTCTCTTTTAATACTCAGATGTGACAAACTGCATTTTCATTTATATGCAGTAGTACAGAATGGCATTCAAACACAAAAGCAGAGAATTGGATCCTAGAACATTTGAGAACCAAAACTAGTGTCATCCATAGCAACACTAACCATCCTGAGTCTATGAAATGCTAGCACAGAGCTCTGCACTTTGAGTTTAAAACTGAAAGGACTGGTTTTGTTCATCTGATGTTTCCCTGTGACAGATTCTGTCTAGTTCAGACTTGAGCAAACGTAGCTGTTATACACGCACATTATAATACAGTGGAATGTTAGGAATCAGTTGTAATTTCCAGTTAAATTCTTGTGAAGTACAGGTGGATATATTTTTTCTGAGATTCCAGCTACTAAAACTGTGAAGGAAAGCATATTTTTTAGCAAAGAAATGACTTAAGAGACTTCTTCCAGAGACTAATATGCTAATATGATTGAGTGCACCCTCGGCAAGTTTGCCAACGACACCAAGCTTTGTGGTGCGGTCGACACGGTGGAGGGAAGGGATGCCATCCAGAGGGACCTTGACAGGCTTGAGAGCTGGGCCCATGCGCATGGCATGAAGTTCAACAAGACCAAGTGCAAGGTCCTGCACAGGGTTGGGGCAATCCCAAGCACAAATACAGGCTGGGCAGACAATGGATTGAGAGCAGCCCCGAGGAGAAGGACTTGGGGGTGTTGGTTGATGAGAAGCTCAGCATGAGCCAGCAACAAGTCCAATATATTGTTTCTTCTTCATTTCCATGGGAAAAAAGTTTTCTTAAAAGCACAGATGTGACATTTGAACTGTAGTAGTGGTTCTGGTCACGCTGCAATGGGACCATAGCACAGTGTAGGGTTTCTCTGCCAGGACTTTCCAATTCCAGCTGGTGACCTGGAAGCCGAGATGCGCATTCCATATTTTAAGGTGAAGATGGTTGCTTTTATGAAGGTCAGAGAGCTTGTGCTGTGCTTATGCGTTAACTGCATCCACATCTCTTTGATTTGAGAGGATCCTATTTCTTTTCCTTGACTAAATAGGGAATGTAGGAAGACTAGCATTATAGATTAGTCTATAGATTAACTATCTACGATTACATATTATAGATAGTTAAATTAGTTGAGTTGAATACCTAGATTTCATTTGAAGCCTAAAGTTTTAAAATCCGTTTCAACAGTCATTGTGAGTAAACCCCTTAACAATAACATAGGAAATTCTTGTGCTGTATGAGGAGAACAAAAAAAGCAACCAATTTTGATTTTTTGTTTTCTTTTTATTTTTAGGTGTTTAATGAGATGACGGAACTCCTTTCGTCTTACAGAAATTATGATAGTTACCGACGTGCCTATAACGAGTGCAGTAACTTTAAGATCCCAATCCTTGGCGTCCACCTGAAGGACTTGATATCACTTTATGAGGGCATGCCAGACTACTTAGAGGACAAAAAAATTAACATATACAAACTGTACTCTCTCTATAACCACATAAATGAGCTGATACAACTCCAGGAAATGCCACTTGCCCTGGAGGCTAATATGGACCTTGTTCATTTGCTTACAGTAAGCCTGTTAGATGAGATAAATACCTCCACTTAAAAAATAATTTCATATACCTCTCAAACAACTAAGTAGAGAATTCCATTATTTATAAATACATAATATTGTAAGATTTTTTGTTATTAAGGAAATGTACAATAATAGAAGAAGAGAAAAGGTGATACTGATTTATCTGGCAGCAAGGGTGGAGGTACCAGTTCAGCAGTATGCTTCCAATTATTTCTGTAAGGGAAGGAAATCTTTATTTCTGCTTCGCTATAGTAGTATGCATTCTCTCTGTACTTTCACTAAGGAAGCGCTCTGAATCCTCTGCTGATTAAGCCTAAATAGGGAGAAAAGTAGAAAGCTTCCTTAGATGCACCTTGGAGGCAGAAGATTGCATATGAAGGTTCCTTGTGTTAAACACACAAACTTTCACATAAACGTTCAGTCCCTCAAGATGTGTAGGGTTAAACATATCACACATCTAGCGAAGTTTCTTCTGGTACTAAAAAAAACTGTCTAACGTAAACGTTGTTAGTCAAATATAGTTGTTGTATTACTCTTCCAGTCATACCTAGTCAGTGCCATGTTACCAACAAAATTGATATTACCTAGGATGTATGTCACAACAATAGTTTTAGCTTCTACTAGTAAGTTATCATACTACCTTTTATTAAAATAGTAAATCTACCTTTCTTGTTTCTCAGTTTTGTTTGGCCTTAACAAGTACCTCAGCTTGGAAAAAACAGATAGGCTGCTGCCACTTTCTGGTTACAAGCCCTGTTTCAGCAAAAAGCTGACAGATAAAACTGCTTATGTGCTTGAGGTTATTTGTTCTCTCTGGAAGCACTCGTGTGAAATTAAGCACATATGCCCAGGGCCTGAAATAGAACTACAGAAAGTGGTGAATTTCTTCCTGCTAAATGTTTTAAATGTTTTGTCTCAAATTATTGTAAGTCCCCTTTTTTTTTAATGTTTTATAAAAATGTCTATTACAAATATGTATGACTTTAGCCACAATTTCATGCAGCTATATATGACCAGACATAAATTAAAAGAAATACTTAATTTCAAAGCAGGAGCTTTTGATCTGCTAATATTCCAGGGCACATTATTTTCCCGTTTGTTCCATGATTTTTCCAAGAGTTTCTCCTTCTGTTTCCTTTAGTCATATGCTTTTCCATTAGCTGGCAAATCACTTTAAAGAGGTATTAGTAATTACATACATAAGTCAATAATTCATAGAAGTATCGTAACATTTGGACTTTTGTTTTTTGAGTGTCAGAAACTACTTTAAGATTTCCCCAAGAATTTTAAATTATTCACTATTATGACTACAACAGTAATTCTTGCAGTTGTTCACAAGAAAGTTATTGCATATCTGCAATTTGAGTAAGGCTATTCATTGGATAAAATAGTGTATTTTGGTTTCTTAGTTTATATATGTGTGAATGCGTGATCTTGACTCTCTATAACAAGTTTATATTTTCTTTGGACTTCCCATAAATTGAAGCTTGTAACATTTACATCTGGCTTTTCTATTCAATCACATATCTAGTATGAATATTTTCCTGTAAATATTCAAAAAGTGTCATGTTACCAGTCTTCAATCTTAGCTTGAAATTTGTTTTCAGTCAATACAATATTTACTATGCTATTTTCCAGGACACATGCAAAAGCAAAGGTATAAATTTGATATTTTTTTTCAAATTCCTTTATTTGCTCAGCTGTAATGTTTTTCGCTTACATAACTGCTGTTGACAGCTAAAGGTTTTCACTAAATATATGCAAGTCCATTTCTTATCCTCATCATATACTTCTTAGTTCAACGTGGTCACAGCTGGATTGGATAAATATGACATGTTTAAACAAGATTTTTCTGAGAATTTGAGGTGATGGACAGCGTTGGAATGCTGCTTTTGTGCTTAGTTGCACAAGAGACCACTTGAATATTATGGGAGTAACAGGTTTTTTCAGGTTGCTTATTAACTGACTGCTAATTATGCCTACAGTCACTTGCTGTGCTAATGACTGTAGCTGTGTACAGGTTTCCAAATAATGGCAATACCAGTCTGGAATTTAGAAATGTAGCCATTTCAAATCACTGTGAACACCTGTGCAGCTCAAGTGCATTTCTTCTAGGTGCAACATAAATTAAAAATTAATCCACCAAAAAATACTAATGCATGCCAGGAACAAGTTTATCAAGTAGTAGTGACTATTTTGGGATTAAACTAATGTTGTGTTTGTTTTCAGCTGTCCCTTGATCTTTACTACACAGAAGACGAAATTTATGAGCTTTCATATGCACGAGAGCCACGAAGTCACCGAGCTGCTGTAAGGACCTTTCCAGATTCTTAAGAAAAAGATTTATAAGTAATGTAACTTTTATCCCTTGCATTCATTTTATTTTATGCTAAATTGAAAATTTTTAGCTTTATAGACTGAGAAAAACCTGCTAAAGGATAAATTGTTTGGTTGATGATGATGCCCGGGGCTTGGATGGGTGGACTCTTCGATGGGTTAAAAACTGGCTGGATGGCCGAGCCCAGAGAGTGGTGGTGAATGGGGCAAAGTCCAACTGGTGGCCGGTCACTAGCGGTGTTCCCCAGGGCTCAGTTCTGGGGCTGGCGCTGTTCAATATCTTTATAGATGATCTAGACGTAGGGATTGAGTGCACCCTCAGTAAATTTGCAGATGACACCAAGCTGGGTGGGAGTGTCGATCTGCTGGAGGGTAGGAAGGCCCTACAGAGGGATCTGGACAGGTTAGATAGATGGGCCGAGACCAACGGCATGAGGTTCAACAAGAACAAGTGCCGGGTCTTACACTTTGGCCACAACAACCCCATGCAGCTCTACAGGCTGGGGGAAGAGTGGTTAGAAAGCGGCCCGGTGGAAAGAGACCTGGGGGTGCTGATCGACAGCTGGCTAAACATGAGCCAGCAGTGTGCCCAGGTGGCCAAGAAGGCCAATGACATCATGGCCTCTATTAAGAATAGTGTAGCCAGCTGGTCTAGGGAAGTGATTGTCCCCCTATACTCGGCACTGGTGAGGCTGCACCTTGAATACTGTGTCCAGTTGTGGGCCCTGCACTTCAGGAAAGATGTTGAGGTGTTGGAGCAAGTCCAGAGGAGGGCGACCAAGCTGGTGAAGGGTCTGGAGGGTCTGAGCTATGAGGAACGGCTGAGGGAGCTGGGGTTGTTTAGCCTGGAGAAGAGGAGGCTCAGAGGTGACCTTATTGCCGCCTACAACTACCTGAAGGGAGGTTGTAGTGGAGTGGGAATCAGCCTCTTCTCCCAGGCAACTAGTGACAGGACAAGAGGACATAGCCTCAGGCTTCGCCAGGGGAGGTTCAGGTTGGACATTAGGAAGAATTTCTTTTCAGAAAGGGTCATTAGACATTGGAAGGGGCTGCCCAGGGAGGTGGTGGAGTCACCATCTCTGGATGTGTTTAAGAAAAGACTGGACATGGCACTTAGTGCCATGGTCTAGTTGATATGGTGGTGTCAGGGCAATGGTTGGACTCGATGATCCCAGAGGTCTCTTCCAACTTGATTGATTCTGTGATTCTGTGATTCTATGAAGCCTAAGCTAGAATATAGGGGAGAGTTGACACCATATTAGGTTTTATAATACTAACACAAACACAAATGAAGTTACTTGTGTAGTGACATGACTTCAGGCTCAATCTTGGCAATTGATACTGATTCTTGTAAATGAAGAATTCTTACGTGATTCAAATGATGAAACCCATGAGTGTTATATTGTAGTTTTGTTCCTGTTTTATAAATATGGAAAAGACAGTGAATTTACAGGGCTGTCAGTGAACTGTGACAATTTAAGGAATAACCACTGTTTTGGACAGAGCTTCCCCTGAAGTACCACATAATTATCAAAAGTATGATGTTGGGGTCCCACAGGCCATTTCTGCAGTGCTGTATCACATAGTCCATTGTCACAAATGAAATAAATGTCATAAGTGTAATACTGAAAATCTTTCCATGTGGTACTAATGAAGTTCCATTCAATTTATTCTAGCCTTTGACACCTTCCAGACCACCAGTAGTTGCAGACTGGGCCTCAGGAGTAGCCCCAAAACCTGATCCAAAAACCATCAGCAAACATGTTCAGAGGATGGTAGATGTAAGTATGGTTGGCCCATTTGCCTTACGTACCAGTCGTAGGCTTAGTCTCTAGGTATGAGAAGATACAAAGAAGGGAAAAAATACTGGACACTTTCAAAGCTGTGCTGAGTTTGTAAGCATTCTGTCCTCACAAACAGATTTTTCTGCCTAGCTATAATTAGCAGCAGTGGCCTGTGAGGCATGGAAAGAAATTCCTTAAATGAGCCAGGGGGGAGTGTGAATGTTGGTTTGTATGCTTCCAGATCATTCTTCCAAGGAGCCAGGGAGTCCACTTCTACCAGGGACTCCAACATCATGTTATTGGTGGAGTGTGAAAGTGGGCCTCTCAATGGCTTTGTTATTAGCAGCCATTGCTTTTTCTTTCTCTTTTGGGTCACGTGCTTTACTGGAAACCATCAAGTAAGCTCAGGTGATTGATTCCAAAACTGATGAGGAGAGAGAGGTAAAGAGTTTTTGTCTTTGCATCCCTGCTTCATCTCTTTTCCTTCTAAACACTTCTAATATTGCCAGGTATCCTTTGATACACGCTGTTTTGGAACAGATTTCTAAATTTTGCCTAGGTGTGCTCCTTGCCTTAGGGCCAGAGACAAACAGTAATGTCATTCCACAAGGGGAAATACGTGTCTACATAACAGTTCTGTCATATAACTACTTTTCACATAACATTGACCTGATGAAATAAGCTAGGCATCCACCCTCATTTGGCTACAGAGATCATCACTGAGAGCACTAATTGAGAGCATTAGTAGACGTATATGTAGGCCTGGACGTGATCTTAAAGCGAAACTAAAAAAGAGCTGTCATTGTGAAGTGTGTAGTCTAGCCTATGATGACTTATCTACATTTTGCTACAAGTCAAGAAATCATAATGCTGCTTTAGTATCAAGCAAAAAAGCAGTTAAGACTGTTGCACTGTTTAATAGATACTGGGAGAAAGTGGGAGAGGAAATCCATAAATATTGTGGAGGCTTTCTAAAGTGGTAATTCAGCCTGTCCTCATTATAAACTATTCTACTATTATCTTGCACAGTCTGTCTTCAAAAATTATGACCATGATCAGGATGGATACATTTCCCAGGAAGAATTTGAAAAGATAGCTGCCAGTTTTCCATTCTCATTTTGTGTAATGGCTAAGGACTGGTGAGTACCTGCTTCTGCTTATAAACTTTGTAGCATCTGTTTGGGGAGGGGTTTTTGTTTTTAAATTTTATTTCTATCATTAGGGCGGTAAAATCGTCCTCTTTACTCACAAATAGAAGTGAAAACATAAGTGACAAAAGCATCTTCTAAATGTGTTATGAATGACATCTTCATGAGCTTACAGCAGTGGTAACCTGGCTGACGTAGGAGGAAGAACAGATAATAGAAAAAGAAATTTTTTTTTGAGTGATATTCAGTATATCATAGAATCAGAGAATGGTTTGGGTTGGAAGGGACCTTAAAGATCATCTAGTTTCAACCCCCCTGCCACAGGCAGGGACACCTTTCCACTAGACCAGGTTGCTCAAAGCCTCATCCAATCTGGCCTTAAACACTGCCAGGGAGGGGGAATCCACAGCTTCTCTGGGCAACCTGTTCCAGTGCCTCACTACCCTCACAGTAAAGAATTTCTTCCTAATATCTAATCTAAATCTACCCTCTTTCAGTTTAAAACCATTCCCTCTTGTCCTGTCACTACATACCCTTGTAAAAGGTCCCTCTCATGCTTTCCTGTAGACCCCCTTCAGATACTGGAAGGCTGCTAGAAGGTCTCCCTGGAGCCTTCTGTTCTCCAGGCTGAACAGCCCCAACTCTCTCAGCCTGTCTTCATAAGAGAGGTGCTCCAGCCCTCTGACCATCTTCGTGGCCCTCCTCTGGACTCGCTCCAACAGCTCCATGTCCTTCTTATGTTGGGGGCCCCAGAGCTGAACGCAGTACTCCAGGTGGGGTGTCACGAGAGCGGAGTAGAGGGGGAGAATCACCTCCCTTGACCTGCTGGCCACGCTGCTTTTGATGCTTCTTTTGATATACTACTAAAAAACTTTCCTAAGATGAACCTGTCCCTCAGAAATAGAGAACTGGCAAATGTATATTTTGGTCAAATTAAGAACATTTTTCTTAACATATTAAAGCATGGAAAAATTCAATAGTAATTATTCAGAGGTTTTCCATGAAGTAGTCTTGAGGTTGCATCACATATGCAGATATTTTGTTTATCTTTACAGGCTGCATTTTAAATGTGTAGATAAGCTTCTGTAGACTTTGGGAGCAGCTGACGATTACTGAGATCACTGTAGTTTTTGGCCCATGAAATTATTGCTATTATAAGTTGTGAAGATATGTTTAATTCTCTTTATGCTTTTAAGAAAACTTATGTCTCACAAACAACTTTTCTTGTTTATTTTCAGGGAAGGTCTCATTAGCAGGGATGAAATAACAGCTTACTTTATGAGGGCTAGCTCAATCTATTCCAAATTAGGACTTGGCTTTGTTCACAACTTCCAAGAGACCACTTACTTAAGGCCTACTTTCTGCGACAACTGTGCTGGATTTGTAAGCTTACTTTTTAGCAAATTATGCTAACGTTGTTTAGAATAATGCCTTTTTAAATCTCATAATCACCATGTGTCATATACAGAAAGGGATCTATATAAAACACCAGTGAAGCTATATAGAACACCAGGCTTCTGCCTGTGTAGCTATTTAAGGTACCTTTTACACCCCTCTTGGCAGTAGTATTATCTGTTTAAACATGGCTCCTACCTTGTGGTGTTCAGTTGTGTCACCAAACACAGTCTCAGGCAAAACTTCTAAACCCAGAGCCTTCGTGGGCCTGTTACAACTCACGTCCTGGTACAGACATGACATGTCCCCTGCTTATGGCACAGGAAGATTTAGTAAACCTGACTGTCCTACCAATCCCCAGTTTAGCTGGGATCAAACAAGGGTGCTGAGATAGAATTCTCCATCTACTCCAGCTCCACAAATTCATTAGAGACTAGCTCAAGGTATTTTGTTTGTGACTGAGAAACACACATAAAATATTCTGTTTACCTTATGCTGAAGAGGTAAATAGCTCATATTTTGACCTTACCATTAAAAGGGTAGAAAAACAAGATATTCTGCAGGTGCTCAGATCTTGAAATGAGTGGAGCTTTTAGTGGATTTTTATATCTGGAGATATCAAATGTGCAAAGAAATATATTAATATATAGTCTTTCTGTTTGTTTGAATTTCAGCTATGGGGAGTCATTAAACAAGGATACAGATGCAAAGGTAAGGTACTTTATACTTTGTTAATCTTTATCTATAATTGATGGTGAATGACAAGAAAACCTGATCATCCTGAGACCCATTGCTATGTTTATGGACCTCTCAGGGACGAGAAGACTGATTCAAGAATAGTATGACAGACAGATGGTCTAGAAGAAATGCAAACATGAAGGAACTCATAACTGATAGCTCTAACCCTTTGCAAAACATCACTGAATTCAGAGGGTTTGGGAACAGACTCTTCTGTTCCAATGGGCGCAAACACCAACACTCTAAAAACCATGCAGCACACTCACAATGTATTTTGCAGAATTTTCTTCCTCGTACAGGTACCTGCTTTCTCTGCAACTCTTACAGTCAGAATGCTGTTGCGACTGAATGTTGCTATTTTGTATTTTCACAACGAAAAGGAGTTTTAGGTGTATAAAGCAAAGGGATGTTGTTGGTCTGTTTACCAGATGTCTGTTGTTAGAGGTAATGCATGTAGAGAACACCAAAGAAGCTTTCTTGCTTCCTGGGGAGGCAACACAGGTGAGAGCTGTCTTACATGCTACGACAGAGCCACTGAATCATGTAAACTTTGTTTTGTTTACAGACTGCGGAATGAACTGCCACAAGCAATGCAAAGACCTGGTTGTGATCGAGTGCAAGAGAAGACCCAAAACTTCAGTTGCAGACAGCAGCCCAACATCTGCTCTTGCTTCAAGCCTCTGCCCAGTAGGAGTCAAAGAGCAATTCCATGGTGAGAAAAGATCACATTAAAAAGATCAAAAGATCTAGATAATCTTTCCTTTGCTCCTTTTTCTTTTACAGCTGAGTTGTACAGCATTGTTTTAGATTTTGTTAGTTAACTGCAGTGTTTTACCAACATATAAACTAGAACCAGGCGCAAGTGAGCCTGTACCAAGTAACCCCATTCCAGTTCTAGTCTAAGTAAGGACTCCCTTTCTGGCAGGTCTCTTGTCACACTACACAATGTGTGTTGCACAGATTCCACAAAAACTGAGTAAATCTTGTGCCAGACTCTCACGAGAACTAGATGCTGTGAACTGAACAGCTGACAGGTTCCCTTAACTCTCTCACCTTGTGACAAGCAGGCCTGGGTACACAGCAGTTTTTACCACTGTTGTCACATTAAGCGACTCCTGCACTGTTACAGTTCTGACTCAGCTTTCAATGGGGAGGTTATAAAGTCAGTTTACTTATGTATCTGTGTGCTAGGAAAACCAAGAGCTAATTGTGTTTATTTTTTTCCACTTCAGTAGCTGAATTTACACCTTCTCTTTGTCCATCCATCTTTCATTTAATCAGAAATGAAAAAGCTACACCTTTCTGTTCTTTGTTCCTTATATCAGACAAACTGTATAAACTTGTCATATTGCATATTACCATGTAGGCCTCCACAGGAGGAAGTGTTGTCCTTGAACAAGACCTCAGGCTGCTTTTGTTTTTCTTTTCATTTTGATGTTCCAACTCTCTCCGTGCTCATTTTCTTTGAATTTCTCTCCTGCTCTTTGCCTGTATCTAATGTTCTTGGGATCTACTTCTTGCCACTTTGATATCAATGTTTTGTGTTGTATTTAAGATTCATACTGCTGGATTCCATCTTAGGCTTCCTATTAGCACTCACGTGCTAAGGCAGCCCGTGCACAATGCAGCCAATTGCTCTTGATAACTGACTGTGCATCTCTGTGATTGCACCTGCAATGGCTGCAGCACCGCATAGTAACCACCTCATGGGATGTCACGCTTATAGAGAGACTGAACTGTTGCATGTTGCCCCATCATCACCCAGTGCACCAGAACGTGGTACCTCTCAACGCTGTGTCATGTCGAAGATGAGAATTCAGGTCTAGGTTGAAGGTGTAAGCCTCACCTGTTCATCCATATCCTCATTTAACTCTCCAGAGCCTGCAGCAGATACTGGACTGACTTTGTTCTTTCCCCTCAAGTGTTTGAACATGCAGTCTCGTTTTGTTTTCATCCCAACAACAGAAATTACTTTATTGGAAACAGGTCTTTTTAAAATTTAATCACATCTTTTGCCCAGTGCTTCTAACATTGTGGGGTTCCCCCCCTCAGTTTTTACTTTTAACTGCAAAAGTATAAGTATTTTAGGATGACCTATGCAAAAGCAGTGTAAAATCAAAAATGTCATTATTTCACCTTTATAAAGTCTATGAGATAAGCTGTATCTTACAGCTTCAAGTTGTGATAACGCTGAACTAACAGCCAGGTTTAATCTCCCAGCCCAGTCACTAAGATCAATGGCCTATATAAAACGCCTTAGCCTAGAGGTTTTTCTCTAGCTGACCTTGATGGTATACCTGTTTTCCTCTTACTGATCCGTATTTATGTTACTGAGACAGGGCAAGGAGTTGTTCCAAGAGACACAACATTGAGAAAGTTCCAGTGACCCCTATTTTGGAGAGCAATGAGTGTAAAATCAATAAAGAATAAATGTTGTTTTATTTATTAAAATCATATTTAATTACTGTGCCTCCTGTTTCTCCTTTCGTGGGATAAGATCGACTCAATTTACCATATATATTCTACAGGACAAGAAGAAGGACCGTTCACATTTCCTAATGGAGAAGTAGTGGAACACAATGAAGACAGCAAGGACCGTACCATTATGCTCATGGGTTCCTCAGCTCAGAAAATCTCAGTGAGACTGAAACCAGCTGTGGTTCACAAAGATACACAGACTGATCCCGTACTGCTGGCTGGTGATGTATCTTGTAGGCAGACAGAGAAGAAAGCACACAGGATGCCACAAAATCCTTATCTCCAGGCAGCCCCACCATCCCCATGTCCAAGCCCAATTCTAGGCCGCAAAAAGGCATATGTTAAATGGGAAAACAAGGACTCCAGCCAGAAAATGAAGGAGGAGCATCACAGCTGTAAACCTTCATACCAGGAACTTGAGCAGGTACATACATAATGAAACAAATTCTGTTTCACACAACAGTACCGTAAAGTGGTTGGAGGGTGTAGGGGAGCGGCTGGGTGGGAAGGTGTCACCTTACTCCAGTGTAATTAATTGCCAGGACAATCCATCTGTGGCATCGTAAATTCTTAGCCACTTTAACTCCAGCAGTGCCTCATTCACACATAAATTTTAGTACCTAGTATAGCGCTGAGGGAGTAAATTTTGAAGCCCTTCTTATAATTACACTGACCCCTGTCAGTCTTAAAAGTGACAGGCAAGAATGTGAACATAATCCAATTGCTTAGGACAGGATGTTACTCCATAAAACGAGTAACATAGTCCTGAATTTCTTCCTGCTTTTGATGGCCTTTGCTACCCTGACAGAATACACGGGGCGGGGAGGGCAGGGAGCTCTGCTTTTGTTCAGCTGACAGTGAATCCCTTCTTTTTTTTATAAATTTAAGTCACAAAGAAATTTTGCTGTACGAACAGACATGATGCCTCTTGCTAGATTTCACCTGCATCAGCCCAGTTGTGGCTCACCTTACTCTACAAGTGTTCTGACAAAGTAGCTATTCATAAGACTGTGTCACCGCAATTTGGCCCAAATTCAGGTTTGTAGAAACACCACCTTTCCAGAGAGATTGAAGAGACTATCACAATATTAACAATGCGACTGATGGATGGATCCAGATATGATTATGAGGAACAAAGATGGACTTACTTTTATACTTTACCCAGTACTATCACTATTTGAGATGGACCAACATGGAAACAGTCCAACAACAGGACCACAGCCTGATCTTTAAATGATCAGTATAACTTTCAAAGTATCCTTTGCTGTTGATAAAGTGAGCTCATCTTTTATGAAAGATGATTGGTTTATTAAGACAGAGATTAAGACAATTAGCAAGAATCTTCCAGTACAGGCCACTCCTCTTTCAGTCAACAGTACATTCAATATAGACAAGGATGTGAAGTGTGGATGTACTTGCAAGAACCGGTTCTTTAAAATGTACCATTCATGCGAGTCCTACAATTTACACTTGTCCTTGCTCCTTCAGCAGATCCTGACCTCAATTACTGAACAGCAGCTGATGTTATAAACGAATGTCTTAGATTATTGTACATCAATTTCTGCATTAGTAGAGCAGTAAAGTGTGAGCTGTGTTGTTGTTTCCCCTGGATTACTGCTGTTACGAGAGGAGCAGTGGAGGATGGATAAATGCAGGCTGTGGACATGACTGCCAGATACCAGCTGCTGGAAAATTTTATGAGTACACACAAAGGACAGACCAGTGACTAGAGAAACGTTCAAATAAGTTGCTGGTTCTATTCCACTGATAAGAGCTACACCAGCTTAGGTTTATGCCAGTCAACCTAAACATAGAACCAGACAGGCCTGAAACAAACTCGAAATAAAATACCATTCTCTACTTTTTTTGTTTAGGAAAGAAATATTCTAAAGGCAGACAATGAAGGTTTAAAGCTCCAACTGGAACAGGCACATAAAACAATTGAATCTCTCACAATCCAGAGAAGAAACCATGTAGTTGACAACCTACAACACAGAGACTGCTCCTAGCAGGCAAGAGAGGAAATCTATGGAAGAATGTAAGATTGAAGGAGGGGTTGTGATAAAGCTGCTGTACCAAGTGAACTGGAGAGAGAGTCTGAAGGATGTTAAACAAAAATACTCTCTTTACTCAACACATTTCCATATTAAACATGCACTCCCAAATGTATAAATCCATTCCTTTGACTTTTTAAGGTAATTTAGCATTATTAGTGCAATGAAAATAGTATCTTCTGGCTTTGCTTTTAAAAGAAGTGACATTGTTGCTGAAGTTTCTGTTCGTGATAAGACCATGTGGATTCCTCATGACTTGGCTGCCAGCAGCACACCTTACTCTACAAGTGTTCTGACAAAGTTGCTATTTGTAAGACTGTCACCTCAGATCTGGCCCAAATTCAGGTCTGTAGAAACAAATGTTTGATAAAGCTGAGTATTTAAGTAAAACTGTAGAAATATTCCATTAACAGAAAAAGTTCCTTCTCATGTGGCTGGAACAAATTAAAATAATGAACTGTCATCTTTATTTCCAAAGTTTAACAAGAATATTAAAATAAGTAGTTAAGCTAATGATATTTGATTATTTGATTCTTAGACTTTGTCAGTTTATCTTAACAATCTTTTTAAACCTCTTTCAGAGCTTAAGAAGTCCTGCTGCTCAAATGCTTACCTTTGTTAAGGTAAAATAGATGAGACTATAGAGAGTTTACATTGAATACTGCTTCCATTTTTGTGTTCTGTGCCACAGCTTGGAACTCTTATCCCTGCTTTGCTTAAGGGATAACTTGTTGTCCACGTACAGTAGATACGGGACAAGGTTGATTATTTTTCTGTCATGTCAGAGTGGACACCATTGTTGAGCAGAACCTTGAAGCCATATTATGAGGGAAACTACAGTAATCCCCATGCAAACAGTTACTATATTCCAGAGCTCCTAACATCCTCTGGTTCTAACCTCCATTGTCTCTTTCTTAGATTTCACATGCACTTTAGGTAAAGAGTCAAGATGAGTGTGCTCTTATGTGTGTAAATTTTGTATAGTAAAAGAGGTGCTAGGGAGGTAACTTAGTTTTCTTAAAGCTCCAAAGTGTCCACGTACATATTGTTAAGCGATGACAAAAGTGTTTCAAGTTACTGATAAATCTACTTGTCAGAATAGCCAATTTTAAAATTGTATTTGCATTCCAAGAGAATCTGTACACTTACAATTGTATAAAACTTGGTTGCATTTATCAAACTGGGATTTGTCCTCATACATTTAAACATCAGAAACTTATGACTGATATATTTATCTACAACATCCACTTAACGCTCCTCAAACCTTGTAAGTTACAAGTCCATTATAGATTCAAATTCAGTCAACCTATTACAATAGCATGTGCTTTGTGTTCAAAGTGGTGTAAATGTATGTTCCATGCACAATTTACAGTCATTATCAAGTATATGAATGCTTTATTTATTAAAAAAAGTCCATCTGAAAGTACTTGCCAGTTTAGTGATTCTAAATTCTTGTTTTGAAATTGGATTGTGCTTGCATCTCCATGTATAACCCAAAACAAATGGAGGGAACTAGTAGTAGTCGTAGATTTTCTGTTACCTTACTGTAAATAACTGAAATGCATAGGACAAAAACCAGCACCTGTGAAAATTTTTCAGCTTTTTTTTTTCCTCATACACTAAACCTGAATAATTAACAAGGAATTGCACTTTGATCAATGAAGCAATCAGAATGGCTTTCAGGTCATGTCTGCAAACTTGCTTTGCCCATTTTCTGTAAGCTTCTTGATTTTGTCCTCTATTCAGGCAACTACAGCAAGGTGTATTTCTAATAGGCATTTAGCAAATAAAAGTCTGTTTCTGCAACAGTTAAACAAAACAGAAGTTGAATATATTGTCACATATTTTGAAAATACCCCAAAAGAGCAGCTAAGACTCATGAATCATCTTGTGCCGCTAAGATAACTGCTCGCTTGTGGTCCTAAGTCTGGATTCTAATAGAATTTCTGTGTATGCATATACTTTGTGTTGGTGGGTGGAGATCATGAACAAACTCTTATTTAAAAGAAAATTCCCTAACATCAGCAGCTGGCCCAAAGGCTACTGTATTACTAGGCTGAATATTTAATACTCCAAATGGAGCTACGACTGTAGATTTGTACAGTCTTAAATGCTAACTTAACATTTCTCTGTGTCCGTCGTCTTGTTCCTACAAACAATCTGAATGACTTAAAAGGGATCTATTTGCAGGAATGTCTTACAGGACAAGTATGTGGTGCTTCATGTATGCTGCAAACTTCCTGCTTCAAAGAAGTCACTCGATACCTGGACAATTTCAGAGCTCTCAAAGTACCTTCACATTCTCTGTTTGCCCAAAGCCCCTTACACTTTTCTCTCTTCCTTTTTTTTTTTTTTTAATGGTGGTAGTCCCTTCCTATTTCTTTTGGGATTTCCTTTTTGCTGCATGAAAGACTAATAGCAGAAACTGACTACAAGGATACTGCTAAAACTGACAAAGCTACTGAACAAAAATCACTCACATCTGTATTAATCTTCAAGCTGCTTTATGCTAGGAAAAAAGATACAATGAAAGTACTAAGTGCTGTTTAAAAGTCATGTTAGCAAACACTGATACTGAAATTTATCTTTTCATGGCTAATTTAAATGAAAAGCACTCACCTTTATTCCTTCTTCAGGCTCAGCTGTGTTTCATATACATAGAGGAAGGAAGAAAAAACAACCCCTGCCCCTTTTATTTTTTAAGTGTGAATTTTGGTTGTTTAAAGATAAAAATAGATTGAGTAATATCACAATTGACAAGGCATGGCTACTGTTCATATTCAGATTAAACATGACTGCCTTTAAAGTAGCTTATATATGTTTCTGGAAATACATTTTTGTTACAGTAGTAATCTGTTGTTGTAACTGATCTCTATGGCAACTTGAAAAACTTTTGGTTTAATGCTGTTTGAGAAGATCGAAGAAGTGTACAGATTGTAAAGATTTTATATAAATTGTAAGATTTTGGTTTAATATTTATAATGGAAAAAATATTAAAATTGCACTTCATGCCTCTGAGTTTGTATGTCAAAGAAATCTAAACATCCTGTATTCATCTTCCTTGACTCTGTCATCTGAGACGGGATTAACCTAGTACCAGAGTCCCTAGTCTAGCTTCACCTTCTGTGAGCCTTGGAACGTTGCCTGAGAAAACCTAGGCAGCTACATATTTGCAGATTCTTCTTTCAGTATTTTAGTGGCTAACACAGTACAGACACTGTTTTGCTACTTGCTGTTCCAAGTATTACAAAGCACAAGTCTTCTTTAGCACAATCTCTCACTTTTGTTAAGAATGCTAATTCTGAAAAGACCTCACAGCATGGTAGCCAAGTTTAAACAAGGCTTCTGCAGTGTCTGCTAATGCTGACTATTACACAGGCAGCACTCAAGCACCCTAAAGACTCACTATTCTTTACCTCGTAGTAAATCTCAAAATACCTTATTGCAAGTATGGTTTTTTTATGGGGTAATGAACATTCATTCAGTTATCTTCAATCATCTGAGGGAGGTGAGGGAAGAAGACAATGAGTGCAGACTAACTACTGAAAACATAATTCCTATTTATATGGGCAAATCTGCTCTACACTCTTGCACGTACAAAACAAATTGTGTTTTACTTCATAATTATAAAATTAAAAAAAAACACCTTCAGAAGTAATTGGAGGATATTTCCTTAGTTTATGGAAAGACAAAAGTAATGATCATATAGACCTATGTAATTTTTTTTTTACAAAGATAAAATTTAACAGAGGTTCCTTAATAATCCCAGACACTGTAATAGAGATGTATTTGTGACATGCCCTGTCTGTTGAAATTTTCCTATATTGTTACCTACAGCCTTCTCCATTTTGGTCAAAATATATCTGCTATTTTTCATTATCATAAAAAGTAAGTTCCATCACTATTGTAAATCAGCAGCAGGAATTCTTCCTTGCAAACACAGGAGGAACGTATGATAGTGGATCCAAATCACACTACACAAGTGATGCAAACAACTTCAAATACAGTACTTTATTCCTCAGTGTTTATAGCTGTAGCTGTTAACAAAAGTGTCTCTCTCAAATCCTGAAAAAAAAATCCCCAACCTATTTTTCAATTCTACGACAAACAAAACAATATTCAGGTAGATATTCACTAAGTGTGAATAAAACAAAAATGCTCACAAACACATATACGAAAATCTTTTACTTACAACAGAATTTTTGAAAATACTTATTTTCAAGACAAACGTACAAAATTTGAGAAGAGGTTTAAGTCAATTATTTTCCTGGTGGTATTGCATCTTTTGATAAATTAAATAGCATACGTTCTGACAACAGAGGACAGAGAAGGATACCTCTATGAAATGTGGTGGTGCTTACTTTAGTTTTCAACTACTGGCTTCACATTTTGGAATTATTAAGAAAAACTGAAATGGCCAGGTTAAAAACCACAATCTCCAACTGTCACGGTTTAAAGCTGGGCCGGCTATTAAACCTGTGGCAGATGCTCTCTGTTATCCCCCCCCCACCTCTCCCCCCAAAGGGAAAGGGAAAGGGAAAAGGGAGAGAGACTTCTGGGTTGGAAAGTTAAAACAGTTTTAATAAACTATAATAATGAAAAAGTATAATAACAATAATAGAAATAATCAAATATATACAAATATATATATACAAAACCAAGATTGAGCTCCCCTGAAGTCAGCCACATCACCACCGGCACTGCAGGGCAGGCTCTGGGAAGGCCCAGGCTGGGCCTGGCGACGGTCGAGAGCTGGACTCAGGGATGCACGGATCGGGATCGGGGGCAGCAGGAAAACAGACGGAGTCCTCCTTGGACACCGGCCATAGCAGAAAGAGAGCGAGACCCTCGTGATCCCCCCACTTTATACTGAGAATGACGTGTATGGGATCGAATACCCTCGCTGGTCAATTTTTGGTCACCTGCCCTGTCTGCTCCCCCCTGTAGCTGCGACCCCCCTTCGGCTCTTCACTCGTAAGCAGTGAGGAATTCAGCAGTGACCTTGGTTTCTCTAAGACCAAGTACAGCAAGAGCCTTTCTGCATAACATCCCTACCGGTGCCTCAGCGATAACTACAAACTTCGAGCGTTATCAGTCCTGGAAGCAGACACTGTCTGCAAAACATGCAGTTAGTTTCAGAAAGTGCAGCTACTTAGAGGAGACTTAGCTGAAAGTAAAAATCACTGAAAGGAAAATCGGCCTGGTTTAGGCCAAACCAGGACACCAGCCTATTTAGATTTCCATCTTTTACATGGTCTACATAAATATAATTGAAATATGATATTGAAATAATTTAACTGTTAGAATTACATGTGGGCACATAGCTGGTTCACTTGATGGTTTACTTCATTCAGAACTGTCCTGTCTGCAGCTTCACATCTTATGACTGAGGAAATCTTTATGCATAGATAACCCACTTGATTTTCCTAGCATATTGCCTTGCTGAAGCTAAATGCTTGACTGCTGTTCAGAAATTACTTGTAGCAAAAAATGACATTGGGATGAGCAAACAGAATTTTATATTAAGGCTTTGGTTGCTAAAAACTACTCTCTCCATTCCTTTGCTGACCAACACTTCACCTCCAGGCCCAGCAGTCTCACTTGGTATGTCATCAATTTGTGAGCTATTCAAGAGCATTGGGCAAAAACCAAGCTCAAAAGCAAGAAAATCAGTACTATGCTCCCACGTGACAGGGGCTGAGGACAGAAAGGAGTGTAGAAAAAAAGTGGCAAAGGAACTATACTGCTAGCAGTTGGGTGAAATTCAGCCATTATTTCAAGAGTTCACATCCAAGCAAGGAAAACTCCTGCCCTTTTTTTGTTAGGCACCTGCTGGGACCCTAAAGTGTGGGTAAGGCCCTATTTGTCACATCACAAGCAGCATTCTCAAGCAGACTATGATCAGAGAGGAAATAACAGGAGAGAAACTTCTGAAGTTTTTCTGCAGTAAAATTTCAAATAATGGCTAATTAATAAAACCTGACACGGGCTTTTGAAAGAGAGAATAACTTGATTTTGAACAGAGCTTTACATTCATGCATAAAGCTGCCTATGAAACAGGACATGATGCACGTGTTCCTGAAGGTAAAATAACACCTTTATAAAGCCTAGCAAATATGGGCACCAATAGGATATTTGTGCAGAAAGAACTCATAACTGTAGAACATAAAACCAAATCAAATCCTAAAGTTCAGCCTGCAGTTAAGCCTACAGCTACATACTCAAAGTGCTTCAAGGTTTCCATGCTATGCAATCAACAGATACTCACAGGTTTATCAGATTCCTTCCTGAATCTCTCTGTAGTAACCTGACACTGATAAATACTGTCATGAGTATATACTTGGGCATCATCTCCCTGGTCCACCTCTGTACTCAGGAGAGGCCTCACAGCAGGGGAGAAGATCTAAAAGATGCTGGACAACAGAAACTATCTTCTTTAATCAACAGCACTAAATTTAATTCTTCTCTACATGTACTTACAGCCATAATTGCATGAAAGCTAACTCCTCCTAGAGTAATACTCTCGGTGAAGGAGAAGGCACCCACACCATATCAAGACAGTTTCTTTTAGGTTATCAGACCAACTGGTTGGCAGAGTAAGAGTGAGAAGTCACTGAGGAAGGGCAACTGCTGTATGAGATGCCTGATTAGCTGGGCAGATGGTGATTCCAAAACATAGAGCAGGCAGGGGAGGAAAAAAAAAATAAAAATAAAAATAAATGGTATGTTCTTGCTCAAGAAGCTCAGCTTATTCAACCTTTATGCCTCAAGGCTGATTCAGAAGGAATATATAAATGAACTCTTACCAGACATGATGGCTGCAAAAGCTTCCTGCCCAGTCTGATCTTAAAATGTTTTTATGAAACACCAATAAAATGGAAAACAGGTAAAATGAAAACAGACACTATCAAAACTCACCATGATTCTGAGTTTATGGTACACACTCTGCCCTTCAAACAGTCTCTCATATATTTATGTACACACAAACCAACACGATTATATTAGTTTCTGTAGAGTATTAATTCAGGATGTTACTTTAATGTGAAGTTCTGGAAGGATAAGAAACCTAATTGAATATTTTTGACCAAAGCCTTAAGGATTTTAACATTTGACATAAAAATTTGTTTACAAGTCCCACATGAAAACTAGATGAAGACAAAAAAGCTGAAAGCAGCATTCTAGAGTCTTTTAGAAGTGTTTCCATCCAGTTCTTAGGCCTATTTTGTTTTTTCTACACAACATTTTGGAGCAGGGGAGAGGACATGCAACATACAGTAACTAGAGAGGCCTGAATATTAAATAACTTTTTGTTTAGAAAGGGTTTTATTCAGTTTTCTGAGGGTTATTTTAAATAAAATGACATATTAAAAAACACCACATGAGCAGTACGAAAAACAAGGACTTCAGTCGTCACATTTTAGTATAAAAGTTCTGTTAACTAAAAGAATTCAATGACAACTTCAGTTGGTCTAATGCAATGATTCATACAGTCATACTTGATTCTAACCTAAACCCAAGTTAACATATCTAAATTCCTGATACCAGTAAACACCACCACTACAGTTTGCCAGTTACTCTGTTAATATTTACAGTATTTTAGTACCTTTGGTATCCTCCCCCTCCTCTTCCACCATATGGATCACCATAGCCCCCCCTGCCACCATAACCTCCCCTGCCACCATAACCTCCCCTGCCACCTTGGAAGCCACCTCTTCTACCACCTCTGAAACCTCCACCTCCAAAACCTCCACCACCTCCTTCTCTACCCCCTCCACCCCCCCAGTTGCCCCTTCCACCACCACCACCACCTCCCCAGCCACCTCTTCCGCCACCTTCTTGTCTTTTTTGCCAAGGAGGCATTTCGGGAGGAGGCGGTTCAATCTCTGTTGGTCTGCCTCCACGGTCAGGTACTCTCCCCATCAGAACCTATATGGAAAAATAGGTCATTTTTAGTTTAAAAAAATAGTAATAACAACTTGAAGGGACACAGGATTCTTCTCTTATGAATAGAACATGCTGCCTGCTCTTTACAGGAAATATGCTCCCCTTGGTGTGGAGCTTGACAGCAGAACCCCTATTTCGTGTCGTAACTTGCCACAACACAACAGAACTCTGAAAATGATCCCATTTTCCACCTGTAAAACTGAAATAACTGCAGCTAGCTAGCTCATATTACATTTATGAAATCTTTATGAAGAAAACTACATGCATGTGAACTACTAGTATTACAATAAGCAATATATATAACATATATGAATATATAAATATATATTCATATAGAAAAGAATTCTTATGATGTGGCTCTTCTAGTTAAATTTCAAAGTTCAAGTTCAAACCTAATCAGCTGGCAAAAACCATAAACTGGCAAATTGATGTGCAACTCTAAAAGGAACACCAGTTTGCCTTAGATTAGAAACTATTGAGACACAGTAGAGAGCTGGAATAGACAAAATACATAACATGCTGCAGTAACACTTTCAAGAAAATTTTAAAAAAAGGGATCCTGACTCTGGTGGATATTACTCAGTGTACAAAAAGGGAGACTGTACTGGACAAAGTTACACAAAACATTAAGTTGAAGAACAAAGAAGTATCCAAGTAGGTCTTTTTGTTGTTGTTTTCATACTTCGTAAAGTCTCTGTATGATTAATGTTAACATACTCTGGTCAGACCCAGGCAGTCCAATTAAAGTCCTCTCAAGAAAAAAAACTTTCTCTGACATCCTACAACAATTAAGAAATTTGAGAATCTTTGGGATCAAAACATATTAAAGGATATCTAAATCAAACACAAAACTTTAGAAAAATCTGTAAATAAAGGATTAATAAAAACAGACTTAGTCATTGACTGAATGGTGAAACTAATGTCATTACTCGCAAGCTTCAGCTTTTATCATACACAAGAAAACAGTACAATGTTGATTTATTACTGTAGCTAAACCAAGTGATTTTACTTTGCAGCAAAATGACACTTCCACAGAAACTTTTGTGATTTATAATATACTGATAAACTAAAGATGCTGGTTTACAAACTGAATGACATAATCCTGGCAACAGGTAGCCCAGGAACTGATACCAGAAAGACTTACACACATCCTTAATTCGAGGTGTGCAGTTCCACTGAACTCAATAGGTCATTTACACACACACGCACACATACAGCCCCCACTACTGTTCTTTCTCATCTAGACTACTGTTTCATCCTGTTGCATGAGTGACTGTGTAATAAGACAAAAAAAAAAGTTGCTGCAATGTTTACTGGAATGCTGCAAACCTTCCTTCCTTAAAGCACCAAGTATCTTGCAAAAAGAAATGAAAATATTAAGCAAAGAGTATAATTCCAGATTACTTTTGATAGGTGTGTAAACTCCTATGACCTTTTATCACATCCCAAAATGTATACCTTGTTGATTGCACAGACTGTATTTTCCCGTGTTGATCCACTACTTGTTCTTATGATCTTCGATAAATCTTCTCGAGCAGCAAGAAGGTGAGCTAATGTAATAGTTGACTTGGGAGATAATGCATAGCGCTTGGGCTGATAGATTCGTGCTATGTCATCTGTTTTTACCTAAATGATAAAATCAAACACAACTTACTTGCTAGGCATAAAACACACAAACACACTTACCAGAAACCATGTATTAGCCTCAGTAAGTTTCAATTTGAAGACAGGGTGTAATGTCTGAAAATCTAGGTTATCTTACAAAATACACTGCCAGTTGTTACCAATGCTCTTCATATTGATGGAGCTTTTGTACAAAAAATGCTGCTGATTATGTCTAATTGATACTGAAACTTAGCACGGTTACAAAAGTCTCCTATCCACTGGCATCAAACATATTCTTTGATGTTTTCCAGCACATCTAAAGATTTAAAATTTAAGAGTCCAAACTGCTCTCTCAAGAGCCTTACATAGTCGTATTTAACAGATCACTTCTAAATGTGATGAAAACAGAGCAACTTCAAAGTAAGGTCAATTTGTGGGAAAAAAAAAAAAGAAAATGTATCAATGTAGCAAAACACTTGTGCAAGCCATGAAAAAGCGAGACAGAGAAGAGGAGAAAATAAGATTTTTTCCCAAACACACTTTGATGTTTCATTTGTTTAACAAAAAAGAAAAATACACTTTCTGGGAACATCTAGAACAATCTTCAGAGTAAAAAAAAATTTGATCTTGGATGGACCAGACAACAGGTGCTGTTCCTTTACATGACTGTTTTGCCAAGGAATTACTACACCCTTTATGGATCCATTTCAGTCTGCAAACTTATCCCTCTTGGAGACTGAACAAGTTTAAAAAAAACCCAAACAAACACAAAAAAAATGCCACACCATCAGAAGCAAAGAGAAGTATCCATACCTATTTAATGGTGGGGAAAAAAAGGCAAGCTAACAAATAAATTAAAAAAGGACAATTTGCCTCTTGGCTTAATAAAATACATATACATAAAATTATATCAATGAGAAAACATTTTCGATCCCCAAAACCTTCTTGGAGAAGTTGTAAACAAATATTTCTACAAGAGGAATAAGGAAAAAAATATTAAAAATCATACGTAATTTTGAATTAATATATAACCTCGTTATTTCTGTAACTGCATACTACTTCACATCAGAAGTCTTCATAAGACAGGAAAATGAATCATCTTACTACTTTATCATAATTAAAAATATCTTTAAACTATTGTTCTATTGTGAAAGTATATTGTTTTTCACATTGTTTGAATGGAATAACATTAAGTGACTTAAAATTTTAGTCTGTTTAAGGTAGTCATCAGTTAACATCAACTATGTTTAAGAATTATACTTTAAATTTGAAAATCTATAGTTGTATTGGTACACCTATAAGGAAGTTATACACGGAGGGACGTTTCCTGGCTTCTGTGACCTAAATGCCCTCCTTTGCCTTTCTTGTAGCATAAAAGCATTCACAACCCCTGCAGAAATTACAGAGTGAGCCACTCCAAAGCAGCACAGCAGCATCTAGACTCACGTCTTCCAGTGACACTTAGTGAGCTTCATGAACCCGATTCTGTCTGCATGCGTCAGCGACAAACTGTGACACCAGAAAGACTTGTCACAATCCATGCTTTCAGTAAGCTTTTGAAGTGTTATCCATCTTAAGGTTTCTACACAAACCTTTGGAAGAAAAGTTGATCTTGCAGCTCATAAGCAAAAACATCTGCCTCCAGCTTCCCACATGTATATTCATCAAATTACAAACTTTTTGTATCTTACCTCCCTACTCTCTTGGATAGAAACAATATATATTTCTAGCTCAGAAATATCAGACTGGTTAAATCATGTCTATTTTTTAATATACAGAGAGCTAGGAAATAGTACAAATGAAATGATCACAATTAAAACGATATCAGCAGAGAAAATCCAGAGGAGCGGTTTGGAATTTTTAGCCACCTGAAGTATTACAAGTAATTGTGCGCTTTTCTCATACAAGCTGCTATTCAAATAGCCTGTTCAACTGACCACCTGTTTATTCAGTAGCTTTGAATCCAAGCTAGGTAGCAGTCACTGTAATCTCACTGACTTTATGGGCAGCCATTCTTTGCACCCAATCTATGTTAAGGCCCAGTGTTTGTCTTCCTCTTGCATCTGCATGAGAAACACTGAGGTTCCCTCCTAGTTTACTTGATTGGAGGGGGGTGGATATAGGAAAGAAAAAGGTGAGATGTGAACTTATTAAAGTGAGAAACCCCAACAGAGGATGCTAGAATTTGTAATTTATAATTGTGGAGCTATAAACAGTCACAAAGAACGGACTGTGACATCTGGTCAAATCCTTCTCCTTCCTCAACACCTAGGACTTGGATGTTACAACCCGAGATGAGAAACTGGTTGGAAAGAAGACGAGTAATTGAAGTGTAATTACACGGTATGTATATTCAGGAGGAAGACCTGGGGAATTGTAGCAGACTCCCACCTACAGGAAGCAAAAAATACAGCAAGTTTACCTTTGCTCTATCAGACCAGCCAAAAGACTGTACTGTCACATCTAGCCTCTTCATTAACATACGTCGGCGACATTCGTACTCACTGCGAAGAGCATCATTGATTTTTTCCAATCTTTCCTGCAGTGTTACAATAAAAAAATCCAAACGTTCAAATTTATAAAGTTATAGAAGTCAATTTAAAGTTAACCCCACTCAGCAACTAAGATGTCTATCCTCAGGTGACCACAATAAATTACATAAAATTAGGGGTGCATCTGTGTAGTGCTACAGCAGTATGTATATACAAAATATTTTGGAAAGTTAGTAAGCAGATGAATCAACACAAAGTCTGTTTTATAACACTAATTCTAGAAGCATCTGATTAGCATTGTTAATACTCTGGAACTGAATTTTAGTATTAATATTTAGCAGTAGAACAGTGACTGTAAAATAGACAAAGTTAGATGAAGCCATATGCATTAACTTTGACCATCCTGTTAAATACAGAAAACAAATGGAGAGACTTTTTTTTACCACTTGGTCAGAATTCAGAGGTTTTGTTAGCAGTGATTTCCCCACGTGGTTATTCTGGACTTTTGAGAGAATGTCCTTTATCTGAAACGAAACACATACTACTCCTCAGAACACAAATGATATTTACATTTATTTCAGCACAATTTGTTGCAATCACTATTTGCTACTCATAAGATCAAATATAGCACACTTGTTTCAGCAGACTCATAGATACACATCTTCTGGCTTACCATCCATTACAAAAAGATTTCCTGAATACTTTCACTACATGACCAGTCTCTATACAAAAATATTTTATGGCACAGCATTTCTCCCAATTATAACAGAACAATATCTATATGGCAAATTTTTCAAGTGCATATAGGCAGTAGGACAAGTTAAATTACTCATTTTACTTATTACTAAGTGTTGTAACTACAATTAAGGAAATGGAACAATTGGAAGCTAGGAGTTCTGTTGCCAAATGCTAGACTTGGCTACAAAAATCTAGTGGTGAGTGCTAGTAAGAAAGGCAGGAGATAGGATAAGTATGTGGTCATTCTCTCCCACTAATTTTCTGCTAATCCTATAACCAGTTCCATTTAACATTATGTTTAAGATTTTTGCATTCACTACAAATCAGCCTTGCTTATACTTCTTCCATTAGTTTTTGCCCTCAATAATTGGGGATGAAGTATGCTCTCTCTTTCTGCCTTCCAAACTCCACTGCATTCTCCTCTCTCATTACAAGAAACCTCTACCTCCTCTTCTTGATGGAATTTCCTTTGGCACAGCTCTTCTAAAACCGTTATGAATGCTCACAACACTCGTACATAATTTTCCAGCCAACTGATTTTTTGGCTGGAGTAGACTGCAGGCATATTATTGTTCCTGCAAGTTTTGCACACAGTCTGATGGGGAGAAGAACTACATCTTAATTTGCTTTTGTAATAATTATGGGCAACCAAGTCAAACAAGACTAAAACTAGAGTTAATTTTCTTTTACATGTCACAAGGAAGAATTAAGGCAGTGCGTGATCTACAGTAAAACCTGTAGCTGAGGACAGCGATTAGATACATTTGCAAGGATTGTATCCTTGCACACAGGCATTCATATTAAATTTCTCATAAAGGTACAGTTCAAAGCTCACTCTTCCAGTATTATCTTAGTTCATCTTGTCAGAGTTTTGAGCTCTACATATTATAGAAATATCTCCAGTGATCACTATGGAAAAAAAAATCTAGGAGACAGAAATAAAATTCTAGAGCACCTAGTTAATTGATTAAAGAAAGCTACTTGAAAACGAATACTTGATAAATCAACTCTCATATTTCAGGGGTTTTGTAATTACCTCCTTTTCCTTTTTTTTTTTGCATATATCAAGGAAAGAATCTGATCTCAAATTTTGTGTAAAAACCAAGGTGTATATTTTGTTCTTTTTACATCACCTTTGGGCAGCACTGTGGCAAGTTAAAAACACAATACCCTCAGAAAAAGTCTGAAGTAAAAAATATTGTGCAGTGAGCAGATGATGGGAAAACAGTGTTTTGACTCCAGCAGAAAAGACAGCCTAGTAGTATCTGAAAAGTGGCCATCTAGTTACTGTAATATTCCCTGCTCTTATATACTCCATCCCTATCAAAACAGAGGTTACAACAAGGGGTAAAGTTCAGTTCCATGTACCCTACTGATTCCTACACTCCTCTTTCTCCGCTAATTCTTGCTTCTTTGCAACCTTTATTTTCTCTACAAGAAGCCCTCCAGGGTTGTCTGATTTGTCTGTCTTCTAAATGTAGACAACTTGTTTCAATTTTAGTGAAGCACACACACGATGCCTCTCATAATCTACTTCAAAATTCAAATGTACCTAAGCACAAACTATGCTTGAATTTAAACAAATGTCTGAAGAATCAAAAACTGAAGTCAATAACCAACAACATAAGAACATCAGCATGACAGCAAGAGATGAAGAAATCAGGGATTATAGGAGAAGGAAAAAACAGCAGATGAATTAAAAATTCTATTAGGCAAGAGGTGTCTATCCATACACCATTAAGGTCAGAAATATAACCTCAAAGGTTCTAATGAGTTGAAAGCAAGAAAGTGTATCAAAATGAGACTGTATGCTGGAAAAAAACAACACAACAAAACCAAAACAAATCCTCAACGTAATTTATAGCTACAGAGTGAAAGAAAATCTGGAAACCAGTGATGCTGAATACTATCTAGAGATTAGAATTATTGCAAGTTTGCAGCTGCAAGGGCAGCTAAGAGGTAAATACAACACTGGGCTTCACATACAAAAGCAGTACATTCTGCCATCACAAGTTGATGACAATTAAAAGACCTAACCCAGCACTGCATAATGCTCATGTCCATAAACTGACAAATGAAGTTTAGAGAGAACAATTAAGGAAGAGAATCAGTGAAAATCAGAACTAGAAGAAATAAGGGCAGCTAAATGAAACAATCCCTTATTGACTGGGGAACTGCCCCCCAATTTCTCCAACCGTTTCTTTCCAAGTTAAAGAGAATACCTATGTTTTTTATCCAGCAATAGGTTTATCAATCAAGTAACATTTAAGAAAGAATCTTTTCACTGATGAACTGGTCTACATTCATGTTTGTGACACACTGTAAAGTCATACCCAGATTACTGAATCTCCACTTTACTCCCTCACTCCCATCAGCAGGACTCTGAGGGCATATCCTACAACTATTAACACTGAAATAAGATGAGCTGCCTCACAGCTGCAGAATACATCATCCAGCCTTGACTGATGACAGGGCTATGAACACAAGAGCTTTGACATACACCTGTCTGCCACGGGACAAGAATACAACTGATGTGAGAATCTACACTATAACCCACATTCCTAAATACAACAGTTGCCCCAGATTAAGAAGGATAAGCAGGAATTTTAAAAAAACACCGCCACAACCCAGAAAGAAGTCTGTATGCATAAGTGGGAACAATATCAAAAGCAGTGCCCAGATCAAAGAGCAGTGAAAACATACAATTTGTCTTGCATTTCTATGAGTAACAGCCAAATCATCCCAAAGTTCTCACATGCTCAGCTGTAAAAAGCAATCCAATTAATTAAAAGCTATCTAGAGACAAATATATTTGACTATTGGACATACTGTGCAACCAATGACCTTGGTAACATTAAATATTTATAGGATTGCTTTGGAAGTTCACACACTGTCTAAAAATAGGTTAAAACCAAATCAGTTATTGGATTGGTTTGAAACAAAAATATTGACTTCAAAACCTGCTGTATAAAAATATACAGTTATTCTGTTACCAAATAATGTATATCTTTATGTATTGAACATGACATTTCTCATCTGTTCTATAAGTCTATACTTTAAAAAAACATTTAGCTCACATTTCACCATGTTCCATATATTTATTATCTTTACCCTCTGTCAAAATAGAGCAATATTTTTTATGTTTAACACCATTTGCATAGATAAACACCATATATGCATGCACCTCCAGAGTTTCTAAGATTTTGAAAAAACCTGACCTGGAGAGAGGTGTTATTTTATTAATTTAAGTTAAACTATCAACACTTTAAGGAAGGAACACTGTCTTAATTAGTCATAAGGTGTACTGCACAATTGCAGAAAGATGACCTAAAATCTTAAGCACAAACTATTTTTAACCCATCCTCTGCCTCTCTTCCATTTACCTGCAGAACATTTTAATTTCAATATTTATCTAACTTTAAAGACATTTTTGCTTGTCCTTTATGTCTGGTGAACAGGACAACTCTTTTGTCTTGTTCCCTGAAACTACACCGATACTTAATGTACAGGCACCATTATGTCTGTAAGATTATTAAACACTAACAGTTAAAAGCAACACGCTAACTTATATACAAATAAATTCTAAGTATTCCCAAATATTTTTAAAGATATTCTTCTCGTATTTCACTTAAATGTTATTTTAGCTTAGTTTTGATTCAATTTCTTCGGTAACCTTTTATAGTGCCTTTTCATTCTCTACTATTAGTGGACTACTTTTTCACATATTAGAAAACAAATAACATGGGCAAAGAAAATTTAGAAGTCTTCCAAATAAAGAGTATCAGAATGTCACTGTGTAATTAGGTGTGAAATTCACACCATCTTGACTGGAAAAAAGCTAGATATGAGCATGAGTTACAAAGCACACCACCAGCATAAACTTTTCTGAATCTTTGATCAATGTTCATTTAGAATTTATGGGGGTTTTGGTACTAAATTTCAGAATGCCTCACAGAGTTACCCTTTGTAAATATACTTTACAATAGAACAGCATCTTAAAAAAAACCCTAAAAAAATACTATTAGTTTTTCAGTGCTACAGAATAAAACAAAATATATTTAGTGCTAGGAGGCAGTAATAACGTCAATTCACCGCTCGCATTTTCTTATGTATGTTGATAACCACTACCCTACTTTATTGCAGGGGATGCAAATTTAAAAGGTACTTCCTATGACTGCATATTCAAAGTCTGAGCTACTATAAAACTCACAGTTTGAATGAAGAAAGCAATCCTGATTTTATACTAGCCTTTTAAATAAACTGACAAATTATTAAAAACAATCAATGTTCTAACGTTCCATACCAAAATACAATGTGTGATCTGTCCCTTTGGTACATTGCTGCTGCACAGCCAAACTATTCTCAGAACTATTCCCACAGCTACTGACAATGCTGATGATGCTAGACAGAGACAAAGAGTAGACATGTTGAAATGCTGCAGATACATTTGCAAAGTCAATAAAAATACTAGATTAGTATGTAAGTTTCTATTACAAATGATATAGTATAATACTAAAAATCAACAGTGCAATTTTACACAGAACCTAATTAAATCAGAAGCAACAAAATATTTGGAAAAAGAAATGGGTCATTTCAAGTAAATTTTTGTGAGCATCTAAAAAAAACTAATAAATGGCACTCTGAAAAAAACATTTACAAAGCAAATGAATTCCAATTGGTGGTATCACCATTCTAATGCAGCTACATCTGCAAATGTAGGTGTCTGATGCTGTACTGTATCAAAATAACTCTGAACCTGTCCTATATTAAAGTGAGTACAAGGGGTATAACCACTGTGGAACTGACAGATCTGAAAACCATGGCAAAATAGCCCAGGCAGTATTATTAAAAACAAACAAACAAACAAACAAAAAAGATAATACACTTTAAAGATTCTGCTCATTTTAGTACTTATGAAACTGTAATAGTTTACATAAACTGTAACAGTAACACCCTACACACCCATTCAAGCCTGTGGTACTATCTGAAAGGAAATCTTGGACTTTGCAAAAGATGGCAGATACCAGGAGTCTATTTAGTTCTAATGAATCTTTATATCCAGTCTAGATAGAAGTAAATAGATCAAGCACAGTTAATAGTGCAGGAATAGGCATCCCCTGGATGTTGCTTTGTATAAATAAATCTATTGAAGGTTTTGTCTTGTCACACTAAAGACATACAGATCCCCAAAACCTCTGAATGTTCAGCTGCCCACTGGCTGATAAGTAGAGGAGGAAGAAGAAAAAAAGAACCATAATCATGTAAAAGTATTAAACTCGGACTCAGCAGCAGAGGGAGATTCATTCCATGTATGTCCCGCAATTCTTAAAGGGGATCGGTCACCCACTCTCTCCCCAAATACTAGGGAGAAATAAAGAGCAAAACTTTTAGCTGCCTAACAGAGAAGATAAATTCCACCCCAAGAGCCTATTTACATTCTGCAGTGAGAAAGTCATAGTAAGGATCACATCAGTGAAATGAGTTAGAAACTGGTGGGATACACCTGAGAGAACTATCCTGTTGAGTAAGGTTTAAGTTTGCTTACTCACTGGCTATTGGTAATTCAGGCATTTTCATCCTCTTCTGCAACTAAGGAAATGGCACTAACAAATCAATACTTGCAATTAAGAAATTCATAAACTAAAAAGCAAAAATAAGTTTTGGATATTAAGTACACCCCAGAAACGACTACAGGTACATAAACGCGCAATCAGTTATCACCCAAAGTCTTCTGCTTGCTGCAGCACATTTGAATGAGTAACAGGGAAACTGTATTACTTCCAACTCATACCTTAAATTTGCACGGCAAAGTATGCCTCATCAGGTACATCGCATCCTTAGGCAAATGCTGAAATACTTCACTTCATAACCAAAACAGTTTAACTTAAACACTAAGCTGGCTTTCATAACAAAAATTCTTTGCACTTGTCAGACAGGGTTTTATGGATTAGACTGTTGGGACTTTAACTCTAAGATGAATGCTTACGGAGATAATCCTTACAATTTAACAATAGAGAGAACACATAAAATCCCATACCTTTTGTTCCACATTGGTTAACAAGGGAGGAATATCAGAAGACGAGGAGTTTGGCAGGCCCAGCGCATTGCACATAGCTTGCACTTCCTGATAAATTTCATTGTGCTTTTCCAAATGAGAGCCTTTAATTTTCTTGCTGTGCAATATTTTTAAAGCCTGAAGTTCTGTACTTAGAAATACTAGAGAGAAAAATGTCATAATGGCAGATTTAGAAACACTTGAATATTTCTGCATCCACACTGTCATATACAAATACAATATATACATTTATGAGATGACCATGATGAAAGGGAGACTCTCAGTTCTCTCCTGGACAGGTCAGTACCAGTTTCCCAATCGTTATCTGAACTAACTCCCACCTGACTTCCTAACTTCAGTCTACACATTGTATTTAACTGCTTAACCCACTTCTGCCACCAGACTCCTAGCTCCTTATTATCACATTGGTTCCTGCTGCTACTCCTTTATCCAAGTCCAGCTTAAACCTACACTTTGCTTCTCTCATTCCTGCTTTCAGCACCTTCAAATCACATAGCATTTTCTTTTAAGCTTCCCAGAAACCTCTCAGAAACACGGGAAGCAAGGTCTCACTTTCAGCTGAGCTGGAACCGGATCAAGAGAGTGATCAGGAGGCCTCAGTAGGTTGAGCCATACTTCACAAGGAAATGTTAGTGTCTACTAAAATAGTTTTTTAATATTTTTCTATTTTTCACTTCTGCACAAGTGAGCTGATGCATGCTCAGCTAGGTTGTAATGATTGTACACATATACTTAAACACACCTAAATAACTATTTAATGTAAATTCTACAATAACGATAGAGCATGCATGTAAAATACTGTATTTTAAATGGGAAAAATGGTTATAACTTACAGAGGAGTTTAAGACAATCTTCCTTCTCTCTTAATCTGTCCTTGATGTCTCCAGATATAAGTGATGAATATGGACAAGCCATTTCTCTCAGAAAGCCACTAATCTCAAGCTGGAAGCTCTCTATATCTTTATCACCTATGGGAATAAATAAATGCAAAGCTAATAGCTTTTTACAGAAACATCAAGCTGTAATCTAATTTTCTTAACTTATGCATTTAAATTGCAGGTTTCGATAGCCCAAAGTTTTACCATCTACCACCCTAGTAACATTTTCTTTCTTCTCAAAGAAATCCTACATACAAGCAGACACGCTTTTCAATAGCTACAGCAATATTGTACTCATGCTTTGAAACAGAAGGTGATGCT
Source organism: Nyctibius grandis (assembly GCF_013368605.1). Taxonomy (NCBI): domain Eukaryota; kingdom Metazoa; phylum Chordata; class Aves; order Nyctibiiformes; family Nyctibiidae; genus Nyctibius; species Nyctibius grandis. Next base: position 37,196,928 of record NC_090661.1, read on the forward strand.
ACAGCAGTCTTTGAAGACCTGAATGCAAATGAACATCACTAGGAAGTGAATAGCTTATGTCACAAAACAGCAGATCAATGTAATTAATTTTCTGATGAAAAAGTTACAGGAATCATGAGCCCATTATTTTCAATGGTTGTTTTCAGTTTTACTACTTTTTGTGAAAACATAAGCAATATAAAAATCTCATCCAAGTTCCAGCACTGAACAGAAAGAATCAGGTAGCGCTAATGAGCAACGCTCATTATCTACACACAGTGCTGAATGGAAAATACCAGGCACTGGAATTTAAGCCATCAAAATATGATTACATGTAACAACCACTCACAGGATGTATGAATGTAATTTTTATATTTATGCAGATCTAAACAAACCCAAAAGCACCTTTTTTTTTCTTTTGAAAGAATCTTCACAAGACCTCAATCTAAGAGCCACATACATGCAAATATCAGCCTCAGTTTGTCTACCTTTCAGCTGTCTTCTAAACTTCAACACTGTAATTTCACTATTAGCTGAACAATATCAGTCTAAATCCAGTGAACAAATACTAAATTGTTTTAATAAATTAACATTCACATACCATCTGTTGAAGTGATGCTTTCTTCCATATTACCAAGTGACTTGATTTGGGAACCTAACCAAATGCAAAGCTCAAAAAACTCTGGTGAAGACAATCCATTCTCTGCTGCTTTGTTCAGGGCTTCCTCCTCCAACAGGGGACCCGTGTACCTGCGCAGAGATGAACATTAGTGATAAGTAAGTTTAACATAAAATGTACACATTTTAAAATCATTTTACTATAAGCTGGTTAGTAACTACACTGAAATACTTTAATCTTTGTAAGCTGCTTTTGTCAAGGAATAATTCAGGCTTTTTAGAAACATATCAAAAAATGAGTGGTAATTTGTAAACTAAATGGTCTGTCAACAAATAGGAGGCAGGCATTTTCACGTATCACATGTGCCTGTGAAAACAGTGTTTCATGTCTCAATACGTGCTAAACAGACAAGAATTCTAGTATTAATTCAAGTGTTTAGTCAAACAAATTTCCTTCCAACTGTACTGGCAGTAAGATAACTGAAACCTAAACGGAATTTTACGTTGTCTGCTCTGTTGCACCAGCAGCACCTCCGCGGGAGGCAGGCCCGCAGGAACGCACCGGGCGGGCAGCCCGGCCGGGGGGAGACCCGGACGCCCCCGCAGAGATGCTGCCCGGCCAGCCCTCCCCGCCAGCCCCGGCCTCCCCGCGGTCGCTCCAGTATGACTGAACATCACCGCTTTTAAACTCTCCGTACCCCACGAAACGCCCATCCAGCCGCCCTTCCTTCGTCTTCCCCCCGTTACAACCAGGGCAAGCCCAACGCAGACGCCGTGACCTCGCTCCGGGCGAAGCAAGAAGCTCAGCCCCGGCCGCCGCCGGGCCTCCCCCGGCACCCGCCGGAACGCAGGGCCCGTCCTTCCACCGCCCCCCCTGCTCCCCGCCGCAGCCGGCGCCGCGCTCCGCTCCGCTCCCCTCCGCCCCCCGCCTCCGGCCTCCTGCCCGCAGCGAAGGGGCCCCGTTCCGCGCACGGGGGTGTAGCGCGGCGGCGGGCTCCCCTCGGCCCCTCGCCCCGCGAAGGGGGACCCCCGATTACCCCAAGGCCTCCAGCGCGTCCAAGATGTCGCACTCCATTTTCGGGCCGAGCGCCAGCTCCCTCATGCCGGCACCGCGGCTCCCCGCCGCGCCGCGCTGTGCCCTCCTCAAACCGGCCCTCCGCAACCTGCGCCCGCCGCTGCGTTCCGCCGCCGCCGCAGGCCCGGAGTCCGGCGGGAGGCCCCAGCCTGACTCCGTCGGCTCTCCTCGCCGCTGGCTACCCGGCGCGGGGGTGCTACAGGGCTGCACGTAGCTGGAGATAACCCTCTGTATAGGCCGGTCCTTACTTTCCTCCCTTACTGAGGAGCGTCCAAGCTGTCTCGTCCTTCCCTGGCAGTGCTTGTCTCCTGGCCCTACGGCTGTCCCTGCTGCCCTGCTCCGGGTTTGGCCCCTAACCACTGACTGCTGCAGTCGGCTCACCCATCACCTGCCCCCCCTCCATCAGGTACCGGCCACCTGGAGAAACACAGGACCAGGAGAGACCGCGGCCACCCTTTTGGACCCCGGACATGGCTGGTGCCTGGGGACCCAGCTCTGCCACTCATAGGCCCTCACAGCTTGCCTCATGCCTAGTCTGGGAGGTGGTGAACAAAAGCAGGTTTTTAGGCCTGGACCCCTGCAGTATTTCTGGGATCTCTCTGAATTTCGAGCTGTGACATTCTGCCTGAGGCGGTGCAGACAGTGACTGCAGGGCCCCCATAGCCCCAGTTCTCCACTGGAGGGGACCTCAGCCCTGCCCCAGGGGTGCGGGCCTGGCAGGGACCAGCTCCCAGAGCCTGGCTGAGCTTAAAAGCCAGGCTGTTAATGATATTTTTAATACATTTTGGAGGGAAGCTGAGATAGGTGGGTTGCATTGGACTGACACAGGTGATGGTACCAGCTATAAGCATAACCAGCTGCTCCTGCCCGAGGAGTGCAGGGTTTCCAGCTGGATGTGGCTGTTGTGATGAAGACCTCAGAAGCATCATATGGCTTTGTAGCCTATGTGGGATTGTGTACTGCATGTAATGGAGTGGGATGACCCACTGTGTCTCTCTGAGCACATCAATTTTCAGTCCTGTGAGCTGCAGGGATTTCCAGTCCCAGTACTATTAGACCTATTAATTGAAAAACTAAAAGGCAAGTCTCCCAAAACATGTGACTTTGATCTTTGATTTTCTTTTGTCTTCTATTTTGAGATGTCTGGGTTCTCATTTCCAAGCTTTTCTTAGCAACAGCAACGTTGAGAGAGAGACATAAACTAGCGTCAGCTTTTTTTGTCCGTTTGGTCTCAAACTATCCCTGTTTTATCCCTCACTCACAGCCACTTCTGGTGAAGCATCCCCCAAATTCCCTCTAAAACAATACTGCTACATTAGTCCCTCAGAGTTTTTGATTTCATCTAGCTCAGCTGTAGCCTCCTTTCCCATTAACTAGAAGGAAAATTCTGCCTTTTTTTTTTTTACCAGTGTTGTCTTATATGGACCTTCAGAAAATCCAGCGGCTGAATCTGTGATGAAGACCTGTAAAGGCATGCAATCAGATGGAAGTAATTACAACATAGATATCCGTAATGAGCGAAATGTCCACAATTTTTGAAGCAACTATTTTGAATTATTTCCATCTAGCAGAAGACGTGGCTTTATTGCATACTAAGCTCTAAAAAAATGGGAATCAGGACATCCATGACATCCTCCCACATGCACAGACAAGAAGCTAGAAATCAAAAACATTTATTGCAGTTGGTGGAAAGAAGAGCATCTTGAAGTCTGATAGGCTTATGTCAACCATATGATGTACATCAGTGCCAGTAGCTCAGCAGTCTCTTTCACAGCTCTCAACCGTGTCTTGCTCTATATGACTGAGCTTTAAGAAGACTTTTGTTTCAAATGGGTTAACATAATAATTTCTCTAAGTGAAGGAGAGTGCATCTGAGAGCAGGGATTCTGAAAACAAGAACTCTTACTCCTGTTTAAACAACATTGATGTCCAATTAGTAGCATGAGAAAACAAGATATGCAGAAATGGACAGAAATAGCCAGTTTTCTTTCCATTTCTTTTCTAAAGTTGTGTCTTTATGCTACCCGCAGTGAATCATCACTGTACAGTTGTTCTGAGAAACCGAGTAGATTTCATGTCACCCAGCAGTGCGTGCTAAGAAAAAGAACTGGGAACAACTGGGAGTGAAACTAGCATAGCATAATCTGTCAAAAGTAAAAAGTAATCTGGTAATTTAAGAGGTACTGTGTGGTACAAGTAGGTGGCAGCATTATTCCTTGGGTGTCTCTCTCTGTAAATTTTGCTGCATGCCATAAATGTATTTTGCTAATTTATGGTATAGGACAACACATAAAATAGTATTTTCTCCTACTGTCTTTTGATAACATTGCATATATATGATAGCCAAGCACATGCATCAATCACTGTTTTAATTCCACAAGATTTTTTTGAAAAATCCTAACTTTTCTTTATAGTAGAGATATTACATATATGAAGAAACACAAGTCTGAATTTCTGTGTGTCTTGAGACCCACAAGTGAAAGACATTTTTGATTGTGATCGTGTACTTAGGTTGCCTAACACCTTCTCACAACTTTGCCATTCATTCAGTCCACAACTTTCTCCATGTCCATTCCTGGGTTTCCCTTCCCTGGGGGAGGAAGAAAAATCCTGAGAAAGCTGGCTAAAAAAATATTTTGCAGCAACCTACTCCCACGGGAGTGGACTTTGCCTTAGCCCCATGGCCTTTGTAATACACAAACAAGAACACCAGAGGAAGAGGTCTCACCATACAGACATTATTTTCATGTGAAAGGCATATGTGGTTTCAACAAGGTCATCAGTGCCCTAGAGCTTTTCGGGTTTTGTCAGGATTTCTTTTTCACTGATCTGCCAGTTATCTGTCTCCCTCAGCAGTCAGGTAAGTCCTGGTGCTAGCACGAGGAAGGAGCAGAAATGCACAGTTAGACAATGAAGATAGCACTGATCAGCCCTGACTTGAATCAACTTGAACTAATACGAAATGGTATCTTAATTAAGCATGCAACTGCGGCTGTCTACACCTCTCTTAAATACATTGGAAAGTACTCTGAGTTGAAATCAAGGTGAAGACAGGAATTTGGGGGATAGGTCTTCTGCCAATTTGTATTAAATCTCTACAATTACAAGTTGCCTGTAACCTTACTAAGACCCAAAGTATATAACTTAATTTTCTATTGACGTTAAACTAAGGTAAATCTCAACCACTTACTGAACTGCTTGTGTGAATAGGACAAGTCATATATTGTTATGCCATTCATAAGTGCTCGGGAAGTGTCCCTACTGCCAGGCTTGCAAATGGGCACCAGGCATTCTCATACTGCCTAATAGCAAGGGTGGGGTGGAGGGGTCCTGCTTACTGCAGAGCGCTCACCTCCTGGTCTGCACTGCCAACAGAGCAGGCTTTTGGTTGTACGTGGTGTGTACAATCTATCTGCTCCTAGTAGGGAAAGTAAAACTGCCCACAGATACACTAGCTGCATGTTTTGAAAGATTCGGTTGCTTTGTCCTTCTCATATGCAGCACAGGAATAAAAAAACCCAGATCTCTTGAATTCAAATGAGAAGAGACTCTTGTTCTAATGCAGAAGAGGTATAAATGATTTGTAGTGCTAGGAAACGGTTAGCAGACCGTTATATAAACAATTATTGACCACTAGAGGGGATCATAGGAGTGGAGAAAGAATTGCATACACTACATAATAAATGCTTCCCTCTAAAACAAGCTTGCCTATGTGCAATGTTGTGCTCTATGTGCACAGTTTAAAAATGATTGAGAAAAGACAGCACGTAATGCATGCTTGAATCAATATAAGAAGCTTATATTAATTGAGTTTAAAATAGATCATTAACAGGTTTAATTGTTAAAATGAAATAACTTCTTCACACAGATTTTTTTGCATCAGTTTAAACTAATAGAGGTTAAACCTGTTCAACTTCTGTCTGTAAAAAAGTACGAACCATTCTTTTAACCTGTTAAAAAAAGGCACTGTTCTTTAGACTTGCTGACATTTAAACAAGTATAGCTTGCTTTAAAAACTAATGTTAAATTGCTTTTAATCCTTCTATAAACTCCTTCTCGTCTTTAAGGATGATTTGGGAGTACCCACCCCAGGCAGTATCAACCTAATTACATCATTGTGGAACTGAACTGCAAGTTAAAATTGATCTATACATAAATTACATCAATCTTGCAAATAAAGTAGATGTGAATGATGGGTATACTAACGTCACTGAACCTGAATGGATTTCACAGAATCACAGAATCAACCAGGTTGGAAGAGACCTCAGGGATCATCGAGTCCAACCATTACCCTGACACTACCATATCAACTAGACCATGGCACTAAGTGCCATGTCCAGTCTTTTCTTAAACACATCCAGAGATGGTGACTCCACCACCTCCCTGGGCAGCCCATTCCAATGTCTAATAACCCTTTCTGAAAAGAAATTCTTCCTAATGTCCAACCTGAACCTCCCCTGGCGAAGCTTGAGGCTGTGTCCTCTTGTCCTATCGCTAGTTGCCCGGGAGAAGAGGCCAACTCCCACTTCACTACAACCTCCCTTCAGGTAGTTGTCGACTGCAATAAGGTCACCTCTGAGCCTCCTCTTCTCCAGGCTAAACAACCCCAGCTCCCTCAGCCGTTCCTCATAGGACAGACCCTCCAGACCCTTCACCAGCTTGGTCGCCCTCCTCTGGACTCTCTCCAACACCTCAACATCTTTCTTGAAGTGCGGGGCCCAGAACTGAACACAGTACTCAAGATGCGGCCTCACCAGTGCCGAGTACAGAGGGACGATCACTTCCCTAGACCGGCTGGCTATATTATTCCTAATAGAGGCCAGGATGCCATTGGCCTTCTTGGCCACCTGGGCACACTGCTGGCTCATGTTTAGCTGGCTGTCGATCAGCACCCCCAGGTCTCTTTCCACCGGGCCACTTTCTAACCACTCTTCCCCCAGCCTGTAGAGCTGCATGGAGTTGTTGTGGCCGAAGTGTAAGACCCGGCACTTGTTCTTGTTGAACCTCATGCCGTTGGTCTCGGCCCATCTATCTAACCTGTCCAGATCCCTCTGTAGGGCCTTCCTACCCTCCAGCAGATCGACACTCCCACCCAGCTTGGTGTCATCTGCAAATTTGCTGAGGGTGCACTCAATCCCTACGTCTAGATCATCTATAAAGATACTGAACAGCGCCAGCCCCAGAACTGAGCCCTGGGGAACACCACTAGTGACCGGCCGCCAGTTGGACTTTGCCCCATTCACCACCACTCTCTGGGCTCGGCCATCCAGCCAGTTTTTAACCCATTGAAGAGTCCACCCATCCAAGCCCTGGGCAGCCAGTTTGTCTAGGAGGATGCTGTGGGAGACAGTGTCGAATGCCTTACTGAAGTCTAGATAGACTACATCCACAGCCCTGCCCTCATCTACTAAGCGGGTCACTTGGTCATAGAAGGAGATCAGGTTGGTCGAGCAGGACCTGCCTTTCATGAATCCATGTTGGCTGGCCCCGATGCCCCGATTGTTCTGCATGTGCCGTGTAATGGCACTCAGGATGATCTGTTCCTTCACCTTGCCTGGCACCGAGGTCAGGCTGACAGGCCTATAGTTCCCTGGATCATCCTTCTGACCCTTCTTGTAGATGGGCGTTACATTTGCTAATTTCCAGTCAGATGGAACTTCTCCAGTTAACCAGGACTGCTGGTAGATAATAGAGAGTGGTTTGGCAAGTTCATCTGCCAGTTCCTTCATTACTCTGGGGTGAATCCCATCCAGGCCCATAGCCTTGTGGGTGTCCAGTTGGCACAGCAGGTCACTAACCGTCTCCTCCTGGATTACGGGAGGTTCACACAGCCCCCTGTCCCTAATTTCAGGCTCTGGGGGCCGAGTCTCCTGAGGACAACCGGTCTTGACATTAAAGACAGAGGCAAAGAAGGCATTGAGCACCTCTGCCTTTTCCTCATCCCCTGACACTACACTACCCTCCTCATTCAGCAAGTCGTGGAGGCTCTCCTTGACCCTCCTTTTGCTGTTGATGTATTTGTAAAAGCTTTTTTTGTTATCTTTGACTGTAGCAGCCAAATCAAGTCCTAATTGAGCTTTGGCCCTTCTAATCTTCTCCCTACATGACCTGGCCACATCCCTATAGACCTCCCAAGTTACCCGACCCTTCTTCCAGAGCAAGTAGGTTCTCTTTTTTTCCTTAAGTTCTAGCCTAAGTTCTCTGTTTAACCAGGCCGGTCTTTTTCCCCGACGGCTTGTCTTCCTACAGACTGGGACAGCCTGCTCCTGAATATTTAGCAATTCCCTTTTGAAGCACGTCCAGCCTTCCTGGACTCCTTTGCCCTTCAGGACTGATTCCCAAGGGACTCGGTCCACCAGCCTCTTAAACAGGCTAAAGTCAGCCCACCGGAAATCTAAGGCAGAAGTTCTACTCTTGCCCCTCCTTACTTCCCCCACTATCGAAAACTCTAACATTTCATGGTCGCTACTCCCAAGACGGCCACCGACCCTCACATCTCCCACTAGTCCTTCTCTGTTCACAAACAACAGGTCAAGCAGGGCCCCTCCTCTAGTGGGCTCATTTACCACTTGCATGAGGAAGTTGTCCTCCACACATTCGAGGAACCTCCTAGATTGCTTCCTCTCTGCCATGTTGTATTTCCAGCAGGCATCCGTCAAGTTGAAGTTGCCCACGAGTACAAGGGCCGGCGACCGGGCAGCTTCTGACAGCCGTTTGTAAAACGCCTCGTCCGCCTGCTCATCCTGGTTGGGTGGTCTATAACAGACTCCCACCGTAATGTCCGCCCTGCCGACCTTCCCCCTGATCTTCACCCATAAACATTCAACCTTGTCATCCTCACCATCTTCCTCAATTTCGACACAGTCCAAGCACTCCCTAACATACAGCGCTACCCCACCACCTCTCCTGCTTCGCCTGTCCCTCTTAAAGAGCCTATAGCCATCCATAGCTGCACTCCAGTCATGAGAGTCATCCCACCACGTTTCTGTGATGGCAACCACATCATAACCTTCCTGCTGTACAGTGGCTTCTAGCTCTTCCTGTTTGTACTAGTTCCTGATTTATACTAGTTACAAGAATCCTGCCCATCAATTTAAGGGCTACCCTACTGAAATTGAAGCTGACCTCCCGTCATAAACATTTGATTTGGAAATCACCGTTCTAACATCTCCCAGACCAAACCAAGCCACCTGAAGTAGTGGCATCAAAGTTTTCAATCCAAAATGAACCCTTTTGAGAAATTATGCAGAGTGATAAATTCTGCAGAATGAAAATTGCAATATCTTGAGAATGGACTGCTCTCAAACTACTTTCTTGGGGCACGTGTATCAGCACAGATGGTGGAGGAGAGGTCAGAACCAGGCAGTCATCACCACCTTGCACGATGACTGCATCATACTGACTAGTCCTCTTTTTCCAGTACTTGTCTAAGGGGACAGTGGCTCTTCATTGTCCTTTAGTTGGAATAAAATGAGTAAGGCTCTGTAATGTTATAGACTTAATTGCACATAGTTGAAGTTACTGAGATTTTTGTCATTTACTGTAGAAGGAGTAGGTGTGGAGCCTAAATATTTCGGTGAGATGTGCTCATACCTTTTAGCATCACTGCTAGAAACAAATAATTCCTTGCAGACCAGGCATCTACATTTATTCGCTTCTGTTTTTTTTTTCTAGAGATGCATTACAAAAGAAGCATTATGACTATTGAAAGATCCTAGATTTCTTTTTGCTTAAGCGGAGTCTCACATTCATACACAACATATATTCATACACAACAATGTAGCAAGAAAGGTGTTGACCATAAGCAGCTTTACAAAAGGGAAAAGTGAGTGACTCATGGAATTGCCAGCACCTTTCACCTCTGTCAGGGGACTCCGTTTAATTGTCTTCTCACTACCAAGATATACCGCAAGGACTATTTACTTCTGAAGTTTCTCATGGATTTTTTTAAGAGAAAGTGAGAAGATGATTTAGTCTGTAGGTGCCCAGTGAACATCTGTTTGCAGAAGAGGCTGCTGAGTACTGGTCATAATTTTGTGGACATTATTCCATTATGAATGAGACTGAAGCCTCAAACTAGTGTGACATATTAAGTGAGCAAAAAAAGACAGACCTGCAGTAAGTCTGGTCCCTGCTACAGCAAATGTTCAGCCTGGCAGGACAAAGCAATGAATATTCCAAGTTCATATTTCTCATTCCTTTAAAAATAAACTGTGCCCGTTTTGCTCTTCAGACCATATGGCATGAATCATTTCAGTGAAGCATTCATCACATCATGATTTATACTGACATTACTTCTTAGAAGTTAAGTGGTGGGGCTTCACTGTGAGGAGCTTCATGTATTGCAGCCGTTCTCTTTCACTTGTATCACTGAAAGGTACCTTTATTCATCTCAGCTCAAAACTAGAGTTACAGGAGTGAAAAACCAAGCACAGTGTTCCTGCTTTTAGGTTTTCTGATTGAAAATTAATCTCCTCATAAATGTACACAAACTTTTATTGTAAGCTTTTATACTCATGTATGATGTAGTCATAGGTGCCTGTTTGATGCTTACTCTGTTTTCAGTTTAAGAAAGTACAACAGAGAAAAGTCTTATGGTAGTTCTTATGCAAATACCAAATTAATTAAAATATGCTGAATATTTAAATGGTGAAGAAGGTATGTGATGAGGTGTGTGAGTTACCCGAGAGGGATTCTCTGACATCAGAAATCTGTTACCGAGTGCCCACAACCTACGTCAGCAACACTGGAAGGCTGCAGAGTTCCCCAGGAAAGCGCGTGTGCCAGGGCACCACAGGCGCTATGCTGCCTCCGTAGGGAAACCAGGCGTATATATTTGCGAAAGCTCCCTCTTTCAGCTCACAACTGTTTTTTTTATGACTACCTGTTTCTTTATTCCATGGATTTGCCACAGTTAAGTGAATTTTCTATTTTTTCCCCCCTATTAGCTTCTTTCTGATGAGGAGAACAGAAATTGGAGAAAGGAAGATCTTTTGCATATAATAAGACAAAATGATTTCTCTGCTAGTCATGTACACAGTGTGACCTTGGGAAATCACTTAAAACTCTTCGTACTTCAGGTGTAAAAAAACAGTGTTATCTGGGTAGTAAAGATGGTAGACCAGAACTTAATACATTTAAGAACTAATAATAAACATCGTACTCTCCTCAACTGATAAAATGTAAAGTATCAGAATATCCATCCTAGTTAAAATAAAAGACAGGAAACATCAGATACTATTAAATGATGGGAATAGTTTACTTCTAAAAAAACCCCCCAAATCAAAACATCATAACGTGGTGAATATTGGGTCTTGAATGTAAAGCTGAGACTTTCAAAGTATGAGACATCCATTCCACTGGGGCTTGACTCACAAGTCATACTTCACAATTTGTAGCAAAACTGGATTCTTAACATATTTGGAATAAAGATTTTTAACAAGCTTCCATCTGTTAAAGCAGCAAGTTGGCTTGGTCTGATCGTGCTTGCTGTTTTAATAAATATCCAGCATCATTTTTCAAACCACAGCTTTCAAATTAGTTTGGAGGATTTCAACTTGCACTAGTTGTGGCCAGTCCTGAAAGGTTTACATTGCTTGTACGTTTGGAGCAGCCTACGCCACAAAGAGGGCCCAACCTCATGGCCCAGTGCCTGGGAAGAAAGGCATACCAGTGCCATTTAGGAAGGGTGGGCTGAGGAGTGACCTCAGGATAGCCACTTCCTTGACTAATGATATTGCAAATGAGGCGTAATTGGTCTTAAACAGGAAGGGAGTGAACCACTAAAGTCCAAAAGCAACTCCCTGTCTGGAAGGTGTGTTCGCCACAGAAAAAAAAGCTACTCTGTTAGCACAGGAAAATGAACTGAGGGCATATTTGTCTTTTTGTTGGGTTTTTTTTTTCAACAGCACAAATGAAAATGTCAACAAAGTAGTGTGCATGAAATGAAATTCTTGCTTTTTGCTCTCTGAAAGAAGACACACTTCTAATTTAAAGGCTTCAGTAGTGCTATACAAGCAGTTTTCAGGGAGCCTGGTAATGCAAAGGCTTCAACAAGCAAGATTAGAACCCAGCGTTTTGCATTCTCTTGACAGAAATTCCCTTCTAGGTAGGGAATTAAGCTCCAAATCAAAGTGTGACCTGCATGTAAATCAGCATAAACTTGTGATTCTGAAACTGTAACTGTGCTACTCACCTCTGTGCATACTAACTCAGAAAGTCAATAATGATGTATCAATAATAGGTACTTATTGATAATCATGTTGTGAGGGAAAAACCAGCAAACATTCCCCCGAACCTGCCTGGCTAACACATTTATCCCAGCACTCACTACTGCCAAATTGCCTTTCCTTTCTAATCACTGTATGTGAGAATAGAGAAAATTAATTCAATATCCTAAATGGTTTTCTCTGGACAACAGACATCAAATTAATAACCTGTTGTACTTACACTCAGTAAAAAAGGAAAACTGCCCGAGTTTGTGGATAACAAGACTGAAAGAATCTGAAGAAGGGAGAGGCAACAGGAGGCTGTGAGAGGGTGGGAGAAGGGACATTTAGGGGGGGTGTGTATATATGTATTTGATCATTTTATGTATTAGTATCAAAGGTTAAAGCAAAGTATCAACAAAGTTAAGATGAATGCTTGTGGTCCAGAGTAAAGCATTCAAAAAGCCATCAAAGAGAAATCATATTGGGAGAGGTGACTAAAAAAAAAAAAGTATTAAAAAGATTACTAAATATTAACAGCTAAAAAGATACACTGGCTAGAAAGGCTGAGCATGCTTGCTTTATGCCTCACACCTCTCAACTGAGTGCAAGGAATATCCAAAATAGGAAATGGTGAGGATTTGGATGCTGGCCTCCAACCCATACCATAGAGGTTTTCTTATGAGACAACAGAAAAAAATTAATTGTCCAGTCTGTTGTCTCTTCTCCATATTTTCTGTTTCTACATCCAAGCTCATCAGTTTCTCATGCATGCTTTCCTGGGCGTTTGATTCAGACTTTTTCTTCTCTTCATCTCAATCTTGTCCTTGTCCCAGTTCTCATGAATTTCAAGAGACTGAAAAGCACGGGAAGTGATAAAGGTTCAGTGAAATGGTTGCTTAAATAATCTAATCTATGTGAAGCAGCTGAGCCAACATGGCTGAAGTAATAAAAAATTGAGTAAATTAAAGGAGCGTGAAGCATTTGAGCCAAAAGATTGAAGCCTGACAATATTAGAAGCAATTAAAAAATGTATGATGTGGCCTTTAATGCATACAGTCTTCCTCTCATGGAAAATTTAATACAAACACACATACGTGCACACATAGCAACATATACGTTTGTATATGTAAAAGCAGGTCACTAACTTATATTTGAGGTTGGGGTTAGGTTTTCGTTCTCAGGCTCTCCCAAATGATTCACCTAGGTACTGCTTGTGTAAAAAGTTCTTAACCTGATTCTATTGGATTCGCCTAGGAAAAGAAAGAAGGGTATTTTTAGAAAGCTTATTTTGCTTTGCCTTGAACTGTAGGCCTTTTTTTTTTTAATAGTAACTCAGCCTTTTGGTTTTCTTTCACCTCTTTCACCCCCTCTGTTACTATTCCTTGAGAACTGTGGGTGGCCGATGAAGCAGCGAACATCACATGATGTCACTTAGCAACCTGATGTTCATAAATAGCAACAATCATTTTTCTAATGGCTGTTTTTCCCCATCAGGAAAAATGCTTAGACCCAGTCCATTCTGACAGTGCCAAATTCTTCCTCTGACCTTCCAGTGTATTTATTGCTTATGCTTTCCTTTTTGGGGGTCCGATTCTAAATGATAACCTCATGGCTGATGCTCTTAGAAGGTTTCTAATATATTTCTGAGCTTACTGCTAACATATGACAGTAATTGTTAGCACCCTTGGAGCTCTTTAAGAATAGTTTCCTCTCCCTTTCCCCAAATGTCTGCATTGCAGAAATCTCAGATGACCTCAGCATACTGTTGGTGAGATGAAATCAGAACGGTCATCCACAAATGATTTTTTTTTTTTTTTAGATGCCTTTGGGGAATACTCAGGAAGCTCAGAAATTTTCCAATTCTTCAGAAAGAATCTGGCAGGATTTTTGTGTGTGTCCTCTTAATATTAGTATAATCCTTTAAAATACTGGCTATGCTGTGAAGGACTGCCTTTGTTAAACGACAGATTTTTGCCAATAGCATACCTCCACATGAGTTATTAAGACAGAAATCAAAAGACAAGATTATAAACTAAGAAAAGTAGAATTGTGCAAGCCTTTGAAAAGCATCTTGCAAACAAATTGCTTAGGAAATGCAGCAAAATTATGCAACCACCTAAGCCCAGCTTGTCCCCAAGGAGATCTCTGTCTGAAAGCGCAGAAAAAAAACCAAATCCTGTCTGTGCAGCATCAGTTCCCCTCTCTTAACCATAGGGCTGCTCCTCAAAGAGCTGGGGGCTCTGTAACTGAGAAGAGGGAGTAATGTGGGTGAAACCAAGACACTGTCACCATGCATGCGTGACGGCTTCCACAAATCCTCCAGCTGCTCTGTAAATACTCTTCTCCCTTTCACTGTTTGCATTGCTAATTCATACACCAAGTAACTAGTGGCTAATCTACACAGACAGGGAAAAGTATCTGGGTTTCTTGCTCCCTTTATTAGTTTTTTGTTTGATTAAAAAAAAATTAATATACTATGGAACAGAGAAGTAAGGAAGACTTAACTTCCTTTTTATTTCCAAGACATCTTTTGTCATTCATACCTTCTTTCTATGGAGCTGCATTTCATTTCTATAAACCTGGGGGGCAAAAAGTCTACATTAGGAACACTTAGCCCACAGAGCTCTATACAGCTCTCACTTAGCTGCACTATCTCGTATCAGCAAACTATTGTTATCTGAGCCACTTCAGGGACACAGGCTCATATTTGGAGGGTGACAGCAGTAAAACCACTACGAGCAGTCTTGAAATTTCAACTTCAGTGTGTCTGGTGGAAGCCAGAGGAATAGGAACTGCGAAATACAGCGCTTCCTCTTGTTTAAGGGAAGTAAGGACGGCGGTACTTAATCAACAGCTTTCAAATAGTCTACTAAAACCTTTAAACTCAGCTTAACTGGAGAGGCAGATACAGTGATCCCAGTAATATATTGCCTTCTACTGTTTCTTCCCACAAGCAAGCAAAGTTAAGACTACTGTTGTGAAAGATGAATTCATTCAAGCTGGGGTTTGGTGTAAATTATGCAGATTGAGAAAATGAATGAGAGATTATGGCCTCTGCAAATGCATGTTTTACTCCCTGACAATACAAGAAGTGTTTTTTTTCTTTTTAAAAATCCACATTTTTATTACTATATACATTATGTGATTACTCAGAGAAATCACCACATTCAGGACATGTGCTGGCTGGAGACATAGGAAGAGCAAGTCCTTAGCCTGATTACTTCCCAGCATATTTTTATCTGCCTCACAGTCCTTTGACATGCTATAGTGTGAATTAGAGTTGGAAGACATAGCTAAATGAAGGACAGATTGTGGGGTGTAACAAAACTAAAATCACAAACAGTTATGAGCTGCAATGAAGACGATTTGGGAAGGAAGAATATTTCATACTCTTTGTATGTCAGTAGATGGTGCTCTGTATACTATCTATATATATACAACATATGTGCACTGAGTGGTTTTTATAGACAATGATTATTATGTAGCTTTCCCTTACTGGAATGGAAAGGACTTCTGGGGAGAAAAAGTATATTAAATTCAAGTTATTTATAATTTTAGTTATATTAACTTAAAAATATACTTTTTGCCCTTTATTTTTTTTCCTAACTCATCTTTCTGTTCAGGTGTGTTCTTAGAGGATTTTTTCTTCAGCAGATCTTCTGGCTTCTGCATCAGCATATAAGATAGTAAATAAAAACAAACTAGTAAATAAGTTTACTTCACAACTTAACTGATTTTCATTGTAACCCCCATACACACAGCTACATGTAGCTCCATATGTAGATCCATTTAGGTCCTTATCTGAGAAAGATATTCCTTAGCAGTCTTTCAAAACCCCCATTTTAGCAACAATACTTTCAATACTTTTTATGTTAGCTCTTGATGCTGATCTTCAAAAATTATCATTCCCCTTATTTCCATCATTAGGTGACACCTATACAGACGTTAGTATTATTTAAGAGCTCTCTTGTAGGAGCTTTTGCTCATCCTTGTTTTATTTTTTACAATATAGACATCCATTCAGACACCAGACTACCTAGAAAATTTCAAATCATAAATACGAATAAAAAAATAAGTAGTGTTGAGACATGACCAAACCTTGAGGTATGCTGTTTCCTATTGGCTCTACTAAGATGAAGAGTTCAGCATCTTGCAAGACAGGAAGCTCTTTGTTTGGGAACAGTTACATATCACAGCACACACAAAGTACACAAGTTGTCAATGGCCCACTCGAGTCCCATGATGTCAATGGCAAAGCTTCTTTACTCTAAGAAAAATTGAGTACACCATGTGGGCACCCAAGGATCTTTTCACCACTCCTTTCTCACACAAGGTTGGTGCTCCTTGCTGTCTTTCTAAACATAAAGATAAAATAAAGGTAGTGAAAAGGTATTTTTAGATGATTTTAGTTTGATTCCATTGAGACACTGCTGTGTTTCAAGAAGAAAACTATGGTGGACAGAAAGAAGGAATCAGGATAACATGCTGGAGCAGAGTTTCCACATCAGTTTTCTGCTCTATCAGTCTTCTTGCAGACAAGTTAATGGAGGTGCTCAAATCTTCAGCTAGGTTTTGTATGCTACCAGTTGTAATGCATGGCCTGATGTAAGTGCCCAGCCTATACTCCATAAACATGAAAAGACTTAGATGTCGAAAGGTGAAGTTCATAAGACTGAGTGATCTGAGCAGGAGATAGCTTGGTTATCCAGGAGGACACATTGAGGGGTGGGCAAGGGTCTAAGTGTTGCTCTTCTTCTAAGTAACAGTCAAATTCTTTTTTTTAATAGCTAAGAAAAGAAGGCTGGAGATGGTACACTTCAACTCACTCTTCCCGCATTTTGTGTATTGTGGGAGATCTAAATTCAAATCTCTACTGTGTAGCCAACAGGCTGAGGCTTTCTCAGACAAGCCCACTTCTTGAAGATTGTCAGTTATGAATAAATTGGTTTCACAGAGAAATTTCTAGAACCCAGTCCTCCCCTGCCCAGCTGCATGCCTTGAAAGTGCACCTTTTTGGCACAGTGAATATGTGTTTTATAGAAAGCAAACACCACTAAAGAAATTTGTCAGAGCACCTGGCAGATGGAGCAAGCACACCAGCGCTGATGGGGACCAAGCCTGGGACCCACAGCACAAGGGGTTACTCAGACAGGCTGAACTATTGGGACCACCTTGTATGCCCATCTTACTGGAGAATTTATACTCCAGATTTAGGTAGTAAATCAAGAATCATGGATAAAAAAGGATGAGGAACCTCTGTTTTGTGAATCCTGGCAGAGATCCGGAGCTGCTCATCAGCTAGCTGGTTGATATGGTTGCAACTTGATTCACCTGTATGTCTGTCCAACAGATAATATAACTTCACACATGAAATATTAGATATTGAGTGACTTTAGGTGTCTTTTCAGTGTTGAGCAGATAAGGCAACCGAATGTGTCTGTAAGTGCCTACAGAGACACTTGAGGAAAAAATCCTTGCTCTGAATTTAGCCCACAATCCCTAAGAGACTCAGTTGGTTGTCCATGAAATGGAAAACTATCACATCCTTACTTCCTGAAAGTAGTGTAAAGGAAACCACTTGGTAAGACTGAGAAGTGTAGAGGCAGTACAGCTGTACATAAAGGGAAGGAGGTTAATGTATTTGATAGAATAAGACACTTTCTTGAGATATAGATTCCAGGAGAAGAAAATACGTTTTCAGCTGAAAATGTTAAATAAGTTTCTTCCTAGATACAACAACTGCAGTAAACATTTATAAACAAATGACCAACTCTAGAATCAAAAGGAAGATTAACAGCTTTAGTTTTATATGCTAGCAGCCAAATTCTTTTCTCACTTTGTGGAATTCATCCAGGCTTCTACTCTCTAACTTTAGTGAGTTACTCCAGATTTAAACCAGTGTAAGCAAGGGCAAGTTAAAAATACTTGTGCCACAATTGGCCTTGGAAAATACATTTCTCCATGATAGATGTTAAACTGACTGCCGAGGCAGACAGCATGTCTTGCCCATAATCATTTTGTGTTTGCTTCTTTTCCTCAGTCCTTAAAATGAGTTCATGACTTCATGACTCTAAGAGTAAATACATTATATAATGAATACACTTTTTATTCAATATTTGGAGGAAAATAAAGTAAATGTTGTATGTAATAATACTGCATGGAAAAAGCAATGATAATTATCTGATGAGAGAGTTAATATGAAGGGCACTCAGTTAATACTGTGGTCTGAGGTAAATGGCAGACAATCAAGTAAACCTAATTAACATCATAAAACGAAGACAAACAGCATCAGCCCATCAGCTCTTGGCTAATCTATTATTTTCTTCAGAATACCATTGCATGAAAAGGTTAGGGCGTATACACTCAAATAAACCCAGTTCCATAAATGAATTGTCACATTGTACTGCTGAAAAAGTATCAGTAAAGACCTTTTGTTCTGTTTATAGCAAGTTGCTTATATGGATTTCCTTTTCATTTGGAATAAGAAAGGTTTTGTTTGTTTGTTGGTTTGGTTTGGTTTAAAATGAAGCTATCATGCATTAGCCAAATTTGACACAGACTTTCAATCTGCACTCTTGCAAGCAAGTCCTTACTCATGTAGATAGACCTTTGGAAACGAGTTTTGCCTAATGGCATTTCCTCCCCATTATTCTGGTAGATGAGCATTGCACAGGGAGACGGGGATTAGTGAGAAAAGAGAGAAACCACGCAACTAGTGCGATAATAATGGTAGTGTATTTCAGTGCAGGCAGTTAAATGAGAGCAACTTTGCTGCTTTAGGTGCACATCACCATTTGCATCAGTAATCACTGAAGGTGAAGCATCAGCACCTGGGAAAAGCTCCTGAAAACAAGTATATTTTCTGTGGATTCTATTTTTGGTTGGGGCGAAGGATTTGTGACTTTTTTTTGGGGTTTTATAAAGCAAATATACATAATGTATCATTGAATTTGATTTCTTGTCATCCTGCTGGTTCCTTCTGCCTATTTTCCCACATCTACATAAAATTGAGTGAATGGGACTCAGAAGGGTTTTTGAAGGTGAGTATTTCTTTTCCTCTACATGAGCCACCTGAGGTGAACAGAGTTTCGTCTCTTATTCGTCTGGATTACCAAATAAAAATAGCTACCAGTATGATGAAATAGCATGTTTTCCCTAGGGAAAAGGGTAATAGAGTATTTTCATTTTTTTTCTCTTCATACAGTACACATATGCTGCTTAAGAATAAGCAGTTCAGTTATTTCATTATGTTGGTTGTAAAAGGGTAAAAGGAATAAAAAAGAGTGCCAGCCCTGAATCCTTGTCCCTCTTCAGTTCTGACCTGGCAGGTGGCCTTTCCCACGGAAGGGAAGCAGAGATTTTGCCACATATATTAGGAGTGACTGGGAAGGCACAGAGAGTAGCAATTGTCCATCTGCTAGAAATCTCTGGTACGTTGTTCTGTAAACATGCTCAATTTTACATATGGTTCTTCGTCTACAGAAGGAAGAGAGAGATAGAAGATGACTGCAAGAGAGAACAGTTTTTCTACTTTAAACTCAGGATTTGTGCAAAATATTGGGTGCTTCGACCATGATTTACAGAATTCAATGAGCATTAGCTATAAACTTCAGAATTTTTTGTTTTGTTTTGCATAGATGTGACTATGATTAACCTTCCCATGCATTTTTGTGTTGTCATACTTTGTTAACTGTATTGCCCTTTTCCTGTTAGTCCTTTGTGTTTTGTTTTTTTTTTCTCCTAATGACAAAGCATGGTCTAGTTAGATTTATACAAAATTTATACAACTATTAGTCTTCATTGGCAACTAACAGAGTAGAGAACTCACTATTAAGAAATAAAGCAAGTTAAGAGGGATACGTGCACGTAGTAAAGAGGTGGCATGGAATGACAGGAAAAGGGCAGCAGCTTTAAATGAAGAAAGGAAAATGATGTAATAATGATTAAACCACAAAACAGAACT
This sequence comes from Nyctibius grandis, assembly GCF_013368605.1. Taxonomy (NCBI): domain Eukaryota; kingdom Metazoa; phylum Chordata; class Aves; order Nyctibiiformes; family Nyctibiidae; genus Nyctibius; species Nyctibius grandis. The sequence continues at coordinate 37,216,774 of NC_090661.1, forward strand.
CCAACACAGTGAATGAGCAATGAAAATAAGGTAATAAAAAGGAGTACTGAACTAGCTCATGAGACATGTTATTACAGTGAACATTATGCTAGCACTGTTTATTTTGCTTAGCATTATGGCCACCTTCAAGGTTGCTATGACAAATGTGTGTGAGCGTTTAATGGAAAGTGAACATTTTTTTTTTTAGTTAAGAAGGCATCCACCAGCTCTCTGCCTACTCAATTTCCTAAATTACGTGCCACATAAATTTAACTTTATTGGCACTAGACAAATATTAACATTAACCACTTATGGGTTAAAACAATTTTGGAAATATTCAGTGTGTTCCTCTGTTGACATTCCTCAATCCATACATTGAAATCCATGCAGTTATGCAGTTTTGCTTGAAAAAAGTATTCACTCAAAATGTACAGCAAAATAACAGCACGTAAATAAGAAGTTCTACTAGCTAAAGGGCTGATCCAGAGATAAAATGAATATATGCAACTTCTACTAGATTTAAGGGAAATTAAAGTGGTTTTCATAACTGGCCTTTCAATGACATTTTTTTTCAGGGCACTGAAAGACTTATTCATGTGTGGCTGACACGAAAATTTATGCAAGTTTCTTACAGCAGAGGGAGTAAAGGAGGAAAAGCACAACAGGGTTCCTCCATGCAACCTATAAAAACATGATCAATGTGGTTCATTCATTGAGCAATGACAAACTCTGAGGCCCCTTACCAGCTGGAATGGATATACGGGACCAAAGAAAGACAGAAAGAGGAATTGGGACAATCACAGTCTGAAAGTGAGCTAAAAATAGAGCACAACAAAGGCCATTGGAACACAACACCCAGGAGGGTCACACATTGACAGTGCTGCTTTCCAGGCTGTTATGTAGTGATTCAATTTATAATGATTAAACTAGGTATTTGGGAGCTTTGGTGGCACAGGAAGCAGGTGAGGTGTTCCCACCTGGCCTTTCAGTACACGTAGGGGGAGCGGTAGAAGGCTAGATTAGCCCTGCAGCATTTGAAGCTGTGCAGGTAGTTCTTAATAATGTACTTAAATAATGAAAACACTAAATGGGAATAGATTGGGGTCACAATGGAAGTTCTGATGCAAGAAGAAAAGCTGGTGTAAAAAAACAATATTAGACCAGGGAGCCCGTCTAATCAGACCTCATCACTTCAAAAGGAATGGATCAATTTCCTCTGCTGGGACCTCAAGCTGAAGGTACACTGATAACTAAAGAATTTTGTGATATTATTGTTGGAAACCTTGATATATGCTTTCTCTTTCCTGAAACATTGTTTAGGAGATTTTTTTTGCAAGTTTTTTTCTCTTTGTTCCTAGGGGATGATTGGTAGAAAACTGTTATGGTCTGTACATTTTAGCACAAGATTGCAATTTCATTGTTGGGGTGCCTGATGAAATGTAATGCTGTCACTGCTAGCCTAACAAAAAGCATCAGGAGGCTTCAAGTCACACCACAGGAACCTGTAAGACTACAAGTGGTATCAATCATGTTCTTGTCTGATATTTGTTGTCAAAGATTCAAGCTCATAACAGATCTCCTAAAGAGCTGGCCGTGACCCTGTCAAAAGGACTCTAAAGCAGCATGCATATAGAGGAGACACTTCTACAAACATTCCCAAAATTGATGTCCTTCTAATGCTACAGGTGGCAAATAGCATAAGAGCCCAACCATGTACATTTGCTGCTCAGGGGACATTGTATGTAAGCAAACAAGTGACTGAGAACAAAAAACCCCAAAAAAACCCCCAAAAAACAAAACAAAAAACCCACTTTACTGGTATGTACTTGGTGATGGGAGAGGAGCAGAATCACCTGGATGTAGAGATTTTCCTTGAGATACAACAATCTGTTTCAACATGGGAGTGGATATTTTTGTTGTTCCTGGGGACATGCTGTGGTTCACTAAGCTTTGCCCCACTGAAAAGAAACTTTTCATACCATGCCTCTGCAGAATGCTGCGTGAGATAGTTGTGTTGGTAGAAGAGCTGGAATGGCTGTGATTGAGTTGAATGCAAGAGCAGAACTAATGCAACGACTGAGCAGGGTTGAATATCAAGCTGCCAAGGTAAACCCCATCTCAGCTTTCTCATTCTAGTCCATTAATGGCTTGAAAAAATAGAAGCAACCTTATACAGTTGATGTTTAGCATCTGCGCTCAATAACTCCTCAGAAGCTATTTCATCTGAAGAAGGCTGACAAGCCATTTTAAGACACTGTCTACAGTGTTTTCTAGATGACTGGTAAACTGCTGCTTGCTCACTGACATAGCTACAGAACGTAAAAGTCTTCAGCAAGCTAAAGTTTTTGGAAGAAGTCAAGACTGTGCACTCAGCATTTCTTTGTGTTCACCACACTGTATGTCAGCCCAGTTAACTTTTTAAGCAATTTTACATCCTGAGTGCCTAATATCTATGACCACTATAAGTTGCTATATTCCAACATTTAATTCACTTGGAGGATGCTACAAAAAAACCCACAACATTTGGAAATAATCTTTGCTTCAGACCTGATTTGACATCACAAATTACTGTCAACTGTCATCTAAATGTCAGTATCATAAACAGAGAAAGGTAAGACACTAATATTTCAGGTATTGTGATGATACACGATGACATGGCAGGCTTTTGAACACTTCTCCATTCTAGCTATGTCCACTGACACTGAGAAGCACCTGTTGATACCTACCTCCTCTTGACTAGCTTTCTCCACTTTTGTAACAAATCAAGAGTGAACTGACAATCTTTCATGATCTTCTTTAAACTGTCACTGTAGATGTGTTATTGACAAGCTACTTACTGTCCAAAAAAGGAAGCAAAGAACTCACTGAAAAATTATATTAGCATGTTGTTACCAGCCACATTTCAGAAGTTGTTTAAAATCGGTAAGTGACTATCCAAACATGTCAGCAGCTCATGAGATTACTGCAAGCAGAGTTGATCTTCCAAGTCAGAGATATAGTTAAGCCCTAACTACACCATGTAGTGGAAATAGAAAAAAAAATTCATCACAAGATGGACTGCAGCTGATGAGGTGCCATCTGATCATCCATGTAAATATGCAAACTGAAATTCCCCTTGGGCTGCATCACAGATGTCGAAGTTCCACCAAGTCCTGCCAGCGTGTTCACCAAATGCTCTGACAGCCAAGACTTTCATCTCAAGTGATGTTGTGATAGTATGTCAGTTGCTCTGTTTTTGCAGACATGAATCACTCATGATGTCAACCTTTCCTAAATGACCTTTGCAACACATGGGAGCAGTTTCATTTAAATGTTCTTACGTCCAGTTACCACACACACAGTTTTGAACTGGGCATGCTTAAAGATCTTTTCTATAATATAATCATTAATTGCACAAAGTGAGATTTTTCACACATGCAAAATTTTCAGAAGGCACATTATGCCAGAAGAGGTCCACACCTATAGCAGGATCTAGTTTGACCACTTACAAACCTGCATCACTTTGATATCTTGCAAAGGACAGTTCTTTAGTCAACAGCCTGATAAGGAAGCCTACATTTGTTAAAGGTTTGTGGATAAATGATAGTAACACAAACCATCACGGATTTAGTACATGCAACTTGTGAATTGAAGAGCAAGCCCACACAGTGTTCTGTCCAGGTCTACAAGAAGACTCCACTGTATTACCTAAAGATTGCCTGCTCCATGAAGGGGAAGGCTTCTATATCATCCTCAGGAGATTAAAACTATATTTTCAAGTGCAGGTGCTTAGGAAGAGAGTGAAAAATACAAATCAAGGTATCAGGGACTTGAAAATACCTGCACTGGACAAAGCACATTGTAAAGGTTAGTTTGGAAGATCTGAAACTGCTCTAAGTCATCTAGAAGTATCATAGAATCGTTTTGGTTGGAAAGGACAAAGCTCAACTGGTTGAGCCTGTTTTCTGAATTCTTCTAAATAATAGTAACTGTCCTAACATACTGTTACAATACAAATCTGCTAGCATTCTCACCCTACTTTTCCCTCTAAATGTAAATGTATATGTTAAAGAAATTGAAAGGTAGAAACAGAGAAGGTGAAGAGAGAATGGAGATAACTGTTGCAATAAAGGAATTTCAGTAAATACATATGGGCCACACATTCAGCATGTGAAGTCAGAGTAAGTGTTACATCTCCAGTGGCTGACAAACATAACTGCTGCGTGTGTGACCTTTCCTCCTGCCCAAAGGTATATTACTGCAAGATTGGGGAGTGACAGCATGGAAAAGTTCAACCAACATATCCACTCCCACCTTCCCTAGGCTTACTTCCCACTTCGCTGGAAGAAGAGACTGAATTGCTTTATGGATTTTTTTTGTTGATCTTGGGGCAAAAACCTTCTACTTTACTTACGCTAATGTAAGGCCTCAAGGCAATGTTTACCAAGTAATGAAAACTGCAATTAATAAATATAGGAAGACAATACTGTCAGTGGTCAGAACTGCTGCCACACTCATGAATATTTGAGTCAGTTCAGAGGTATCAGGCTGAAAAAACGAGGACCGAGAGGAAAGCAAAGCCATGACAGGTCTAAAGGGAAGAGAGACTTCAAGAAAAAATTAAGCGTTTTTTGGGAAGACTGGTAGATGAATGGAGAGAAAAGCTACAGAAAGCATGAAGTCATCAAAGATAGTGCAGGAAGGACTTGAGTCATGATCAGTACGTTACTGAGTAAGCTTATGAGCCAGAGCTACCACTTCAGAACAGGCTGGAGGTAAGCTAGCAGGCATCCATAGGCAACAAGATACCCGACAAGCAAACGATGCAGTTCAGGTGTTTTTGAATGTTCTGGAAACACAAAAAGGGCCAAGGTTTTTAGAATAGGTCATTATTCTAAACTTTGTATGAGAGAAACAGGACTAAGAAATGTGAACTAGCAATTATATAGTTAAAATCTATTCTAGTAACCACTTGAGACAAATGTCTGTCTAAAAATGGGATGGATGTTTGCGTGCAGTAACATTACTTTGATTTTTTTAGGAGAGGCGTGAAGGGGAATGACTCAGTCTTCTCAACTCCCCACCCATCCTTCGGCTCTGGCTACTGAGCACAGGATAAATTTTGTAGTAGGTACAGGGTCCCAGAGCCGCAGCCATTACTAGCTGCTAGCTCTGCGGCGCTAGGACGCCCCTGTCCAGTCTCACCCTGCTGCTGATGCTTCAGTCTGAGCATGTGTGTGCGCCTTCCAAGTACACTCTGCTCAGGCATTTTTGCCTGGCTTTGCTCAGGAAACTTGCCTCAGATTCCAGCCAGGTTTTAGAGATGCTTTTAAGCTAGATCGGTAATCTGGAAAAGGTTTAGAGAGCCTGATTTTTTTTTTTTTAATTTTTTTTTTTTACTAAACTATCTTAAAATTAGTTAGCAGCTCTGGGAAAACATTTTCTGTGCCAAAAAAGCATGTGAAGCAGCTGTTCAGTACTTATGCAAACACCTGTGCATATTTTTAAGCTTACTAACAGTTGGAATAGCTTTCCCCCTCACCTCAATACTATGCTAATACCTATTACTTATATTGAAGCCTTTGTTCATGAAACATATTCATATTTTAATAATTCTGTCAGTGAAAAATATTGAGGTATAATGATGACATGACTAAAATGACAATCCTTCTATGGTACTTGAAACATTCAAACATTAACAGTAGGATTTGCCTTCAAATCAGAGACCAGATTTTGCAGGCACAAAATTGCATCACTTTTCCGAGACTGCTCTCTTGCTTCTCCAAAATCTTCATTTTCTTGAAAAAGCAGCCACAGAATTGCTGATGCTGTAAGTGACTGCTGGAGACTGCCTAGTCCAACCCCACGTGCTCAAAGGAGGGTCAGTTTGAGTGGGTTACTCAGGGACGTGCCTAGGTGAGTTCTGAATGTCTCCAAGGATGGAGACTCATCCACCTCTCTGGGCAACCAGCTCCAAATGCACTAAAGTCTTCTGGATACGTTTCTACAGTCATGATTGTGAAGGAGCAAGTTTACTTTACTAACAGCTAACACAGAAATGTCTATGCAAGTCTGCCACAAGCTAAAATTATTCAGAAGTCTGAATACCACCACCGCTCTAGAATAAGGTGTTAATTGAAATGTCTGGAGCGCAGTCATCCTTCAATATCAATCAATTAGCTGTTTATCTGTGCAAATCCCAGACAAGCACTATTTACAAAGAGAAGTGTTCTGTCCTATGACTTGGTGGATTTCACAGACAGTGCCTATTATGGAAGAGCCAGGACCTGGACTGTAACAAACTTTACGTATTTATTCAGGTACACAAGGCTCAAAGGCCCTGGGGAAGTCAGAAGGTGCATAGCTGAATTCAGAAAGTTTGAAATCTCTTGTGAATGCTGTATCACTTGTCAACTCATGCTGAAGAAGTTAATTTTGTGAACAGGGCCCAGACGATGCTCCTCTTCCTCTGCTCTCCCTCTCCATTCCCATCATTACACACACACAAAACTTAACCTCTGTCCCACACTGTACCTCTTCAGCTCAGGGATCACCATTCTCACATCTCATACCTCCATCAATTTCCAGGCTTCTAAGAACTCACTGAAGATCGCCAAGATCAAGGAAGAAGGAATAGTCATTTCATCATTCTCATGACAGAAGTAGCCCTGAAAGAAAAAGAGTTCTCTCCTTCATAAGCAACATTTTTAACACACAGCTGCAACGTCATGGAAAACAAGAAGGGTGGACCCTGCACAGCTGGTAATTCAACAGTATTTCTAGTACTGTTGAAGGCCAACAGTGACAACCCTCACAAGCTAATTTGTTCCATGTTGGTTTCAACATAGTTCCAACAACAGCTAAAATTATTTAACCATATTACTGATGCGATTGTTAGGTCAAGAGAGCAAATCAAGAGTTGTTTAGAGCTTCAGGGTTTGGTTTCTCCCCTCCCCTTGGAAAGTGTTGCTCAATAATGTACTGGAGAGTTCATCCCATTACCCATCTTATAGACAGTTATAAGCAAACAGGCGAGAGACAAATGCAAATTTAGGTAAAACGATATCAGACTCGGAAACCAATTCTTTGGATTGATCAGCCTGCGGCTGGATGCCCACATAACAGAGAAAACTTCTCAGCATTACCACATTTGAGAGAGATGCAATATTTCATACTCTTTTGGCCCTTGCAATTCAACTTTTAAATACTATCTGTACTGCGCATTCAGTGATCAGCAGCTATAGTCTGCACGCACAGCCTGTAAAAACTCTATATGCTGGCAGAGAAAGCTGAAGACGACTTCAGACAACATCAAAGGAAAAAGGAACGAGTTATAGAAAGAACATAGGAAAGATCAAGTCACTGTAACACTTCCCTAATAGACAATATAAAGCAGCAGCAGAAAAGCACCTAAGCATGTTGGCAGGTACGAAGGGACAGACAGCTCTGGCAAAGGGAGGTGATAGCTGCTGACAGCAGTAATATGTCTTCACAACCCCCTTTTACTTCAGAAATAATGAAAATCCTCTCATATCCTCACTTTGAAAGAAAAGAGTTCACTACAGAAGCTGTATACATGGGATACAAAATGGGAAGTTACCTACATTGGGGGCCAGCAGGTCTTTAATACAAGTAAATGGATTTGTTTTCTACAAATGTAGTAGCGGAAAGAGAGAGCTCATACAAGACAGGTTTGGCAGTTGTAATATTGGAGTAGGGGAGATTACCCGATAATTCAGGGCCATTTGCACGCAATAGGAAGTTTAATCATCTGAACAAGCTTTCTTACAGCTACTTGTAGCATTGACTGGAGAAACAGACTTGATTGATCAATACCGGATCTATGTTTAAAAGGATAATTCCTTCTCTTTCAAACATTTATTGTTGATCCCACTAAATATGGTTCTACCATCACAAACCCCCCAGTATTTTCCATCGTTAGCAAGCTCATTAACATCTGCACATTGTCCTTCACGGTAAAATCAGAACGCTCTCTTAGCAAGGTTGCTCATTATCATGGAAAGCAGCTAAATCTGTCTTTCTACAAAGTCTCCATTTTTAGACAGCAGATCATACTGCAATAGCTTTCACTTCAGAGTTGTTTCACTGTCTGCCATGTAAGCCTGGGTAGGAACTAGAGTGAGCTTTCTGGGTCATGGTTTTTGTTTGTTTTGTTTTGTTTTTTTCCCTCTCCACCCACACTCCCACCAAACACTGAGCTTTTTGGTCAGCTTACCTTACCCCGATACATATTACTCAAAATCAGAATGCAGAAGAGGTTTTTTGTTGGTGGTTTTAAAATAAATTAAAAAAGCAGTAAATGCCAAACATGAAATAATTGTTCCTGTGCAGTACTTCAAACTGATATAAATAACCGTACATTGCTCAAAACACATCAGATATAATTTGGTGGGCACTGATATGTGCCTGGAGTCCGTCAAATCACCACTTAGCTGAGATCACAATTCATCTGAGAGACTTATTCTGTGAGCGACAGTCATTATCTTCTCAAATATTCCCAAATTTCTCAAGTCAGGACATGGATATCAGGAGTTACAACCTTCCTGAAGAACTGACTTACCTCTTCCTTTCTTTTCCTTCTAGGCAGAAAGAAACATTGCTGGTCTTTCACATTGTACAGTACTCAAAGCATAATTTCATTAGATCTCATATTGTGTGCACGCACACACTCTCCAACGTCAAGTTAAAGGTATGAAATGTGGAATTATTTTTTATTCTCATCCATTTACTTTTTATGTCCGTTTCCAAGCTATTAAGTACATTACATAGCTCAGTGTTCCCAAATGATGGAAGTGACAATATAACCCTATAGACTAAAGTCTTTCTGTTCTGGTACGGGAGCGCATAGTGGTCCATGACAGTAAGCCAAAAGGTTCAAGAAACAGTGACACAAAATACTAAGTATTAATTGCTGTATGGCAAGGACTAATTGGGATATTTTTATGAACTCTCTCTAGAAACTGACCATAGGTCTGTGGTCTACAGACTGTAGTCTGTGGATTAACTTCAGTTTTTGATTTAATTTATAAACCTCACCAATTGAGTTTGACTTACCTGTCAAAAAAAAGAAAAAGAAAAAGAAGAGCCCCTAACCTATCTTTTTTTCTTGTTCAAAACCAGAAGATTGTGCATTATCTATGATGTTAAGGTGGATTTGTCCAAGATCCAGCATTAGGTTTTTAATTTTTATGAAACCATGTTTAATGCTGAGCCACTTTCTCAAAAGTGATCTTCACATAGTCCTGCAACATTCTCTATTAACCCCTCACCTTGTTGGTCACTTAATTCATTTGCCTGTTTCCTTTCTCTGGTAAAGCTGCATTTTCAAATCATCAGTTAAAGGCTCAAGTATCAACAGTTAACAGTCCATGTAATGATTACACCCAGCAAAAATAAAATTCTTCAAAGTTAGAAACTGATCAGATGAACAGCCAGAATTACTTTATCAGTTGTAACCAATAAGAACACATTTGCAAAAGCTAGAGACAAATACAATTCAATTTAGAATAATCCATCCTAAACCCTGACCACTGAGCTTTCAAATTATAGTCTCAGATTTCTATGTGTTCATCTTCATTTTTCTTCATGAACTGATTAGTTTTCCTTCCTTTTCTGGTGTATACCTTATTCTTTAACTTGCACAAAGCTTAGAATTGTATTCAGAGATAAACATTTTTGTGGTGGGCTTGAGTGGGGGCTCAAATAAACATGGTTTGTATGAAGGAATCTTGACCTCCGTAGCATGATGTCAAGGCCAAGTACTGCTGTAGATACAAAGCAAGCTGGTACAGGCATATTTTTGTTTAAAACATTATAGCAACTCTTAAAAATGGTTCTTACAATAAAAGATACTGTAGCTTGAAGGTAATACAATGTTTGTTTGACCAGTCTTAAAATCATAAAATGATCCAATTAACGTTTTGTTTAACTAGTAAGCAAAACACTATGGCAAAATGATTACCTGTATTTACATCTTTTTATTCTGTTCTTGAGCTGCAACATTGAATTTCATATGCACTGTTTTGAGTAATCCCAACACAGAATGGAAAAACATGTCAGTTGTTTAATTTCAAGATAGTTTTAATCAGGTAAGTACAGGAAAAAACATTTAAACAATTTTTATGGTGTTATCTGCTCTGTCAACTTACAAGGATATGATGCAACAAAGCAGTTACAAACTTAAAGGCATGTTTACATTATATACTCAAAGTAACAAGCTATATTCATATTCATAAAGGAAACACCTATGGGATGAGTTAACTAAATTATACATCATTTAGTAGAAAGAAAGAGCAGTTGAGGTTTAATGGAAATAATGCACACATGAGGCACTTTGAGGTCATTAGGGTGGAAAGCAAATGGCACCAAGCGAAAGAAGGAAAACTATGTACAGCGTATACTGCAGCTTTGAACATGAAGGCTTCTTCTTCACCAAATGCTTTGATTTCTTAAATGAGCCACAACTTTTGCAATTAAGAAAGAGAAGCTTTCAGGAAAAAAAAAAAAACCCAACATCAAATCCAAACAACCTCCCCAACCCCTCCTTGTATTTATCAGCACACAGAAGAAATGGATGTCTTATCCATCCAGCTGCTGGACTAACAGCACCATAAGGCATCTTTTTAAAGTTACGATTTTGTTGCCAGCCACCACCCTTGATCTTCATTTTATTAATATGAATGTATCATTGTACTGTCTGCATACTGTGCCATAAGCTCCGAAAAGAATTAGAGTCTAATGTAATCCTGTGCATTATTTACACGGGAGTTCAACATTATCCTCCAGGTACACATGAACAGATCATTCTGAGGAGAACACATCTGAAATGGGAATGTTATATTCCAACATGCAAAATTAAGACATTCTTCAAAATACCTTTGTTTCTCTAGAGGAAACTGCATTGGTTAAGACTGTTTGGAACACCCCTTACAGAAGCTCTGGAAAGGCATCCAAGTTTTATGCCATCATTTGCTGCTGTTTACTAAATAGTTACCATAGTAATTGTAGATTATTCTCGGAATATTGCTTTACTCTTGCACACAGCTGTAGGTATACCCTTCACATCTACTGAATCGCATGTGCGAGCACACAGACCCACCTGTGCATACTCAAAACTTGGTTCGTATCACAAGCCAAAAGGCCAGATTCCCTCTGCATGAACATCAAAACTCCATCACTTTGCTGTGGGAAAGAACTTCAAGGGGAAAAAAAAATAAAAATAATGATTAAAAAAAAATATCTTTCTTATGAACGCAGTGACAATCAAAAGAATTTTCATTTCATTCCTGATTTTTATGCTCGTGTAATAGGCCATCAGAACTATTTTACACCTAACAAAATAGATGGTTAAAGCATTTTTACTTTCAATCAATATTAATAATGAAACTTAAGAAGCACGATGAGATAAAGAATCACAGTAAGAGTCCAAATTACTATTTTGTAAATTCATAACTAAAGCTTAACATATTTTTGTAGCTTAAGCAGTAAGCCAATTAAATTACTATGTAATCAAATATTGTGCCTGAATGCTGCCGAATGTTTTTCCCCCAGTAGATGGTGCACGAGTGCTGCCATCATTTAACTTCTTCCCCCACTTTCAAGAGGACATAACTTTCACAGTAACTGAGGCTTTCAACAAGCGAGGCACTTCATACTCAATGATGGTTTCTCCCAAGGCTGGGGTCTCCCTGCTCCAAGCAACACAAAGCTCTGCTACTCCATGCCTGACAAACTACAGTGCTGACGTTAAGGGCGAGGGGAGGAGTAAGGATTGGGGAAGAAATTTCTCTTTTCCCAAATGCTTAAGAAAGTCTTTCAGAAGAGACAGAATGTTTCGTGCTGTCAAAACTAAAAGATGCATTGATGTAACAGCCTGTTCTGGAATGGGTTCACTGTATGTCCACGTTCCACTACTCATCTAACTGCAACAGTGGGCAAGATCCCCAACACCAGAGGAAAAAGTATGTGTGCATCCTACTAAAACCAACCCTTACGTAACCACGTATCTCTGCAGTTCTTTTAGCCGCTCTCAAACTTGGCATGCAGTCTGCCGCTTCCAGCGCAAGAAGAAAAAGTGAACATATGCCAGTTCAGTAACCCTTTTCAGATGGATCAAGTCTTCAAAGAGGAAAGCAAAAGGTGAAAACATTTGAGCAGCAAAGTGGTTAAATGCAAGGTGAAAATATTAATGCACACATTCAATAAAAATATTAAAGCATATATGCTTCATATAAAATACAGTACAGGACCAGGAGTTTCACTATGTTGTATAGTGCTCAGAGGAAACTGTTAAACTCATTTCTTTCTGAAGTATATACACAATATGGTTCTACAGCATTTGCCTGTACAGCCAGCAAGTTCTTTTCTTAGGTTGTTCATACCTCTCTTCATCTTGAATTAGGAACCTACCACTTAAAAGTATTAAATTCCTCTCACTCACTAGAAAAACTTCACCATTTTTTAATCAAAGTTGTTTTTAAAGTTAACAGTCTATTCTAGGCAACCAAGTTTAGCTGAAAATGTGTGAAGCATGAAAATCAACCAGAGCAGTAGCTTTCAAATATATGAACAGTAAAAACCAAGACTGCTGCTACCATATCATATTCTTGGACTTCATTCATCCAAACAACTCTTAATACAAAACTAGAAGCTCTTCCATAACTTCTACAGTTATCAATATATTTGTCTTCTTTTCAATGTGAAATAATAGTTTGAGATGATCTATGTACACAAGGTGGTCAGTTTAAGCTGTAATATAAATATAAATGTTTTCTTTTAAAAAATATTTTACAGACAGATGAGGATATATACATTTGCTCATTTTACTTCTGGACTACAAAGGAAAACTAAGGGCACTGATACATGCAGAACGAAAAAATTACACAAAATATACTGAAAAAATGCATAGGAAGAGAGAAAAGTCAGCCATGTGCATCTTTTTAAAACAACCAGGTTAGCTGTTTAATAACAAGGGTATGCTGAGGACAGTCTGTCCAGCTCCAGCCAGGACTGTTTTTAGTGTTTTATATATCTTGAATGAGAAGTAAATGTTTCTTTCTTCATGACAGAGCAAAGCATGTAGTGTTTTGAAAAATTCACTATGGGTTAATCGGTTAATTCTTATCTTAAACACTTAGTAAGTATGAAGCCATAGCAGATACCAGACAACACAGCACTGTGCATACACATACACACACTCTCGCTCGCTCTCTCGCTCGCTCCCTCCCTCCCCCATCCTCTCTCCAAATTTCCTCCATTAAGAAGTTCACTCCAATTTTGCCTGGGCTGTCATTTCTTTCTCAAGCTAAGGCTTCTGTTGTTGTTTTTGAACAAAACACACAGTACTTTTGTTCTTGCCCGTTCAAATAAGAAAAAGTTGCAGTTCAAAATAATGAAAACAATTTCACTTTTGTTATTAATCTTTTGTTTTAATCATAGCACTTGATAAACAGCTGAACAGGATCCTAGTTTAACAGAAGGATAAACAAGAACACTGATGACAATTTGTTACAACTGCCGTAATGTACCTTTTGCTTAATGAACATTTGAATATGCAATAAAGTATTTTCGGAGGACACCCCAAAAGAAAACAACTTGCTGGTTGAGCAACAGAAACAACTTCCTTTTTGCTATTATGTTGAAATCAAAGTAATTTATATATAAAAATAAATGTTATGTTCTAACAAGAACATTTTAGACAATTACATCTGTGCTTAACAAAAAAATATTGGTCACTCAAGACTAGAATAATTAATATTTTAAAGGTTTTTAGATTATCAGAATGTATGGATACAACTCAACACAAACTGTAGCTGAAGGGAAACAGGACTGAAAATATCAATTTGTCCATCTGGAATAAAAATGCGACTAAATTAACTAATTAAATATTTAAAATACTACCATGGAATGTGACAGTAGATATGGTCCATACCTACCGTATCAGAGGGAAGGAAAGTTTTAACATGTAATAATTCGTACCTTACACATTTAGTTAAATATAAACATTTGTTATTTATACATAAAGTCGCTTCCAAAAAACTATTAATAAGTGATTTAGTTGCACTTAAAATCAGTTTCATTTCTCATTTGCCGAGTATTAACTTTTCTTAATGTTAAATCAACTGTCACTAGTGCACTTTTAGTTAAAATTTCCCCTCAGGTAAGTTTTAATCCTTTTAAAAGAGCCCCCTCACCTAAACCATGAACGTACAAAGTGGCAAAAGTTAATCCCTTTTAGTATAACCATAGTTTATATACTCATTTTATAGCCAACAATAAGAATAGGCTTTCCTTTGCAAAATCTCCTTCACAACTTGCAACAAATGCCACGCGCTCAAAGGAAATAGTTAGGCATGGCTAGCACTTGTAAAATGCCAAGGTCTGACAAGTCTTGTTGCTTCCTCCACATCAAGCATCTCTTACATGAAAGAAGATTTCCTTCAGCTTGCCAAAAAGCTTCCACAAATCCAAGTTAGATGCTTCCTGGAAACAAAGATTTTTCAGCTCTGTTTGGCACAAGCCTGATTCATCCCGCAGCTTTATGCTTTCCTCCACAGCACCCACACACCTCACCACAGTGATGGCATGCTCTCAAGGGGAGGTAGCAGCACATACATGGAGCGATGAACGAGAGTGCCACCAGCGCTAACCAGCGTAAGCAGAACTTGTCATCGCTAGTGTCACACGAGCAAGGATCAGAGAAGTCTCCTTCAGAGTCTGACATGCAGTGATACAGCATGCTCTCCGCGCAAAGCATGCAACTAACTTGGTAGATACATCTTTTAATAGGATCTGGCGCATCTTGACATTTTCCTCTGCCATTATCTTCATGATTAAACCTTTCCTGGCAGTATATACAGCGGGAACGCTCACCATCCTCTTTTCTTCTTTTTGAGTTTTTAAATTTTGATGAGGAAGGCTGAGTTTTAAATACCACAGAACTCTTTGAGTCTTTCAGGGAATTCAGCTTAGTTCCATCCCCACATGGGTATAAATAGTCAGATTTTTTACTGTCTGATTTAGAAAATGGTATATTTGAGTCTGCGTCATCCCTCTCCAGGTCGTTCTTCCACATGTCAGGATGCCTGTAGTCTGCATAACGACGTATCAAAATGTCACGAGGGTTTATTCTAACAATTTCATCTTCATCCTGAAAACTAACGTGTCTGATTGACTTCAGTGGGACCTGAAATGGCAAAGCAAGGTAAGTTTACTATAGTGAAGTCCCAAATTTATGTCCACCTACAATGTAAAGCTTAGAACATAAAATTAAAAACCTGGATTTTTTTCCTTGCTGCCAGAAGATAAAAGTTTCAGCTTATTTTCTTACTAGTACAATTTACAGACTTCCCCACAATAATGAGCCTTTTGCATGATATTAGGACCGAGAGATTTAGTATTCTTTCCTGACTTTTTAGCATCTAAGAGCTTTGCATATTTTGGTATCTCCATAAAACTTGATACTGTTCTTTGAGTTATGCTCAAAATTCAGTGGCATCTTACAGTGGCAACTAATTCCACACACCAGTTACACCTTACGTGAATTTGCTGATTTCACGTCAGTGATGATCCACTGCTTTCGGATTAACTCCCTGATACATTCACTTTGAGTTACTCATGTTATCTAGGAGCAGCTTTCCTTTATTCCTGCTCTAAGTTTTCAAACTCTCTCCACTTTTGCAACAGGAGTATCGAATTCTGGTTACTTATTCTCAAAGCTGTATTCTAGGTAAGGATTTTGCCATATGAAGAATAATATTCAGTAGCATGATCAATCAGTAACAGTGGCTTCTAAATGCATCTCCCCTTCGCTAATATACAGTACTTAAATCAATCAGTTTAGGACACCAGTACGCAAATACTTAAGTACTTTTTAAATTCTCAACTTGTAATGAACGGACCATAATTCAAGACCTTTTACCTCAAAAGGCAAGTAGGAAGGAACACTCTAAACACATACAAAACAGCCGAGAGGTAAGATAGAGTGCTTGTTTATTCTGCCTTACCATGAAGGGCATGAAAAAGTGGTTGAAGGTGGCAAATTTGAATCATCCGAATTGAAATACTGCAGAGCTTAGATGTAAGTGTAAGATAGTGGACTGCCACTAAATGTTACTGGAATCACAAGCGACTTCCAAGAAAACTAAAGTTGCTGGGGGAGGGCAACCTCTGTTCATCCCAATCCTGCCAGTTTGATACCAGGGCCAGCAACAGATGCCCAGAGCCTGGAGAAGGATGGCAGGTCAGCAGGAGAGCACCTGAAGAACAGCACAAAGGAATTCCAATTCCAGCCACTCCAGCCAGTAAGTCAGCCTCATGTCAGGGGTGGGGGGGAAGGCCAACTTCAACGACTCTGTGGCCTCTATGCAAACTCATCTAGCACAGGGAATAAACAAGAGGAGCTAGAAACACGCGCATGCCTACAGGGCTATGATCTTATTGGCATCATGGAGACAGAGACGGAGGAGGCTGAGACGTGATGGGATGGCTCCTATACAGGCTCTTTAGGAAGGACAGGCAGGGGAGACGAGAAGGGGTGTTATCCTCTATGTCAATGACGAGCTGGAGTGCACGGAGCTCTGCCTGGGGATGGAGGAGGAGCCGACCAAGAGCTTAGGGGTCAGGATTAAAGGGAGGGCAGGGACAGGTGACATTATAGTGGGGGTCTGCTATAGGCCACCTGACCAGGAAGACCAAGCAGATGAGGCCCTCTATAGACAGATAGGTGTAACCTCACATTCACAGGCCCTGGTCCTCACAGGTGACTTCAAGCACCCCAATATCTGTTGGAAGGACAGCACAGCTGGGCACAAGCAATCCAGGAGGTTCCTGGAATGCGTGGATGATAAACTTGCTTCTTCAAGTGACAGAGGAGCCGATGAGGAAAGCAGCCATGCTGGACCTCATTCTCACCAACAAGGAAAGGCTGCTGGGGAATGTGAAGCTCAAGGGCAGCCTTGGCTGCAGCGAACATGAAATGGTGGAGTTCAAGATCCATAGGGCAGTGAGGAGGGTGTACAACAAGCTCACCACCCTGGGCTTCAGGGAGAGAGCAGACTTTGGCCTCTTCAGGGACCTGCTTGGTAGAGTCCCTTGGGATAACGCCCTAGAGGGAAGACGGGCCCAAGAAAGCTGGTTAATATTCAAGGACCACCTCCTCCAAGCTCAGGAGCGATGCATCCCAACAAAGGCGGCGGCAGGCAAAAACGCCAGGAGGCCTGCATGGATGAACAAGGAGCTCCTGGACAAACTCAGGCACAAAAAGGAAGCCTACAGAGGGTGGAAACAAGGGCAAGCAGCCTGGGAGGAATTCAGAGAAATTGTCCGAGCAGCCAGGGATCAGGTTAGGAAAGCTAAAGCCCTGATAGAATTACATCTGGCCAGGGATGTAAAGGGCAACAAGAAAAGCTTCTATAGGTACATCAGTGATAAAAGGAAGACTAGGGAAAGTGTGGGCTCTCTCCAGAAGGAAACAGGAGACCTGGTTACCCAGGATATGGAGCAGGTTGAGGTACTCAACGACTTCTTTACCTCAGTCTTCACTGGCAAGTGCTCAAGCCACACCGCCCAAGTCGCAGAAGGCAGAGGCAGGGACTGGAAGGATGAAGAACCACCGACTGTGGGAGAAGATCAGGTTCGAGACCATCTAAGGAACCTGAAGCTGCACAAGTCCATGGGACCTGATGAGATGCATCTGCAGGTCCTAAGGGAACTAGCAGATAAAGTTGCTAAGCCACTATCCATCATTTTTGAGAAGTTGTGGCAGTCTGGTGAAGTTCCCACTGACTGGAAAAGGGGAAGCATAACCCCCATTTTTAAAAAGGGAAAAAAGGAAGACCGGGGGAACTACAGGCCAGTCAGCCTCACCTCTGTGCCTGGCAAGATCATGGAGCAGATCCTCCTGGAAACTATGGTAAGGTACATAGGAAATAAGGAGGTGATTGGCGATAGCCAACATGGCTTCACTAAGGGCAAATTGTGCATGACCAATTTGGTGGCCGTCTATAGCAGGGTTACAGTATTGGTGGATAGGGGAAAAGCAACTGATGTCATCTACCTGGACTTGTGCGAAGCATTTGACACTGTCCCACGTGACATCCTTGCCTCTAAACTGGAAAGACATGGACTTGACAGATGGATCACTTGGTGGATAAAGAATTGGCTGGATAGTCACACTCAGAGCTGTGGTCAAGGGCTCGATGTCTGAGTGGAGACCAGTGATGAGTGGCGTTCCTCAGGGGTCGGTTTTGGGACAGGTCCTGTTTAACGTCTTTGTCAGCGACATGGACAGTGGGACTGAGTGTGCCCTCAGCAAGTTTGCTGATGATACCAAGCTGTGTGGTGCGGTCCACATGCTGGAGAGAAGGGATGCCATCCAGAGGGACCCTGGCAGGCTTGAGAGGTGGGTCTGTGCGAACTGCATGAAGTTCAACAAGGCCAAGTGCAAGGTCGTGCACATGGGTTGGGGTAATCCCAAGCACAAATACAAGCTGGGTGGAGAATGGATTAAGAGCAGCCCTGAGGAGAAGGACTTGGGGGTCGTGGTTGACGAGAAGCTCAACATGAGCCGGCAATGTGCGCTTGCAGCCCAGAAAGCCAGCTGTATCCTGGGCTGCATCAAAAGAAGCGTGGCCAGCACGTCTAGGAAGGTGATTCTACCCCTCTACTCCGCTCTCGCAAGACCCCACCTGGAGTACTGCATTCAGCTCTGGGGGCCCCCAACATAAGGACATGGAGCTGTTGGAGAGAGTCCAGAGGAGGGCCACGAAGATGATCAGAGGGCTGGAGCACCTCTCCTATGAAGACAGGCTGAGAGAGTTGGGGCTGTTCAGCCTGGAGAACAGAAGGCTCCAGGCAGAACTTCTAGCAGCCTTCCAGTACCTGAAGGGGGCCTACAGGAAAGCGGGAGAGGGGCTTTTTATAAGGGCATGTAGCGACAGGATGAGGGGGAATGGTTTTAAACTGAAAATGGGCAGATTTAGATTAGATATTAGGAAGAAATTCTTGACTGTGAAGGTGGTGAGACACTGGTTGCCCAGAGAAGCTGTGAATGCCCCCTCCCTGAGAGTGTTCAAGGCCAGGTTGGATGGAGGCCAGGTTTGGAAGGTAATGGAAGGTGTCCCTGCCTGTGGCAGGGGTGTTGGAACTAGATGATCTTTAACGTCCCTTCCAACCCAAACCATTCTATGATTCTTTGAAAAGGTACAAATAATGACAGGATAAAAATTTAGCACATGTGTGGAAGGAGCTCCTGAAAACAGCAGATAGTGCAGCAAATAAGCAAAAGTCTTAGTATGTCTCAGTATTCCTGCCTTACAGACAGGCAATTATTTGCCTACACTGTAGGGCTATTATAATTGGAGCCAGAATGAGAGTGAGCTTCAAGTAAAATTCTGCCTTTTTCTCCTGTCAAGTGCACACCCTGCAAACCATCTCACAGAAAAGACTGAAAAGAAAAAAAATCACTCCATAACCCATTAGCCTTACAAATTCTTCCAGAATCATTAATTATTTGGGAATGCATCTTTGGCATCAGTATCGTTGCTTTGAGAGTGTTTACTTTATTAGTACTGATGAAATTAATGAGAATTAATGTGTCACCATTCCATAGTCTAGGACAACAGCTGAACTGCATGTTCCTAATCTGTTGCAGTGTGTAACAAGAAAGCACCGAAGATAATCACAGAATCAATCAGGTTGGAAGAGACCTCTGGGATCATCGAGTCCAACCATTACCCTGACACTACCATATCAACTAGACCATGGCACTAAGTGCCATGTCCAGTCTTTTCTTAAACACATCCAGAGATGGTGACTCCACCACCTCCCTGGGCAGCCCCTTCCAATGTTTAATGACCCTTTCTGAGAAGAAATGCTTCCTAATGTCCAACCTGAACCTCCCCTGGCAAAGCTTGAGGCTATGTCCTCTTGTCCTATCGCTAGCTGCCTGGGCGAAGAGGCTGACTCCCACTTCACTACAACCTCCCTTCAGGTAGTTGTAGACTGCACTAAGGTCACCTCTGAGCCTCCTCTTCTCCAGGCTAAACAACCCCAGCTCCCTCAGCCGTTCCTCATAGGTCAGACCCTCCAGACCCTTCACCAGCTTGGTCGCCCTCCTCTGGACTCGCTCCAACACCTCAACATCTTTCTTGAAGTGCGGGGCCCAGAACTGGACACAGTATTTAAGGTGTGGCCTCACCAGTGCTGAGTACGAGGGACGATCACTTCCCTAGACAGGCTAGCTACACTATTCCTAATAGAGGCCAGGATGCCATTGGCCTTCTTGGCCACCTGGGCACACTGCTGGCTCATGCTTAGCCAGCTGTCGGTCAGCACCCCCAGGTCTCTTTCCACCGGGCCGCTTTCTAACCACTCTTCCCCCAGCCTGTAGCGCTGCATGGGGTTGTTGTGGCCGAAGTGTAAGACCCGGCACTTGTTCTTGTTGAACCTCATGCCGTTGGTCTCGGCCCATCTATCTAACCTGTCCAGATCCCTCTGTAGGACCTTCCTACCCTCCAGCAGATTGACATTCCCACCCAGCTTGGTGTCACCTGCAAATTTACTGAGGGTGCACTAAATCCCTACGTCTAGATCATCTATAAAGATATTGAACAGCGCCAGCCCCAGAACTGAGCCCTGGGGAACACCACTAGTAACCAGCTGCCAGTTGGACTTTGCCCCATTCACCACCACTCTCTGGGCTCGGCCATCCAGCCAGTTTTTAACCCATTGAAGAGTCCACCCATCCAAGCCCCGGGCAGCCAGTTTGTCTAGGAGGATTCACAGAATCACAGAATGTTAGGGATTGGAAGGGACCTCGAAAGATCATCTAGTCCAATCCCCCTGCCGGAGCAGGATTGCCTAGACCATATCACACAGGAACGCGTCCAGGCAGGTTTTGAATGTCTCCAGAGAAGGAGACTCCACAACCTCTCTGGGCAGCCTGTTCCAGTGTTCGGTCACCCTCACCGTAAAGAAGTTTTTCCTCATATTTATGCGGAACCTCCTGTGTTCCAGCTTGCACCCATTGCCCCTTGTCCTGTCAAGGGATGTCACTGAGAAGAGCCTGGCTCCATCCTCATGACACTTGCCCTTTACATATTTATAAACATTAATGAGGTCACCCCTCAGTCTCCTCTTCTCTAAGCTAAAGAGACCCAGCTCCCTCAGCCTCTCCTCATGCGGGAGATGTTCCACTCCCTTAATCATCTTCGTGGCTCTGCGCTGGACTCTCTCTAGCAGTTCCCTGTCCTTCTTGAACTGAGGGGCCCAGAACTGGACACAATATTCCAGATGCGGCCTCACCAGGGCAGAGTAGAGGGGGAGGAGAACCTCTCTCGACCTGCTAACCACACCCCTTCTAATACACCCCAGGATGCCATTGGCCTTCTTGGCCACAAGGGCACACTGCTGGCTCATGGTCATCCTGCTGTCCACTAGGACCCCCAGGTCCCTTTCCCCTACGCTGGTCTCCAACAGGTCTGCCCCCAACTTGTACTGGTACATGGAGTTGTTCTTGCTCAGATGCAGGACTCTACACTTGCCCTTGTTATATTTCATTAAATTTCTCCCCGCCCAACTCTCCAGCCTGTCTAGGTCCCTCTGAATGGCTACGCAGCCTTCCGGTGTGTCAGCCACTCCTCGCAGTTTTGTGTCATCAGCAAACTTGCTGACAGTGCACTCTATTCCCTCATCCAAGTCATTAATGAATATATTGAATAGTACTGGTCCCAGTACCGACCCTTGAGGGACTCCGCTAGACACAGACCTCCAACTGGACTCTGTCCCATTGACCACCACTCTCTGGCTTCTTTCCTTCAGCCACTTCACAATCCACCTCACTACCTGATCATCCAGACCACACTTCCTCAGTTTAGCTGCGAGGATGCTGTGGGAAAACATCCCACATCATTCTGTGGGAGACAGTGTCGAATGCCTTACTGAAGTCTAGATAGACTACATCCACAGCCCTGCCCTCATCTACTTAATGTTTTAAGTTAACACACTTCTATTTCACTTTGCACATGCCTATGCTCCTGCTACACTCAAGTCTGCATGCCCTGGTTTTGGGGTCAGAGGCAGAGGAGGGAAGAGGGAAGGCAGCTGGGAAAGAGGAAGGAATAGCTTCTTAAAATATGCCAGCTTCTGATTACGTAAGAATATCTGTAGCCTGCTCTAAGCATCGCTTCCCTGCTTGATAATCCTTGTGTGATATATTTTAAGAACAGAACTGTAACCAGAGCTGCTTTGCCCTGGGAGTTTCAACTGGAGTATGCTAACAAGAATAATTTTTTTTCTTGGCTCCAATCCACATAGTTGGACTTCCAGAAGGTCTCAAGGATACAGAGTGAAGAAAGTTTATATCCTATTCAGCTACTAACGTCACTGCTCTTCCATACTTCCCCACACTTGGATACAAGCTGTTAGGCCTCCCCTTTGCTTCTAAAAGCAGAGTGCTTCTGGACTATTCTGTTTTCAAACAAAAGGAAGAGCCTATTGTTTCAGCATCAGCACCTAGCTATGGCTAATTGGCTTTTTTGAACAATTAACTGCATAAATTTAAGGGGTAAAAAGCATCAAAAATGTCATTACAATTCTGCATGTTACAGGCATAAAGGATCCTTACCCCACTGTCCACACAGAATATTACGCATGCATTTAAGACATTAAATAAAACCCATTGTTTAAAAGAAAAAAGATCCAAAACCTCAAACCAGAAAACACACCCTCAGCCTCCCATTCCCCAGACAGCTAATAGCCATTAAAGATCACTACAAATACTAACGACTGTACAATCTGACCTCTCCTCAGTCTTTGAAGGCTATTTGTTTTAGCAGAACACATCAAATACATAGAACTCATTTCTTTTTTTCCAAGTCCACAGTTAAACACCTACTAGAATGCTTAAGGTCTGACATGTTACAAACAAGGCAGCGTTACATTCTTTATGCAACTGATATTAAGAAACTGCTTTTTAAGAAAGCAAGTGGGAATTGCTGAAAAACAAGCAAACAGGAGAAATGCTGGAAAAGCTTTATTTATAAAGTGCTTACATATTGTGTGTTTATGGGACCTATATGAAGGTCCCATGAAGGTCCCAAAGCATGAGTTTCATGAAACCTTAAGAACAATACACAATCCAGATTCAGTTAGGTACAAATACCAGCAAAATTCAATGAGAATAATGCACATAGTCCTCTAGCCATTCAAAATTGTAACTCAGTACAAGTGACATCTCTGCGTAAAAGCTGAAGCAGGAAGGGAGGAAGAATATTACTGCAAACTGAAATTCCACAGAGAATCTCATTATGAACATAATTAGCCAACTGGAAATTAAGCAGAAAATTTTTGTTGACATGACTGAACTCACTAGTATTACACCTTACTTGAAGGGGTGCACCTTTAAACATGGCATTGACACTTGCTTGGTACTGTAGCCTTCACTGTCTCTCCTCAAACAGATGTCCCTGATTTTGCTCAGCTTGCAACTCCACAATATGAGGACACCGGCAGCTGAATATATAATCACGAAGTACTAAATTTAAGTTCAACACACATCTGTGTATCAGAAGCTGAAGAGCTGAGGGACTTGGGTATTTTTTAGTAACAATCAAAGTATTACAGGTAAAGATCTGAACTGTCATTAATCACTTCTTTAGTCTGAGCATGTACTTCTTGAGCTATTCAACTTAGAAGCACAGTAAGAATGTTCAAACTTATTTATACAAAATTGAAACAA
This sequence comes from Nyctibius grandis, assembly GCF_013368605.1. Lineage (NCBI taxonomy): Eukaryota > Metazoa > Chordata > Aves > Nyctibiiformes > Nyctibiidae > Nyctibius > Nyctibius grandis. The sequence goes on from NC_090661.1 coordinate 37,240,490, forward strand.
AATAGGTATTTACCTCAAGATCTGCTGTGCCACATGGTCACATGCATGGAGTTCAGCAGAGACAGTGCAGTGTGTGCACATACTGAACGTGAGATTTTGTTGACTTGCCTATGTTCTAAATGTGTGCACCACAGAACCATGCAAAAAGCATGGAGTGTCGGATGCAGGTGGTGCTACAATATGAGAAAAATATTTTAAAAGAATATCTACTTAAATTTTCATGGAATCTCCCATAATTTTAGTCTACAAGAAGTGAATTCTAGCATCATGATTTCAAAGAAATTCCTATTTAATTTCTATCAGACAGGCACTACCCAGTATACCACAGCTTAAATGATCATTTTCTCAGTAGCCAATTCTATGTGTGCTCTTAAAACATACAGGTATTTTAGGCTACTGCACTTTTCTCTATAACTCAATGAAGACTAGCAGCACATACATCACTGGTTACTGTAGCTGTTAGCTGCAATAACCTAATCACCCACCTATTATATTCTAAGAAATTTTAAAATTCTCTCTGCAAGTAAATGGGAAGAGGGAAAAAGACGTACCTCTTGATAAACAGAACAAAGGAAAGTATGAGGTGACTTACACAAACAGACAATTGGAGCAGATCAATGATTAAAAATTGTACGTTCATAATTTCAAGCTCTGTAGCTAGTTCTCCAGATAACACTGTTTGCTTCTTTTGCCCAATAAAGCAGTTAGAAAGCAGTTGATCCAAGACTTTAATACAATCCTATCTTTCTTTGCAAGAATGACCAAGTGTATTAAAAAGCTTTATTTCAAGGAGCAGAAGTATTTTCTGATGAAGTGTTCACAAATACTTGAACTTGCATTCTGCTTTGACTTCTGTTATTAAGCTTATTCTAAAAAGCTTCCCATGTGTTTGCTTCTAAACATAAGACCCACAAATTAATTATTATCCATCTCACTCTTAGGTCTACTTCTACAGTCTACAAAACCTGTCACTTCTTTGAGGCTTAGAAAAAAGCAAAATGTATATTGTTAAAGGAAAGCTGTAACATTGCCTTTCCAATCTAATGTTGTATAAATATGACCTCTTAAAAAAAGTGTCTGTACCTCAGCCTTCCTCACATTAGTGGTTTTTTTTTGTTGTTTTAAGAATCTGTTTTCCAATAGCTTAATACTTTTCATGCATAACTGATATACTGTTTTCCTTTCTGTACCAGAATAGAATATTTTAAACAGGCAGTTAGAAAGCATAAACAATGTTTCACTAAAAATATTTAGCAAAAGTGCCTCACTGTGTAATTCATCCAAGATATCAATTTAGAAGATCCTTTTCAATATTTCTAATCAAAACAATATTAGTATACATGTAACTGAGATTGAGCTCATGGCAAATTAACATTTTCTGAACAAATTTAAACAGCTTTTCAAGGCTGCAGATACAGAAGTCTGTAATACAGAAATCTGACTTCAAAGAAAGCGAAAGATTTACTCACATAGTCTGCTGTACTACAAGCACAATTAAATTAACTTCACAAAGCTCTACCTCTGCCATAATAAAGTGGTAATATTTCAGCTGCAAAGCTTATATTGGTCATTTCAAGAATCTGAGAGTATAATACTACATATAGGGACTTAGAATGAAAATGCTTTCTTGTCAGGAACTACGTACAGTGCCATTAATGCAGCAAGCAAAGTAAGAACTGCTTCTTTTCTTGGTAGTCTTACCTGGTTAGGTTGGCTAGGAAAACAGGCTCTCCTGGTGTTGAAATCCTCAAATGCTGAAGGCCTTAAATTTGCACTGTTGTAAGGTTCACTGGTTACTACAGTTTCGTGTTGGAAAAGGTGATCTTTCATTAATGAACCTGATGTATTTTCTTGAGTAGTCTAGAATACATAAGAACTCTCTTGAAATGATTTTGCATTTATACAAAAAGCACACCAAAACCACCGAGTTCATACATAAATGCATTAATATTCTATGTAACGTGTTTGAGGCATCTAAAAACACAAGTATTTTTACATACACTTTTTTAAAGTACTTCTAAGTAGACAAATATTTTCTTTACTATGAGTCAGCCTTGGAAAACAAGAGTTCCTTCTCTGCAGAGCGTACACAAAATGGGCATTAGAGATACATGCCTTTGTAACTCAGTTGCCAAATCAGACTGAGGAACTTGTTTAAGGAAGGAGAGATTAGCCCAGTCTCTGATATTACGGTTTCTCTAACGACCCATGAGGCTGCCAGTATTTACAAATATACACTTGGAGGAAAAAGTTTCTGAGACCAATACGGCAAAAGCTAGTCTGACCTTTTAACAAATTAAAAGCAAGATCAGCTGGAAAGGAACAGAAAGTCAGTTTTAACATATACTGGCTCCACTAAAATATCTAATTACAGCAAGTGTGTATTAAACAACTATTGACTGTCTTTTTGAAATTAAGGTTATATCAGGCAATTTGATACAAAAATGAGACCATGTGGCAACATATAAGAAGATATCTGCAGGACATGTGTCACTCAGAAGAAGGAAGAGGAAGTATGTTTGGGTGGAATATTGGCTTGTGAGATGACCCAATTTCTGAAAAGAAGAGAAAAACAAACAGTTCTCATTCTTTAAGCTTAACTGACTGGAATATACTTAGGATACAGTAAAGCATATTGATACAAATCCCATTGGGCTGCCAAAAAATGTACTGTACAACGGTTTGTTTGTATTGAGAGATGCTGTAAAGTTAACTGGCTGTCATCATCTGATAGCACTGAGAAAATCCTGGCATCATCCAGCTTCCAGCAATGAGAATGTTTCAGCTTTATTATAAGGATTTGTATATATCAAGAAAACATTAAGGGGGAAACAATAAAAACACTGCAGAAAACTACTGAGGCAGAGGAAAACCTCAGGTTTTGGCAGGTTAAGTACCAACACTGAATCATTAGTTTTCATTTATCAAAATACTTAACGAACTTATTCTGGGATTACATTAGCACCTCATGTACATAAAAGCCTAATGTATCAAATTCTAAGACATCTGCATAAAGTGGAAGTAGCTGTTCTGTAGCTCATCTTCAGGAGAAAGAAAATAATCACATCACTAAGAATTTATATATTGTTCAGAAGCACCCTGAGTGGAAAAAACATTAAAATTAGTAATTAATTAATGATCAGCTTCAGTTAACACTAGAGAGAATACATCCCATGAAAGACAATAGCTCAAGCAGGTTAAAGTTCCACTGAAAAATTTTGAAGACAGGCAAAACTCCGAAAGAAGTACTTTTTGCAGATCCTTGAGCATGGCAACACCACTAAGCAATCAACCCTGTTGCTGTCAAAATTAAATTTTCTGGTCAAACACTGTTGGGAAAGGAGTACAAAAGAAATGTTGAAATGACTGGCAAGAGTTAGATTTCATGGATATATACTTATTTTAACAGCAAAAAGCATAAAATATTAGTGCAATATCAAACATCTTCCTAGCAGGAGGTACTCCTGCAGGTACATTGCCCAATGACATAAAAAGCTTCCAGAACACTGGTTCAATCCACAGGAGAGCTGCATTCAGAATGAGAAAGAAATGCCTACAACTATTTTTGGTTTGAGCAACGTTATAAATGCTCACAAGCAGAAACTATTTAAGCTAGGAACACACTTAACATCTAGAAGCTATTTTACAGAAACCACAGTGATAAGCACTACCTAACCCCCTTAACCCCCCAGCTATTATCGATTTGAGTGGTCTAGAAAGAAGGATGAGAGCTGCAGGGACTACTCCTCCTTCCTTCCCAGGGAAAAAACACATACTACCCACAAGCCAGTCTTTATCCCTGGGTGAGATTTGCAACAGCCTGCATTATTTCCTGTCCCTGCAGGTGACTCACACCTTTTTTTTCTTCAGAAATAAACTACCTACCATATCGAGCAAAAAGGACACATGCACGTGCTCACACAGACAGATACACTTGCTCCCCTTGGCAGTCAAGAAGCGCTCCATCTAATAAAGGATACAAACACTGATCATCTATTACGGTGCTAAGTAGCAGTGCCAGACACTGATGTATGAAATATAAACCTTAATCTTAAAGCAAGCCTTTGTGCCCTATACGCAGCAATTATAAAGGAATGCTTTTATAAAAGTCCAACACAGTCACCACAATTCAAGCTAACTGACTTCAAGGACAAATTTGGGGGTGGCAGGAGACAGAGAAAGGCATCTGACCTTTGCAAGGCAAGAACTCGTGAGACAGCTGTTCGGAAAGCACAACGCTCAGCCTACCAATCTAGACACTACAGGTAAGCGGACACATCCTAACTTCTGGTATTTGTGAAAAATGAAAAGCGACCAGGTCAGTTATGATCTTATTTAGCCTATAAATATTCACTATGCAGAAGCATGGAAATGCCAGATGAATATCCTGAACTCTGTATTTTTAATTAAACTGATAGTCTAGATACACGTTTATTAGTATCAAAAAGGCTTTCTTTGGATGACACTTCCTGCTCCAATGTCACGTTTTATGACAAGGTCATAAACACCTGAAACCCCGCATTTGTAAAGGAAACACTGACAACATGAAGGGAGAGGCCTTAGAAACAAAAATGCTATTGTATTGAAAATGCATTTAAGTGAAAAGCGAACATGTAAAGTTTTCCACAAGAACTAAGCTTGGTGTATTAAATATACAGAATACTACACACAAACACAGATGCACACATTCCCCTTTTCTACTGTCTAAAGCAATTACACCGCCCACATTCAATATCCTTTAACCACAGCCTGTGAAGTACAGTACTGGCATAGGTTATTCAGTATCATCGGTAAAGTAACCTACGCCAGTTTTTAATGCACAACGGAAATCTGGTTTGCTCCCAGCTGCTGGTATAATAATTACTGTCCTATGGTTGCTAAGAGATACTCTGAATTTTTTTCTAAGACTACTAAAACATTTCTGTGCGCGCAGGCAAAAGGATGCCGGGTAAAGCAATAAAGTGACTCCAGCTGTAGCTCTCCAGCCGAATTCAAAGCCAGATGACAGCTGTGGAGAAAATGAAAACCAGACTGAGCTTCCCTTCTTCTTCAAATTTTCTCTCCTTACTTCTCCCAGTTTGCCAGAGCTAAGTCTGGGAGAGAATTCAACATTGTTCTGCAAACATTGTTTAAAAATGTTCTGCTCTGAGTACATTTAATGATTACACAGAAGGATGGAGGAAAGACCACATTTCCGTTGCATCCCAGTTCTTGTATTTAGTTCCCCTGAGGCCTGAAAAGCTGCTGTTTGATGCTAAATGTTTTTTCCTCAATTTTTTAATCGTGAATAAATGATACAGGTTTCAAAAACATTTGAATAACTTCCTTCTGCTTTAGCTATTTCTAAGACTGATGGAGCAACTATTTTCATATTTGGCAAAGAAACTCTATTATAATCAGGTATATATTTCTGACATGGACTGAAATATTACCTAGATTACTCTGGTTGTTCTGTACAGTCTAAAGTAAAAAATAAGGCATTTGACATGCCTCTTCCAAGGCTGTTCCACCTGAATATTTTTAAGCATACTAGAGGTTTTTAGGAATTCCAAGGAAGGAACTAATAAATTAAAACACAAAGCATAACTCAGGAGATAAGAGACAGATGAAGATATAAAGAGGCTGTAAGGATACTGCTGAGAAAGAAGAATGTGTATTTCCTCCTCTTTTTTAAATACTACTCCACAAAAAAGCTTAATAAACCCAAATAATTTTAGCACACTATATTATTAGATTTATTTTAAATGGATAATATAAATTAGTATTACTTTCAGTTCTAGGAACTACACCTAGCAAATTTATTGAGTGCACTAAATATTGCTGATCTTTAGTGTTTTATCATATAATGTTTTCTTCTCTATAAAAACAATAGTGTCAAGGATAAATTATTCCACATTTCCTTACAAGTCATAATGTCAGGTTATTTTGTAAAATAAAACTTCTGCGAACCTTTTGTTATAGACAAAATAAACTGAATGGTCACTGAATAGTGCATTTACAAAGAGGTCACTAACTAGGGTATTTACAAAGAGGCACATGAACCATTTATGTCTTCCTTATCTGCACCAAAACCACTTAAGATGCATGTAAGTTGCAGGCCTTTTCCCCTTCATATTGACAAAAAGCCCAATGTACCTGTTTCTGAAAGAACAAGCCAAACTTTTTTTTCCGCTTATAATTTACCAGTCGACAGTTGCCTTCTGCCAGCAGTAAGAAACTCAAAAGCATAAGTGCTCCAATTCTTATTACTTCAAAACTGTTAAAATGTGTTGGTAGCCTATAAATAACACCAGTATGGCTGAATCAACAAAACCTGAAAGAAATTAAGACTCAACTGCTCTAATTTTTCAGTTCTCAAAAGCAAGACTTGGGCATTTCAGCATCCAAAACCCACATAAAAATACTTTTAAATGCATGAGCTCTAGATTTCATTTAGTTAGATTTACTTCTAAGAAAAAAAAAATTCTGATTTTTACATTTTTTCAGTTAAGCTAGATGACTTTTGGAGCAAGAAGTTTATACTTGGTAGAGGAAAAGAATTGAGCCAATCTTTGAACAAGAAAGTAAACTGACTGAAACAAGCGGCTTGTCTACTGCATTCAAAACACCTGGGTTTATACCAAAAAAACCCAAATCTTCTACCAAAACAAATTCCCAGTGTATATTTCCATATAAGTATATATATATACGTTCCCAGGACCCATTTACAAACATTACAGGAAGCTCTGCATTAACTAATTTGTATATTTCTATTTGAAATAAATCTAGTAAGACTAAGGCTTATTTAATGATATAAACAATTTGCGTATAATATGTTCATTAAACAACTAAAGGTAATTGTAATCATTTAAGCAACCTTTACAAGCAAGTACAGACACCTTTAAGTGATGGTATTTTTTTTTAAGACCACGATTTTAACATTATTTGTGAACAACTGAGCATCTCAAGACGCTATAATGAAGCTATGTCTTCTTAAAATGACAAATTTCATCTTCAGTAAGAAGAATGCTTTCTCTGAGAGATTTTATTTAAAGAATGTAAAAAAAAAATAAATCTAGTGACCCAAGATACAGTATAGAGAGCAAAATGCTAGCCTAGAAAGCACAAGGTAAGAGTTCAATTTTTGGATTTGCATTCAAGAGTTGCACATACAAGTTCTGGACAACGCTTATTTCTGCTTGCTACTTCTATAAAATGTAGTAATATAGGCCTACTTACTACAAGTAGGCATTGAGGTTTAACAGCAGCGCCACTGACTACATCAGAAGGCTATGTGTTTTGATCTTATTTGGATCACTTTATTTGCTCTCTATAGCACCGAATATAACCAGCCAGTATAACAACTTATGAAGCATGTTTTGCTTTCTACATCACTAATCATCTTCATTTTTAAAAAAAAACACCGTTAATGAAATTTATGTACAAACTGCATACTATATTCATACTTCAAATATGCACTAAATATAGGATTCCTGCTGTGTAAGATGACTGGAATAGCACAGGCAAAACACCTTGACAGCAGATGATGTAACTGACAAAGACCTATCAAAAGTACTATTTTCAAATATATCTTGATGATATCCTGGGCACTCTACCTACCGCACTAACTAAGAAACGAAACTGAAAAATACCAACACACATGATAGTTACTACAGGGTATAGACAAAAATCTAAGTGCATTAACAAACATGCTACAAAAAGGAAGTGTGAAATAACCGTTTTTTCTTTTTGATATTCTGCTATTTTAGAAACATCTTATGACTACTTAATATTTTTAATTAAATGGAGTAGCTCCACTACTTGATCTTTTGTACATTCCTTAGAGGTTACAGATTACAATTCTGGAAGGTTGCTCTGACGAAACAACAAACATCCTATTGCCGTCATATCCAAGTGTCAACCTGCTCTTTAACATTCTCTCCACACTCAAAAATGCCCGTGCATAGATACACTCCAAAACTTACTCAAAAATACTATTAGAGACTTGGGAAAACAGCTTATAGAATAAACAGGTGGAAAAAGAAAATCAGTAGGTCTTTGTAGTGGCGTTGGAAGAAGGGGGGACAAGTCAGCATGACTTCAAATACATAATATATTATCTTTAAACAAAATGGCCTTAGCAGTCTTTCAAGTTAATAAAAACCTGGGGTATCAAGTTCCACTTACAACAGTATCAGTCTTGGAAGGGGGAAGGAATTAATCATTTGGAGGAGAATGTACACTATTTTGTATTCCCAAGATATTCTTGATGACTAGACATAACCCTGTAATTATGGCTTCGTTACTGTTACATAAACCTGATTTAGATGAAGCGTAGCTAAATCAGAGTGGGTTCAGCCTTTCCTGCATTTCTTCCCCCTCCCCGTCCCCCCCCGTCTGGCATTGTTATCGATAGGCAATTCTAGTACCTTTTATTTTACTTTGGTATGCAGAGATATGGTAAGAGAGATGGGCTAGCCTTTTTGCCTCTAGAAAAAAAGAGGTAATTCTTGCCATCTATCCACAGCATGAATCCACAATTAGGCAATGTGTGTTGTGGTGAAGTCATGAAACATGTGTTCCTGTCTGGAATGTAACAGTTTGCACCAAACAGGATTGTTTGTACCTGTAAGTGATGTATATAGAGAGTATTTTTTAAAATATATGTGTGGGGTTTTTTTTTTAATATATATAAAGTAAATCTACATCATCTATATTTATACCTATACAGAACAGATGATGTAAATACACTTTTCTCCACTTTCACAATAAAAAACTTTGTAAATATGAAGAAGCACAGATATTTCCTTCAATTTTGGCATCCTTATATGGAAACATAGTAACTAGGCAGCATAATCAAGAGGTAATTAGTTTTCTCTAATCTCATTAGGCCTGTAGAAATTGCTCAATTATTAATCCTTCAAACAAAGCATGTTTAAACAAGTTTTTTAAAACCTGATTAAGGATTGCATTAACTCTGGCACACATTTCCTCCACCCTGTCAAAATCTCATTCCTATTTTAAATCCAAAATATCTAATATTTATAGCAATTTTACTTTGAAGTGTCTTAAAATAAAGCACTGCAAATAAAGAACAACAGGTGGTTGCACAGCCAACACTTATACAGAGAGATACATTTCTTCTACCATAAAATCGAAAGAAGTCAGGAGACTCTTCTGCATTGTCACTGCATTGCAGTATCCTTTCTAAATATTTGACTCTCAGTCTCCTATCATAATTTGATTCTTACCCATATCTTCAAAGTAGGCTGCTAATTTTCTTGATTTTTTGTTGCAGAGGTTCTACACGGCATCTATCTACACTGATAAAGAATTTAATATCGCATAAATGACAAAACTCTTTCCCTCAAGAAACCACTTAGGAACACTACCAGTTTTCTGAATAGTCGCAAAGACCCCTGATTCAATTTGTTTCTGTATCAGCTTCATATTAATTTAAATATCTGCACTCTGAAAACTGAACGTATGCATGAATAAAGCCAAGACTTTCCCTGAAACTGTAAATAGGAAAGAAGAGGTGACAAGTACACATAGACACAAGTAGGTTTTTACTCAGTTATATTACAGCTATTTACTGTATATGTGTATTCATAAGACTTGTTTATACTGGCTTTTCAATTACACGGATTCTTCGATATTACAAAGCAGTGCTACACATCAGTGTTACAGTACTTGATACGGTATTTGTGTAAAGCATTGTAACTCTGAAGTATAGTAGGAGCTAAGTTTTTACCTCTTATGCCATTACGACCTATAGAAATCAAATGGTGCAAATAAGGACCAATAAAAATTTGAATCTCAACACGAGACTGTTTTATCTTCAGTGTGTTTTTAAAAATTATCTGAACTTCCGTCCTTGTTTGGACTAGATTCTTTTAACTGTTATCTCAGCATCTTTTCAACTCTAACCATACAATGTTACAAGTGTCTATCACTGCAGAGTGAAATCTAGGAAAACAAATAGGATGTGCATGTAAAAGAAGATTACTGACTCTTATTTTTCTCCCAGAAGAAGGAACTGACATTGTAAACTTAAAAATTAAACTCAGGATGGTTAATCATCCTATTGATGAAATATTGACTACTTAAGTTTAGGACAGACAATATTGTAAGGCTTCTAGATAACTGTTCTGGAGCTTATTTCATGAAACTGAATTTTGCTATTGCTCTTATTTTGCTTATTCTCACTCATGAAAACAAAAACTGTTCAATGAATTTCTTCAAAAAATAACTGCACAATTAATTTAAAAATTTAAATACTCACTTGAAAGCAGTCTTCTGCCACTTCAACATCATTTTGGGAAGGTGGATAACCTACAGAAAAAGTTAAAAAAAAAAAAACAAAATAGACAAGGTTACTGCCTTTTTATTTACAGTTTACTGCTTCCAGTAGTCCACATTGTCCTTCAATATCCAGCTATGATGATATAAATATGCTTGTTTACTTTTTTAACCAGTAGATAACTGTATTTCAAGTTGATTTTAATAAGTATTGATTTTAACAAGTACTATTCATTTCTACATTATGTATTTTACATACTGAGTATTCCTAGCCACATTCCTCTCTCTTGTTCACACCTTCCTTGTAAAAGAATTTTCAAGGTATCATCAGAAGTCAGAAGCAAGGGAGTATATTCTTGTTAATGTAGCATTTTGAAAATTAAAGGCAAATACATTTGGTTGGCATGAATGCATGCTGTGCTATATTTTGCTATAAATCAGCAGAAACTAGAACTGTGAAACCCCAGGAGAGAAAAGGACTCATATGTTCTCTAATTTTCTCCTGCAAGTAGATGGATGATATCAGCACAATTCAAAAGAAGCCATTCTAGTATGTCAAAAAGCATTTCCCTTCAGAAACATGTTTCTCCCTTTGCTAATATAACACACACTAAATCTCTAAATTTACAGCACATCACAGGACAGAATATTTTGTTTAAATTTCTCCCTTTGAGTTACTTTTTACAAGCCTGAAAGAGAGGTTCTTTTCATTCAGGAGACACCTGTTCTCCTCCCTGCCTCCTTCTCCCCATCCAACAATATATTTATTATATTTTCAGCTTGAGGCTTGATGATCTTCAGTTTGCTCACTAGTTTCCATGAGGTCAGTGAAGCTCTGGAACCAGTTAGCCCTATTAATATTAAGAGTAAATTCTTCTAACGTCCCATATAAACGTGCCCTCACAACTATTCTGTCAGCTGTTAGCAGACCAATAAAACTATTAACTGAAAGTATGTGCAGATAAAAAGAGAACTGGAGGGGTCTCAAATTCAACTTCATAGCTTATCCTCTAAGAACACAGAAGCTGTAATAAGCTTCTGAGAAGAAGATCCAAGACACTGTAACACTCTAGCTTCCTCCGTTTCTTCATCTCTAAAAAACAGAGACAATGTTTTATTATGTAGGGATGTTTCGGGGAATTACCTTATTAGTGTTTGTGAAACAAGTTAAGACCCTTGGATGAACGGCACTTTAGAAATGCCAGAAGTACTATTTTAAAACTGTTAAAATCTCAATATGCTATAGATCAATCCGTATCCTTAAATACTGTCAGCATTAATGTGTAGTGTGTAGGAAGACAAGCTGTTGGGGAAAAAGACCAGCCTGGTTTAACAGAGAACTTAGGCTACAACTTAAGGAAAAAAAAGAGAACCTATTTGCTCTGGAAGAAGGGTCGGGTAACTTGGGAGGTCTATAGAGATGTTGCTAGGTCACATAGGGAGAAGATTAGAAGGGCCAAAGCTCAATTAGGACTTGATTTGGCTGCTGCGGTCAAAGATAACAAAAAAAGTTTCTACAAATATATTAACAGCAAAAGGAGGGTCAAGGAGAGCCTCCACCACTTGCTGAATGAGGAGGGTAGTGTAGTGTCAGGGGATAGGGATAAGAAAAAGGCAGAGGTGCTCAATGCCTTCTTTGCCTCAGTCTTTAATGTCAGGACCAGTTGTCCTCAGGAGACTCAGGCCCCAGAGCCTGAAGTTAGGGATGGGGGGCTGTGTGAAGCCCCCGTAATCCAGGAGGATATGGTTAGTGACCTGCTGTGCCAATTGGACACCCACAAGGCTATGGGCCCGGATGGGATTCACCCCAGAGTAATGAAGGAACTGGCAAACGAACTTGCCAAACCACTCTCTATTATCTACCAGCAGTCCTGGTTAACTGGAGAAGTTCCAGCTGACTGGAAATTAGCAAATGTAACGCCCATCTACAAGAAGGGCCGGAAGGATGATCCAGGGAGCTATAGGCCTGTCAGCCTGACCTCGGTGCCAGGCAAGGTGATGGAACAGATCATCCTGAGTGCCACTACACGGCACATGCAGGACAATCGGGGCATCGGGGCCAGCCAACATGGATTCATGAAAGGCAGGTCCTGCTTGACCAACCTGATCTCCTTCTATGACAAAGTGACCCGCTTAGTAGATGAGGGCAGGGCTGTGGATGTAGTCTGTCTAGACTTCAGTAAGGCATTCGACACTGTCTCCCACAGCATCCTCCTGGACAAACTGGCTGCCCAGGGCTTGGATGGGTGGACTCTTCAATGGGTTAAAAACTGGCTGGATGGCCGAGCCCAGAGAGTGGTGGTGAATGGGGCAAAGTCCAACTGGCGGCCGGTCACTAGTGGTGTTCCCCAGGGCTCAGTTCTGGGGCTGGCGCTGTTCAGTATCTTTATAGATGATCTAGACGTAGGGATTGAGTGCACCCTCAGTAAATTTGCAGATGACACCAAGCTGGGTGGGAGTGTCGATCTGCTGGAGGGTAGGAAGGCCCTACAGAGGGATCTGGACAGGTTAGATAGATGGGCCGAGACCAACAGCATGAGGTTCAACAAGAACAAGTGCCGGGTCTTACACTTCGGCCACAACAACCCCATGCAGCTCTACAGGCTGGGGGAAGAGTGGTTAGAAAGTGGCCTGGCGGAAAGAGACCTGGGGGTGCTGATCGACAGCCAGCTAAACATGAGCCAGCAGTGTGCCCAGGTGGCCAAGAAGGCCAATGGCATCCTGGCCTCTATTAGGAATAATATAGCCAGCCGGTCTAGGGAAGTGATCGTCCCTCTGTACTCGACACTGGTGAGGCCGCACCTTGAATACTGTGTCCAGTTCTGGACCCCGCACTTCAAGAAAGATGTTGAGGTGTTGGAGTGAGTCCAGAGGAGGGTATGACCTACGAGGAACAGCTGAGAGAGCTGGGGTTGTGTAGCCTGGAGAAGAGGAGGCTCAGAGGTGACCTTAGTGCAGTCTACAACTACCTGAAGGGAGGTTGTAGTGAAGTGGGAGTCGGCCTCTTCTCCCAGGCAACTAGCGATAGGACAAGAGGACATAGCCTCAAGCTTCGACAGGGGAGGTTCAGGTTAGACATTAGGAAGCATTTCTTTTCAGAAAGGGTCATTAGACATTGGAACGGGATGCCCAGGGAGGTGGTGGAGTCACCATCTCTGGATGTGTATAAGAAAAGACTGGACATGGCACTTAGTGCCATGGTCTAGTTGACATGGTGGTGTCAGGGCAATGGTTGGACTCGATGATCCCAGAGGGCTCTTCCAACCTGATTGATTCTGTGATTCTGTTATGCAAAGTGCTTTGACTTACCTCATTTACTAAACACTCAACACCATCCCCCTGCCCTGCCAACCCCTTCACCTGAAATACTTACCTTGAGAAATATCCTCTACTGCTCTCCGAATACCTCTGTCAAATGCTCTTGCATCAGCAGGACTCTGAAATGTGAGGCCAAACTTTTTGTCATCAATCTTCCAGTGGTAAAAAGTAGGAGTAACTTTGTTGTAAACAAGGTCCTTCTTTAATGTGCATTCCAAGACCACCTTCCAGAAAGAAGACAGGAGGGAAAGATATCACTGACCAATATATCAAATTAGAGAATGAAAGGTAGTCCTCCTGAATTACCTGAAAACATACATCATAAGAGCAGATAAAAGTCTCTGTTTAAACTTCTTCCTGTTACAAGGATGTAATTTTAACTTCGTTTCCATTATGGCCAAATTATTCACTAACAGTTGATGATAGGTGATATGGGTTAACGACACTATTTTTATATGAAGTGAATCTTCCCAGACTCAAAAGTATCTCATACCTGCAGCAAGCACTTCTGTCAGTACAGACTTGTTAGATGTTCAACAAACTAAACAGGCCACACCCCGAAAAAAAACATTACTGTGCTGATATCAGGTATTACTGTATCACTGGAAATTTTATTTGTATACTTATTCTATAAAATCTTTGATCACTGGACTAACTTTATGCTGTTTTGAGGCCATATCAGTTTTCTCCCAGAAAGACAAGAGAAAATAACACAGGAGAATCGCTTTAAAAACTGAAAGTAAATCAAAACTAAAATCTTTTTTAATGTATTACTGCCTGTACCTAGACATAAATGTAGTTATGGCTCATGTTTAACTACAATGAAAACAGTAATTAGGAAGAATTAACAGAATTATTTGGCTACAAAACCATTACAGGGATACATGCACATTCAGTTATGAAGCAAAGTCACAGTCTTCGCATCGTTTCCCCACTTTAAATTGGCTGGTTTTTAAAATATATTTGCATATTTAATTTAACTGCAATAATTATTTTATGTAACATTGTTACACTGAATGTTTCATGATTAAAAAAATTCAAGAAAGTACGGAGGAACACACACTGATCTGCTCTGGTATAATAAAATGCACAGCAAGGCAACCTGTATCTCTGTATTACTATTAGATTCTGAAACCCTACACTGAGAGATGAATGAGGAATTTTAATATTCTATCATTTCAACATTATTTTCAGCATTTTCATTTTTAATTTTGTTACATATGCAGCTTTTTGAGAGGAAAATACAAAATTTCTTACAGCCTGTGGAAAAATTAGGTTAATTATAAACATAACTGAGGAAAAAAATCTCCAAATTTAAGAAAATTCTGTCTGTACTTAAATTATTCTTACCTGTCCTTTGTGTTCTTCCTCTCCTTTTCTTGTATAATTATTACATAGGTAAACAGGATTTTTTTTTTCCTGCTCTTCATTATTTATTCCCCCTACCCTACACCCCACCACTAATCATCTCCTTTTGAGTTTTACTGCCTTTTAGCTTTGTCTCTAGAATGATGACATTCTTTCTGCACATACAAACTCTTTCAGCATTAAAATAATTTTTGTTACGCCACTCGGAATTCCCTAAATGGTCAACAATATGTAGGTACAACTGCCTACGCGAAAGCATAGGAAAGAATCTAACTATTTGCTGTAGATGTGCAGGAAAAGGTGCTGCAGAAGAAAAAAAAAAAAAAAAAAGTAGTATAATTTTGCAGTTCTAAGGTGTATTAAATGATCGTTCTTTGCTCCTTTTGATTATTTTTAAAACTTGCTTCCTCCTAAAAAGAGGAGTTAAAAATGAAGATTTCTCACATCACTGCATCTTCTAGGTCTGTGAGCACTTCCGTGGGATCTCTACTATATTAAACACCAACTATTTTCACACTATATTTTGTGTGCAGTTTCACCTAAAATATCAACAAAACGTACCACAAGACTGATTTTATAGCATCTCAATGAACACCTGCTCCCAAAGGAGTTAACCCACATTACTTTATACTGAAAATTCATACCTGGATGACAAATATTTAAGAGATAGTACCACTGGAGATAAACTACTGGATTAAAACTTTACTGAGTAGAAGCTATGATTTTCAAAGACACCCAAACCAAACCAGAACACCCCCAAACCAACACCTCTCAACCCAGAAGCACCACTTACCATACCCCCCCAACCCTCCCAACATTTTATAAGACAGGCAATCATTAACAAAATAAGCAAACATCCTATCCAACACCGTAATTGTTTTCAGCTTGATTTAAGGAAACAACAAATTTGCCAGGAGGACACTGATCCTTCCAGTCTAAAGCTGTATGAAAACGGACCAGTTAACACAGTAGATATAAGTGGTTAAAGGCATTGAAAAGGGAAAATTAGTTGCATAAAAAGTGTATGTGTTATCAGACATAAGAATCCATATAGCTGAGACTTTATGCCTGTCCCACCTGAGAGAAAAGGCAAGAACCGCAGGTGAAAATTAGCAGTGGGACACAAATCTATAGATACCCAGACTTCAATAGTTTTTAATATTTCTGGATGCAATAAAAACCCAAACCAAAACCATATCAACCATACCCTAAAGCATTTTTTTTTCCTCCCCAAAACACTGCTGTGCTTTGCAGCAACAACATATTTTTTCCCTGTTAAACATAATGCTGTCAAAGGCTTCTTTATGCTGAAGCATGCAAACCCGCATTGGGGCTGGGGAGGAAGTATCCTCATACACATATCTCCAAAGCCCAGAAATGGAAACCAAGCTTTCAGCAATACAGATATTTTTTCAGAGTCTTCAAACATCAAAACTCACATTATTTTTTACTGCACTTTGCTATGGTTTGGAACTCTCCACATCGTATGTCAAGATGATATCATACTCTCCCACATGGTTACCAAAAATCTGCCTTCCCAGATCTTTTTAGGTAGACCTTCCCTAAGATCTCCAGTGATACACACAACAAAAACCTGCAAAATTATAAATTAAGTGACTATGGCTTAACAAAATCACATTTTTTAATAAACATGGGTTACTGTTCTGAAGGTTTAGCACATAATGGGAAATGTTGCAGTTATCAGACTCAAGACAGAAGAACTCCAGATCCACATGATCAAGATCTAAATTCTAAATTCTCAGAGCATAGATAGGGCTGTATGTCTACTTACTACTATTTAATGAAAAAATCCTTTTAATATCCCGATGTCATTAAGTGCAACACTAATGAGTTCACAGCTACTCAAAAATACTTGCTTGCTACATGTTTCTTGTCTCACCTCTACAAGCTACATTCTTTAAAGATGTTAGAAACTATTCGGCTTCTGTAGACAAGCTGAATCTCTGAAGTCAGCAATTTTAAACCTCAACACTTCAAAACCAAATATTTTTAAACAAAAATCAGTATTTAAGATACCAGCATCATTATCTAGGGCTTATTTTGGAAACAAGTATGAAAAAAACCTTATTGCATTTGATATAAATTTCTGTTTTGATAACAGACCCCATAATTGAACATTTCTAGATACTAGATACTATTTTTCTGGTTTCTAGCTGTACTTTCAACAGCTTACAACATTACATGCAGATAGATAGTTACACAATTTCTCACTCCCAGGTCAAATCTACAAACACATAAGCATAGTAGTTTTTGATGAAACTTCTGAATGGCTTTTCTGCTAAGTGGAATCAAAGGCTTTTGTCTAGTCTTGGGATCAAGCAGCATGACCTGAGTATATTCATGCTACAGACCATGTGGCCCCAGTGCCACTGTGACATGATTATTCTGTTATGTGCTTTTTTTTTTTTTTCAATTCAAAAAGTAAGATGATGTAAGGACTGTACTGCAGTCCATCAGAATCAATCTTTTCTCAAACTTTAAAGCCAATTTAAAAAGTAAATGATAAATTAAGTTTTTGAACAGCAGATTTTTAGAGGAGTATTTATATTCAGTTTCAGTTTTGTATCTCTCCCTTTACACAATTATCTGTTCTTCAAAAGAAAAATTTTAAACTTTGATTTGTCACTCCTAATTAACGATGCAAAATATACTAGTCCCCTTTTTTTCCTCTTGCAGTAAAAACTTGCATGGCAAAGGACTGGAGAAGAAAATAAAACAGAACAGAGAAGTCTACTGGACTTTTCATTCAAGAATGTAAAATTCACCAAAGCTTAAAAACGTGTAAGCTTGAGCCTAATGCGTGTTTAACACTAGTGCTATTAAGACAGAAGAGAGCTACTGTAAACACGGTAAAAGAGAGCAGCAGACCTGACCAAGTTAGGAGGGACTGCCATTGTTCCAAGCAGACTGGCTGGAGCCAGACCTAGGAAGGTGAGTATAATAATGGACGAAACATGTAATTATGTTGAAGTCTTCCCGAAATACCCTTACATTCCAATGCAGATCTAAACAACCTGAGCAAACTAGTGGGGAGCATTCCCTCTCCTAAATGAATTCAATGGTGCCACAACTGATTTTCTTCCCGGATAACTAGGATGCTTTTTGTGAACCCCATGAGATGTTTTAAATAGCTTGGCACTGCACAAAAATTTTGGAAGTTCTACATGTAGCCTGAAGCTGGTTCGTAAAAGGGCTGACAGTAACCTAACTCTCAGGTATATAAAGGAACAATGAGAAACGCCCCCAACAAGGAACTTCAATATTTAGACATTCAGTCCCAAAGTATTTAATTTATACGGTTGACTTACAGACTTAGATCGATAGTCCTAATTAAATGCCCGCATATCCTATAAGATATATTGAGAGATCTGGCACATTGGAATGGAATTGCAATGTAGCGTCAGAAGCAGTACTGGGAGAAGCAGCAACTAAAGCTAGTTTACAAGAAACAATAAAAGAAGAGATAAAAGATCTCTCATTCTTATGGAGCATAACCATTTAAGATGCATCTGGAAGATAGCGCCATCAAATACCTCACCTACGGATTTCAAGTTGCTTTGGAATAAATTCACCTTTCTACTGATACTAGGTTGAACAGTAATACTGGCTTTATGATTCCCATATATCTTAGGTAAAAGCCATAGATATGAATCCCATTTGCTCTCTAACCTGAGGTATTTCAAAACTCATGCTTCCCTGTGTCCCAGAAAAGTGCTCCAAGTTCCATGCTATAGGTTTTCCAGGATAAGGGAATTTCTGCACCTTTTCTGGAAGCTGAGCCAGTTCACAAAAGAAAGACTTACTGGGCAGAGGAAATCAAAATATAATCTAGTTACAAAGGTATTTTAATGGTGTGTAATGTGACTTGGGGAGGAGAACTCCATTTGTAAGGATTACTTTCTTTTTTAATCCACAGAGGTATTTTCAGAAATGGCTGTGTGTAACTTGCAAAAAAGTGAGTGAACTGGAAATCACGGTCCAACTGACCGAGCCATGATGACTTCTAGATACTACAATAAACATTACTGAAGACACATGTGCTCAAAGTCTGAATAACTGAAATGTTCAAAGTGGTTTAGGAAGCTTTTTTAAAACTATATTGCTACTTTCTCTTTGCAAATACAACGGCAGAGCGATCAACTAAACACTGTATGATTAACTTCAAAGATTACTCAGGTATACAGGTCTACACATCGAGGCCATTCTAAAATGAGATTAGAGCGATGCTGGAGCACAGAAACAGCAGATTCAGTATAACTATTACTCAAAATCAGATGATGATCAAAATATTTGGTCCCTACTCAACAGCAAACTTGATAAACTCATAGCAACTTCCACTTTCACTTTATTTTTAAAGAAAAAATAAAAAATAGCATTTTATGCCACTGAAGTAATCTTCAACAGTCCTTTTCAGGGTTGCCTCTTTGAGAACACAGCCTTCTCCACTCTTTCAGTTGGAACAAACAATTACATTTCAACTGCTTGGTGTTGATTTTCTTGGTCTTTTCTTTGTATTATGAAATATAATAGTCACCTGTCAACTCTACTTGGACTAAAAAAAGCCCAATTGTTTGGCTTCATTAAAGAAAAGGTTAAAAATAGTGCTTGAACAGTGAATCCACAGGAATACCCTAAGAACAAATGTAAGACCATTAACTACATTTAAAGCATAAGGATCAGAACAGTTTTAGAATCAAGTGACTGGATCCCCATCCAACAGAATTTCTCTTCTAGTCCCTGCTACAGTCCTTCCAAAAAAGCATCACAACCTAATGATGTCCTCACGTACCTTGGTGCAAGATCTTGTTTCTTTTATGCCAACAGGGGTCTTGTTACATACTGTGCAGCTTTGCTGTTAATTCATTACACATTATCTGCTGCTTATAAGTGCATTATTTGAATTCTGAGGAAATACATGTATACACAGCTTCCTTTTACTCTGTTACCAAAGCATCACTGCTCTTCCCCACAGTCTAAATCTGTATTTGTTAGTTCCCTCAGCTTTATTCAACATACGCTGGATAAATGTTCTTCCCAGCTGCGTTTCTTCCATCTTTCATCCTGTGTTTTTGAGGGTCTGACTTCTAACAGCAACTTCCTAAAACTGCAGTAAGATCAAAATCTGCCCTGACAGACTAGGACGTCACATTTAGGGGCAGTAGGGGGGCAACAGACTGCCACAGGATGGGACACGCACACACAAAAAAACCTGTTAAGGACAATAAAGGTTTGGAAAACATATTCATACTAACATGAGCTTGATTTTGGACAGGAAGAGGAGCAGAGACATTTAAAGCCTTCTACCCGGACTGGAAACGAAACAAGGCTTGCCCAGGGGAAGCAGGAGAGAAAGCACAAACAGATAAGGATGCTGATGGCTGTGACATTTTTATATGCATGTGGGAGAAACGTTAAACCAGACTTCATTTCTGAGCATTTTATTACACTCAGACTCTGAAGGCAAGCTGTAAACGTTGAAAGTATTAAGAATTAAGATAAAATTGACAAGTATCTCTAAATGCAATTAAGCTCCTCAAAACCAGCCCCAATAAGGCTAAAAAAAGTTTAAAGGGAACTACTGCAAAGCAAGGAAGGAACTGCAGGTGCACATAGCTGTGCAGGAACACAGGGTACTCTGCTAACAGCACTATGCCTCGCTGAAACAACTGAGTCAGCAGAATTTCTATTTATATGCTCTCTTCCTACAAGTCACAGTCAAGGCAGAAAACTTAGCAGTCCTGCCTCAAGGGAGAAAGTGGTATGCTCGAGAAAGAATCAGCAGTATGGTATAAGAAGCAATTCTACCTTTTAAGCTTACACAGGAGTAATAAAGTATTGACAAAAAAGAGTAAGTTCTTGATAAAAGTCTTTAAGATGGAGCTTTTGTGCTTTCCCCACTTCTCTTTGTTTACAGAGTAAGACACTGCCCCCTTCACAAACCTATTTGGCACACAAGTAACCAAGCAAGCCTTTGTAAGCCAATTTTGTCTTCCATAGGTCTGCATGTAGAAACTGCTGAGATCCTACATCAGTTTTCCTTTTGTGAGGCTGACTTTCATGATGCTATTTAAGACAAGTTTATTACTGGTATTTTATTTAATGTAGCTGATAAATGAATACTGCCTGTGTTCATCAAAACAGATCAATTCTTGGACCTGTCAGCTTCATGCTTTCTTCCAATATAAAAGCTGTTTTCATGTGAAACGGCTACTTTTCGTCATAGCCAAATTCCTCAACTAACTGAAAAATTCCTTCAGATTTTGTGTTTTTAACAAGTTCTCATTTTCCAACACTCCTATTAAACACATATCATCGGTGCACAAACAGGTTAACAAGAAGATTTAACTTTAACCTTCCACCGGAAAAAAAAACTGACCAGCAAAATGTTTCCCCAAATGGATGGAAATCTGCAATGAAATAAAAATGTTTTAAAGTTTCCAAAAGATCAACATGCTTAATTCTAGAAATGCATGGTATTATTCCAAAACCAAATATTTAGCTCTTTAGGTATATAATCATTGATATGGATAAAAGCTCAGCAACAGCATTACACTGAGACTATAAATTTACTTTCTAGTCTACAAGCAACAATAAGCAAACATCTATTCTTAGGTCCTATGTAGTTTTAATAGGAACATTAAACGGATGTAAATTGTTACCGTTTTATCCCTGAGTCGTTCTCCATGGATAAGAAAATCAGCACAGCTATTCTCTTCCTGGGGAATGACTTTGAAGACTGTGACACAGCTTAGTCCACCCCCTCCAAGTGGTAACCATCCACCACTTGAGTCATCCCGGGTCATCACCACAGCTCGCACTCGTGCATAACTATTACTGGAAGAGATGCAAAAGAAGAAATTAGTTTTCCATAAACGCAAGCCAGCTAAGTTTAGTTAAAAAAACAAAACAAAAACCAAACAACAAACCCAAAACCAAGATCATGATAATTAACGTTGTGGAGGTGCAGTCCTTCCATAACAGTCACCCAGAAGAAACCAGTCTAAGATGACCCTCTAAAAAACATTCCTCTGTACTTTTATGCTTTCATTAGGACTTCTTGGAGCTTACAGTCAATTCCTTGTAAAGAAACTTAACCAGACAATACAGTTCCTCAGAGTCAAAACTGATATTCTTCTAAAAACCTGACAGTCAGCGATCTAGCTAGAGAGGGCCAGGGACGGGAAGAGAGTAAGAATCCACTCCCGATTTATTTTAGACTAATCATGGAGCCAGTCAGCCACCATGAAATTGCACAGAAAGGAGAACAAGAAAGCAGAAAGAGGTCAGGCCTTCTGCCACTGAAATCTAAACAAGAACAGGCTTCTAGCCAAAAACCCCTTCGTCCCTCCATCCCTCCTCCCTACGCACATCACCCATCCTTTGCAAGGGTAGGTCAGGACACACACGCTGTGGGGTTCGACAACAGAACCAGTTACGGCTACTTAAAACCTAGTATTTGCAGTGTCTACTGGCTGGTTCTCTCCTGTATTTGCAGTGTGTGGAAAATTACTTGCATTTTACAATTTAACAGCTTCTTCCATCATTTAGCATTTTTATAAAATAAACAAACGTTTATCACTTCATTACTTAAAAGCCAAATTCCTTTCTCAGAGTCTCAGAAAAAGTGTTTTTGGTTATCTTCTCTTTCTCTCAGCTTTTATTTGTTTATTTTAAATTAAATGACAGGTTTTAGTTTTGGTTATGAATTTGCTGCTACATCAGTTGGAAAATCCCATGGTTTACCAAGGATATTCTAAGATCCTACATTTGAAGAATGGTTTACTGCATGAATGTAATAGTCTATGAATGAACATTTCAACGCTTTAAAAGAAATAAGCTTCATGATAAATTTATCGTATTTCTGATTGAGGGTTTAAGCATTTATGCCAGTCAGCATTAGTGACGTCAAATTTAAGGACAGAATAGGAAATATTAGAAGAGGACAAAGTTGTTCCTTCTGTACAAAATTATTTGTGATATAACCATTCACCAAACTTATATTTTAAAATGATCACTGCTTTATTTTTTTTTCCCCAAAATGTCCCAAAATAACTGAAGCTAGGCTTTTTTTGCATAATTAATATATTAGGTTCTCACACGCACGATTCACACATATGATTCACTTATATATATAAAAAAGAATTTTCCTGCAAGCATCTAAAGCTTAAATACATAATGGTTTACAAAATGGGAAATAAACCAAGACTATCCAATTTTAGCTTATAGGCAAGTGAATTTGCTTATAGAGACTTTGTTTGCCCCCCTCCAAGCAAAAACCAGCCTCCTCCTCCCCCTAAACCTCGTAGTTAAAATGACAGTTCAGTCAAAGTTTCTCACCATTTCTGTACCAACATTTTTAGTAACTCCTCCCACACAGCAGGCAAATATAATCAAGAAAAATCCAATCCTTCATTGTATGCATCTATCAGTTCTAATATCTGCAAATAAAAATGGCTGTATCTTGATGCTTAATAATATTACTGAAAGTTGAATCATTCATTGGTCTCTATCACTGTATTTCACTCAGAGAGAAGTTCAGATTGTAGTTGTACACTTCAGACACAGGTGGTCTTTTGTCTCATTTCTCTCAGGTGAAGAGCCTCTTCTGACAGACACTGAGAACACGAGGACTTTCCCCTGAAACAGTAAGAAATAGGAGGCACCAATTGGTTAAACCTACATGCTTTCTTTGCTATTCTCCATTCAAGTCAACCACAAATTTAGCTTTATTTATTCTATAAATTTGGTTGTAAATATGAATATCAGAGCTTTCTTTTGTATACCAACAGACTGCAGCAAGAGTTCAGTTAAGCATCATTTAGGAATATCACAGAACTTCACTAAGGGTACATTAGAAAACTTGCACTACCACAGATGATTTGTTGTGGTTTTTTTTTAAATGAAAGTTTACACTCCACATCCATTTTCTTTTTAAGAATTGCTAAGGAGAAGCAAAGATGGAGGATACATATCACACCTCAATGGCTTAGCTACTTCCATTTGCCAGAAGTTTTCTGGCAGTGTTGGGTTTCCCCCCACTTCCCTATGAGATGCCTAGTTAACAATCTTGTGTTTTGCTTGCATATTTTCTAAGCTGTTTTAAACAACATTTATCCTTTCAAATATTTTAGAAACTGCTGTCAAAGCCAGTGCATTAGTGCAAGAGCCAAAATAAAATTCCCCAACAGGTAATATTTAATGAATAGCCTCTTAAATTGAAACAAAAGTTTTTCCAGACAACCACCCTGTAAATTAACTAGACAAATTCATTACTGTACTTGCAACAATGCCAAAGACTATGAAGAGATTGCTTAGTTTTGTTTTTGTCGTTTTTGGGTTTTAATATTATTTTTTATATTTTAAAGGAACTTGCAATTGGTAATGATAGCTATTTTTAGTAACAACACAAGCTGGTTTGCAATCAGCCACAAAGAAGCAGCAGGACTTAAGAGTGATTTCCATTTCCAGAATCCTCTGCAAACAAAACAGCATCTGCCTGTCTCACTACTGATGCTCCCAAAACCACTCAGATGTCTTGTATCTCTAAGCATTACAGCCCCCTTTGCTTCTGGGAATTTCGGAACAAATTGCTAAACTGCCGAGGTAGTTTAGCTGTGGGAAAAAGGGCAGACCAGGCTCCAGTGTTTTCCAGCACCACCCCTACAACCTAACATTTTTACCTACTCTTGCATGTTTAGTGGCTCTATCAGGAACGGCTAAACAAAAGGAAACCAAACAAACAGGGCAATCAGTTGAGCATTGCTCTAATGAAACCTTTTACTAGAGCTACCACAAGCACATGAAATGTAGCATGAAGAGCAGCATTGCACAGCTGACCCAAACCTGTTGTATCACATCCAACCTCCTGAGACCTCCTGATTTTGGTTGTGGACACTGGAAACTCTTAAGGCAGAGCAAGGTTTACAGGAAAAGCCATACAGGATTCTGTCCATAGGAGCATGCTGCTTCCCAAGAGTCAGTGCTGAGCACAAGTGAAGACTGCCGACAACCACATCAGAATCCAAGATCAACTCCTAGCAACTATGCAAACAGATCTTCTGTCTAACAGCTGAGTGCCTCAGGTAAGGAGATGAGAGTACAGTATTCTTATGTGATTACAGTGAGTTATAAATTGCGATGAAGCAGGGGGAAAATAAAAAAAAGGTTCTCTACAGTGTTATTTTCCCCTAGTAGTTAAGAGCTACTGAAGAGTACAGCATGTGTCTGAATGGTATACCTATGAAACCCAAAGTCATTTTATGATAGCATAGCATAAAGTTTCATTCTAAAAATATTAGCAAATGAAGATAATTCTTGTAACAAAATCCAAAGCTGGAGTGGGGTGAACATACTCAAGCCAATTAAAGATACCAAACGTTACTACAAAATTTGTCCTTTCTTCCATTAGTGATCCAGAAGAGAACGATGGTTAAGAATTTTCTGCCAAAATATTTTTGCCAGAGAAAAAGGGGAGGAGATGTTGAAGGAAAAAAAAAAAAAAAAAAAAAGAGCTATCTTAAAATCATAGAATTGTTTTGGTTGGAAAGGACTTTTAAGATCATCAAGTCCAACCATTAACCTAACACTACCAAGTCCACCACTAAACCATGTCCCTAAGCACCACATCTACACATCTTTCAAATACCTCCAGGGATGGTGACCCAACCACTTCCCTGGGCAGCCTGTTCCAATATTTGATAACCCTTTTGGTGAAGAAATTTTTCCTGATATCCAATCTAAACCTTCCATGGCGCAACTTGAGGCTATTTCCTCTTGTCCTATTGCTTGTTGCTTGGGAGAAGTGACAAAGAAGAATCTTGTTGCATAACATTTTAACCCAGTTTCAACAGTATGCAAATCTTCCCTCTCCTAGATTCATACCAAGCATTACTGTTTTTATTTGTATTGCACTTTGCACATTTCTATTTTAATATAGGACTGAAAAATAATAACATTGATCTCAGAAATGTTTGTTAAGACAATTGTACTGCCATTGAAAATTATGTTTTAGTACTATGAACCTACTACCATCACCATCAAGAAACCTGGATCTTCAAGTGGAATTATAAACGGAACCATATGAGAAATTGACCCTCTTAGCTTTGGTAAAAATATTTAGCATTATGGTTTCTTTCAAAGCTGGAAAGCGGATTTGCAGAAAAGGACCTCAGGTTTCAGGTGGACACCAAGCTGAGCATAAGCCAGCAATGTGCCCTTGAGACAAAGAAGGCCAATGGTATCCTGGCCTGCATCAGGAGAAGTGTTGCCAGCAGGCTGAGGGAGGTGATCCTTACCCTCTACTCAGCACTGGTGAGGGCACACCTGGAGTGCTGTGCCCAGTGCTGGGCACCCCACTACAAGAGCGATATGGAGCTACTGGAGGGAGTCCAGCGAAGGCCACCAAGATGATTATGGGACTGCAGCATCTGTCATCTGAGGGAAGGCTGAGAGAGCTGAGAGGAATCTCCATTCTTGGAGATATTCAAAAGTTGCCTGGACATAGTCCTGGGTAACCTGCTTTAGGTGGCCCTCCTTGAGAACGGAGGCAGGAGGACAAGATGACCTCCAGAGGTCCCTTCCAACCTCAGCCATTCTGTGATTCTTTCTTTTACTTAATATCGTATTTCGAAGTACAGCAATCTTAATAAAATACAACTTCATAAATATAACTAATATGGGTTAATTTATGAGAATTCATGCTACTTTGAAGTAAGAGTTGTCACTATGCACAACTGCTATTCAAATACTTCTAACAAGGCTAAGGAAAAAAAAAGGCGTTCTGAAAATCGTGACACTGCTATGAAATTACACTATCTTTGCTAGCACACAACTAACAGCTCCAGGCTGATCTCTGAATGTGAACTGGTCATGGATCAAGGCTCTTTACCTTCGCCTGGCACTTTATACATGTACTTTAACCTCTCCACTTCTGGTGCAATATATGTATGTGTTTGTAGCCTCACCCAAAGAGCATATATGAACCACACTTGGCTTTTTATGGCTCTTATTATCCAAACAGCTCAGCAGAAGATTTTACAATTCCCAGCTAGATAAGTGCTCATGAGTACGTGCATTCCCAGAGTAGCAGACCACTGAGCTATTTCACTTGCAGATAACGTTTGTTGAGTATTGACTCTGTTTATAAAAAATAATTCATTTCACCAGTATCACATGAACATATTGGTACACTACTGATGATACAAAGCCCTTTGTTACTAATGGTTTAGAGAATGACTGCCACTAGCACAAAACACTGACTTCTCTACAACAGGAGATGCATAGCACGAGTACTAAAGACAACATAATTTACATCAAGAAAACATGTGACAACATATCCTACTAATTTTTATGAAAAGAAAACTGCTGTATATATATTTTTTGCCATAACTACTACATGAGGCTCTGCCTGACATGACTGTTACCTTTCTCCTCTCAAAATTACACCAGCAAATCAGAATATACACCAAACTATTATGCTGGTAGGAGGCAAAACTTTGCAGATTTTCTCCTTTAAGAGAGAGGCAAAAGGTATTCTTCAGAGTAAAGACATGAGGTAGAGCAACCATGCATGGCTACTAAACCTAGGAAATGTATTTTTGTGAGGAACTCGGCAAGAAAAGACATGGATTTCCAGGAGGAACTACAGACAAATGCTGTTACATTTAGGATACTGGTACCCACACTGATTTACTGAAGAGCTTTGGACTTTGCCAGAAAACTTGAATGGAACATTCCTGCTCGAATTAAAAAAAATAAAAAAAAATAAAATCTGCTTACAGAAACCTGAACTACCAAGCAAAATGGCTTGAACCCAAAAGGGCAGAAGGAAAAACTATGTGGAAAACTGTATTACATAAGGAGGGGATAACTGGTATCCCAAAAGAGCCCAAAATACTTGATTATACAATTATTATTTAGCAAGAGAGGCTTGTAAAACAAGGTGTTTGACAGTGTTCCTACAATTCAAAAGGGAAAATGAGACACAAATGAACAAGTGTCCAGAACGGGAAACTGTCAGAACAGTATATTGCTGTTATGAAGTGTTCTCTTGGACGCAACATCAGAATAAAAAAAAAAAATTAAAAACCAGCAGCACTAGAACCACATTCCTATTTGAATACAGGCAACTTAAGATTTGTGACCGTGTAAAGTAACCAATGCTGCAAGGAAGAATGGCTACTACTGCAAGAGCTTTTGCAAAGCACCATAGCACATGAAGAATGGAAAAGCTGTTAACAAGATTCGAAAACCATGAAAATTACACACAAACTAGGTATTTGACATTTCCGTGAATAACATTTTAGCCCCACTCCCCAGTGCTTCCTCTTGTTTAATAATTGTAGCTAGTTTCTATTCTATATGTCATCCATGAGGATTGGTTAAACGAAGTAATATTTTAGCAGATTAAAGATGATCACAACACATACTTGGATTCCACCTCTTTTAAACAATCTGCCTTCTGGAGGCCTAAGTTTTCTTAATAGTATGAATTCTGTAACACTGTCTGGTCAAGGGGTATTTCTTAGAAAATTGCATCTGATATCAAATACATAAGCAAATAACAAACTTGAACAAACTTATTTTTCTTTCTACCTTTCCCCACAGAAGTTAAAAAGAACCAAGGTAACACTCAAATATGAGTCCACAGGCTTTGGACACGTGTAGCAGAACTAAAAGAATGGTATATAGTATGTAGTTCCCCTTTGTAAGAGTTGGTGAGATGAGCTGGACATGGAAGATCCTTTCTAATGACTTCCACAGCTGCCTGCTTAACAGAGGACTGCTGGTACCAGGGACTCCTGGATTAAATTCCATCTGATTTTAGGCAGATGGGATAACAGAATTTGAGTGGTCAGATCCCACTGCTCATATGCCTCCCAAGTTTAACAGACTTCCTCCAGAAAACCCTAAATTTGCCTCATTTTTGTAAGCTGACAGCCATGAACTCCAGAAACACCCACTCTTCATCCCAGCTCAGCTTCTCCTCTCTATATATATTCTCATAGGTGTTTCTTCCTCCTTACCCCAGAATTTCAGAAGATCCAGAGGAGTCTCTTCACTCCATTTATAGCACAGAACTGTCTGTACCTCTTCTAATTTTGTGAAATCACTACTTGTTTCTTATCAAGTAGCAATCAAGCTATTGAGTACTGATGCCATGTATTAAGAGTGACTTGCTTACCATAGAAACATGTAGATAAAGATGAAAAAGCCCACAAATAAAACAAGAGTTATTTTTTTAGATAGGAAAAGTCACCATTTCTTTCCAACCTTGCAAAAACAGAGGAACATCTAAAGAAATGATGGAAGACAAGCTTTTAGTTTTCTCTAGCACTTTAGCAAACTTAGGACAAGAAGTTTGTACCTAAGGCAGATTCCACCAAAACTAAGACAACTTGACACTTCCAGTAAATGTCATCAGACAACATCCATCCAGTCTAAAAGGAATTTTTTTTGTGTTTTTTTTTTTGTTTTGGTTTGGTTTGTTTTTTTTTAAATGAAGCTTACAGATTTGAGTTGTGCCTTTTATTTTCCTTGGAATAGCAATGATTACTACAGTTTATGATACATAATTTAAGGAAAGTTTTTCAGGTAATAGTTATATCTGAACAAGTCAGAATTCTCTCTTCTCTCAGGGCCATTTTCCTCCAGTCTTTCATGCTCACATATTCCCTGAGCATCACTCAAGTATGCAAGTACAATTAGATCACCCTCACAGTCAATGCTATTAGTCATCTAGCCTTCAAGATTAAGGATGGCAGGACTCTGGAGACCCTGTTAACAGGAGATGTGAATGCATTAATCAACAAGTCACTTTGTAATAAGTTCTTGACACTAAAATAAGATTAAGGTAACTAATACACTGAAGGACTACCATAGGAAGATTCCTTGTGAACAATTTTAGCTACTCTAAGAAGGTATGACAGACTGTACTGAGTATGCTATTTTGAAACAAGCACCTTTTGTACACACACAAGCATACTTTTTATTCCACTGCTCCTTGCATTTAAGAATAGGGCTCTGCAAATGTCCAAAAAGCTATTACTCTCCTCCTAACACACCTAAGAACCTACTTAAGCAAAAATAAAGGACAATCAATTAGACCCTGCTATACTTTCTCTCACACACCACAAAAACATTGCCTCAGATCTTGTTTGCTACATCTGAATTTCTTTCAGCTTGTCCTGGACTATATGCTCTTTGGGACAGGGACCATTTGGAATGAGTTAATTCAATAAAGACCTGAGTGCATGTTGGTATACAGTGTATATATATACACAGTATATATAGCTGGTGAGCTGCTACATACTCAATCTTTTGACAATACATTTATGGAACAAAAAAGCATCAGTCCCACTGAGTTTACTCACCTCAAGCAACACTTCATATTAGGCAGGCAACCACAAAATTTAAATTTTAATCTTGCCACATTAAAACAAATTTATAAAAGGTCCAGATCATTCCTGGCACACATTTCCCACTTAGTCTGCACAGAAAAGGAACAGAACCTGAAACCAATAAAGCATACCCACACTTACAAAAATAATCTTCCTGTAACTGTCTTGCTGAGCTGTGATATTGCTAATGAATGTTGTATAATAGAGTTTTAGAACTATGTGAATTAAAACTGTAGTATCATTTGTTGATATTGTTAAATCTAAAGCTTGTCTCAACACTTACATTGACGTGGCTTTTCAAGGACTTCAACCTGTCCATAGGAAAGTGATCTTGTGAAGTAAATTATATTCTAGGAAGATCTCTAATGCTAAATTGCATTTTTTAACATATAAGAAAACAACAAACATCCAAAAGAATGTTTCAAACACACACAAATGGACAAATCATAAATGCCCACACTTACAAAACAAAGACTACAAGCCAAACGGCAAAATGCTTAACAAATAGCACCAAAATCAGAATAAAAAAGAAAATCTGAACAAGCCTTAAGGAAGATAGCTTGTCAACTTATAGATCTATTTTAAAGGTCTATGTTCAGTGACCGAAAAGAAGCTACTATTGCCTTGCTATGCAGCACCACACTTTGGGCTTTGAATCAGTCTTCTTGCAGTTTTAACAAACCAGGAATATTTGGGATAGAGGAAATAAACTGAGACAGACAACTGAAAGACAAATGCGAAGACTTCTATTACAATAATCCATCAAAGGAGAAGAAACTAAAGATTAACAAGACTATACAAGTTGTTTTAATGGTATGCCCTTCATATTTGCAATACATTAGCATAAACAATGTGACTTACATAGCCAGTATATAACTATGATCTGTGTTTGATAATCTCAGTAATAATTAGCATCCTAGCCAGCAGTCTCAAGCATAGAAATAAGTGATTCGCAAGTGCTAAAGTCAGAGAACATAGGAATGTTAAAAGTGCATCAAAAAAGTTTAACTAAGCCTTGTGTAACTACATTCCCTGCTCCAACTACTGCTGAAGTAATACTTCCCATAAGTTTCTGCAAAAAGCTGTATGTAATGAATACATGGCTCATGCATGAATGTAACATTGAGCAAAACAGCACAGTGAAAGGCCTCAGTTCAAAAGACATATTTAAGTTGTATTATTTGCTGCTGTTCCAGAAGAAAAGTTTAAAACTTGTAACCAACTGCACAGAAAAAGAACAAAAAGCATACATGCATCCCCCTAAAAAAATATATACATGTAACAAAACAAAATAAGAATACATCCACACTTCATAAATGATAGCTAGTCATGAGAACACCTACAATAATCACTGAGACTCTTAGTCTACTCAGCAACTGAAAAGGGATCCACCAGCTACATCTCCCTTCTTTGGGCAATGACAAAGTCCTAAACAAAGGGTTACAACACTGAGATCATGAGATGATTTAGTGTTATGATTACATCTCGTTGCTTCCTCTTTGGACCTTTCAAAATCAT
The DNA here is from genome assembly GCF_013368605.1 of Nyctibius grandis. Lineage (NCBI taxonomy): Eukaryota > Metazoa > Chordata > Aves > Nyctibiiformes > Nyctibiidae > Nyctibius > Nyctibius grandis. The sequence goes on from NC_090661.1 coordinate 37,272,394, forward strand.
TAATACCATTAGAAGATATGGGTCTGGGGTGGTACTTCACCACAAGGAGGAAGTTCTGAAAAGGGTGCTGGAGACAGCAAAGTCAAACTGCACAATATATATGACTACAGCATCAAGAAAGCAAGTACAACATGACACAATGCAAGCTCAAAACAGTTTTTAGACAGTAGAATCCAAGCAAGGACTAAAAGAAAGGTCTTTTTTGCTCCAGGCAATCTATGAGACAAAAATACCATGTAGGAACAACTAGGCAAATTTTTTTGGTGCAGCGCTGACATCTATGTTGGACAGTCCTACTCGACAAAACAGATTGCTATCTTTTAAGATGTGACTATTTGCCACTTCTATAACACAAAATATAGTATAATACAATAGTTTATAAAATCTAGTATAAAGTAAAAAATTGTAAAATCTTACTAAGTCAATGAGATATTCATGAAGCCATTCTACAAATATGTGTTCTTGTATTTAAGAGCACTGAAAATGAATCCTGATTGTGTAATTGAAAAATTTCAAACAGAAAATTAAATATCTCTGCTTAGAGAGACAGAAGACAACATTATACATTCAATAAATATAACGAGAAATTAAACTGGTGTAATGGACAAATAGGTGTAGATGGTGAAGATCAAACTCAATAAACAGGAACCTAAATTTAGCTGTTTCATTTGTACCCATGTGTTTTGTTATGGACTTTTGCTCTTATTCCAGCAGCAGAAGGACCTTCTCTATTCATATCCCAAGCACAGGGTCTGCTATTAAAACAGTAAGAATTACAAATAATTTTCCCTTATTATAAATAACAATTAATTTTAAGTACTTTTATCTGCAATGAGACTGTCCAAATAATCCCAATAAGCCAGGAGAAGTCATTAACTGCTTTACTAGCTAAAGAAAGACAATCAGTATTTTATTATGCATCCTGAACAGCGAGGTCAGAAGATCAATAACATACTGCAAGTAACTACTTTAGTGATGCTAACAAATAATCTCTGAGCCAAAATTTTCACTACTTAGGAATTTAAGCCTAAAGTACTGGCTGTATTGTAAGAGTTCATCTGACAGAACTCTGTAGACTTTGTTCACAGCCCAACATTGGGAATGCATTCATCACATATGAGCTTTACATACAGGATGTACAATAGTGTTTCTGAGGGTTCTGCTTCTTGAATTCAGTTGCTCAAACATCAAAAAGTTACTGTGTTTGAAGGGAAGAAAGAATATGTCATGCAGTAATTCCTAGACAGAATTCATTTGCCTGTAATTTTTATCCATTCCTCCCAGTGTTATTAAAGACTTGTTTATTATTACTTTTACAAACTTACTGACTAAAAGAAAAATCAAGAAAAGTGATTGTTTGAGTCAAAGGATTCTAGAACCATCAATCTGCAGTTTTAGCTACCTGATGACTAAAGTAGCTCATCCTTGTTTTCTTCACCCACGTGTTGACTGGGAAGCGTTGTGTGATCTGTACTCAACACAATCATTTATTTGAGGCATTTTCACAAATGACTGAGTAAAAAAAAAAAAAGATATTGATTGTTCCACATAAAAAGCTGATGTTTTAAGAAAAACAGCTGACACAGTAGTTTCTTTAGGAAGCACAAAAAGAAAAGATTGCCCAAGAGTTATTTAAGGGGAAGAACGGGGAGCTAAAAATGCCAGAACTCAAGTAACAAAAATGAAGTAATAGATGTTTCAAAAGTCAGAGACATGAATAGATTGGGCCAGGGGAAGAATATGGCTTGCATAAATTCTTCCCTACTAAGTAAATAACATTAAGAAATAAAAAGAAACTAAAAAGCCAAGGGGGGGGAGGGGAATAGGCGAGAGAGAGGAGACAGTATCTCCTTTTCCCAAACAAGAAGCAGACACGAGGAAAAACTGGGTGCCCTTCTTAAACGTGTGCAGCACAAAGTGTTTGGTTTTAACTGTATGAGAGAAGCATAATCACAAAGCATATCACTGTTCAGCATGCAATTCTTATGCTATGGCTTTCTAGAATACAGTGATTTTCTTCTGCACTAAAAGGGAAGTACAAAATCTCACAGCTAAATCTAAACTGGTAAAAAAAAAACCCAGAGTAAAATACTGAAATTTTTCATTTCTAACTGTATATAGATTAAGTAATTTCCAGCAAATACAAGCTATTTTATTACAATCTATACCATATTAATAGTTTTAAGTAACACAGGTGTAAAACTGCTAGAGATCATGAAGAAGTAGAAAGAAGGGTTCTAAAAAGCATCTCCACAGTGAGTAGAGACAGATGAAAATGCACAGCAATCAGATTTCTTCCGTATTTCTTATCTTTCCTGTAACCACTTTCTCCAGCCTGATTTCAGGAGGTCCTTTAACAGAGACTGGCGAGAGAATACAAAACTACTGACAGTTCTACACTATCTTCTACTGACAAGTCCAGGGCAACGTTCACACCTGCACTACCATCATTCTTATAAGCACTTTAAAGTAATATGATTTGGCACTGTTGCCAGAAGCACCCTCCGTCCTTCTCTTGCCCATACCATTTATTCCTGCCATGCACTTTCTCCACCGATTCTGCAACTTGGCAGTGATCAACCCTGGGAAGCTGATGTGAATCAAGAGTAATCCAGAAGAAAGGTTAACTGCAATCCAGAACAACTATCCAACCTTGATCAGTAAATGACCGATTTTGGTCACAAGGCTGCCTTGTAACTGCTCAAAGTGTTTCTGTCGATCTGATCCTTCAACACGAGTTCCAGAGCACAGTCTGAACACATGTATGAGTGTTTGCTTCACGGTGCCAAACTCTCATTCACTTAAGTCTGTGTGGATCAGGAAAAGAAGGGGTCAGTCACATTACAGCCCAGATGGAGCTTGACTGATTCTCTACAGTAGTATGTAGTTTGAGATTAAGCCACAACTAGCAATGTGAGCACCTAGGATTTAAGTCACAAAGTTTGGCACATTTGATCTCTTTCTGTAGCATCAATATAACTTAAGTCTTAAATTTTCTTTTCTTTTTAGCTTCATGCGTGTGGAATGATGAGCACCAAACATGTAACAAAGTTATGAATAGTTTTCTTCCTCCCAGGAAATGTACATTTTCTTTCTCTAAATTCTTACTGCGAGAGGTTTTGGCCCTCTTTGTATTTAGTAAAGCCCAGTTCACACGCTGATAAAACAAACTGAATTTCTTCCATGTAACGACTGAATACACAAAGGGAAAGCCTCTTGATTTCAGAAGATGCAAAGGGATTAACTCTGGTAGCACAGAAAACATATTCTGAACACTGCAGAAAGTTTATCCCACAATGTGGTGAAAACTGAGACGCAGAGAAACCACAATGTTCAAGAAACACAACTGAAAATACATCACAATATGAGAATCAATTATAAGGACAGGTAACCTGCATGTAGCTTTTAATTTTGATACCATTAATCCACATAAACCCTAGTATTTTCAACAAGGAGATAAAAGAAATGAGCACTGGTCAAACTGTTATAATCATAAAACAACAATTTTACAATGAAGTAACACTAAAGATTGTAGTTCAACTATATAGAGAAATCTGAATGCAAACAGTAATAAGACTCAGCAAGGGTTAAGAGTACTCAGTCTGGATCTTTTTATTGGAAAGGAGTTATAGCAACCTCCATTTGGAAGAAGTTTAATATATACCAAACAAATGTGATTTGTCTGAAGTGATTCATCAGCTCATCTTCATTGATGCACAGTCACCAATAGTCAAGGAAATATCAGCCAAAAAAAGTTTTAAAATAGAAAAGTAGCCTTTAAAAACAACCTAGAAAAATTCATTTGACAACTGAACCCTTTCTGCTACAAAACATTTATTCATTTTAAAGAATAACAAAAATCAATGAAGTGACTATATTGTTAACTAACTATTTGTAATGGAGACTCTTTAAATTTTAATTGAGACTAGTCAATTTACCGGTACAACATATTTTCCAAACTGCAGTACTACTGGCATCATGAAGCACTGTTGCTTATTACCACTTTTTTTTTTTTTTTAATTTGTGCTCCTGCATTATTATGCCAAGCACATAAGGGAGAAGAAATACAAATCTCTCCTCTTCAAAAGAGGAAGAAGAAAAAAATACATGAAAACCCTTCAAGTTTTGCAGCTATTCATCCTTTAATAAGGATCATTATTTACAGAAGGTTATTCAGTATTTGTTGAGAATGCAAGGAAACACAAAATCCATTAATTTTAAGCTTTAAACACTGGGTTCCAGTACACTGGCACTCAGAAGACAAACAGCTTCCAGATTACACTCATGCAAGCATTGTGACACAGACTGGCGATGCATCTCCACGAGACATTAAAGGGCAATGCTCCATTGAACAGTTATACGATAGGAGTACAGTATACTATGCACAAAAGTGCTACACAGCGCTCGCATTTTGTGAGCTTATTAATTGCAAGGTTTTACTCATAGGAGATGTCTCAACAGTCATACATGTAGAGTTCTACCAGTGATTCAGCATCTGTAGGTCTGCAGCAAAAATTATTTGATTTCGTGGGATAACGGGAAGGCAACTAAACCTGCTCACCTAAATCCAGCTTGAAGTCCTACCCCTTTCTTCTGCTCCAGACTTGGGGCACAATTCTGCTACTTCCTTTGTGTTTGCTCAAATCAGTATGCAACTGTGAAGTGAGCTGGTCGTGCAACCAAAACAGAAAATGCATCATCCCAAAAGATCGTTCAGGCAGTGCCCTGCCCCAGATCACCTGCAGTCATGTGCCCCTTATATCTAAGGCCAAGGCTGTGAAGGTGAATGCAAACTAACCCTTTCAGTGGCAGCCCAAAACTATACTTCATCATTAGAAATGCAGATTTACATAATTATTCATTGGGGGGGTGGGGAGGCATTTATATATAAATTCATCTTTAATCTAGAGGAAAGCCATAAAAGTTGTTCTCTAGTCCATACACAAATTTTAATTCTAAACAGTTTGCTTGTTTGTTTGTTTTATTTACTGCTTTAAATCTGGTTTAAATCAGTCTGAAACTGATGACCAATAATATAGCCATTTGTCCAACATAAAAAATCAATTTCTTCCTCCTGTACAGTACGGGAACAAATAGACAAAATTACTCCTTTGCTTTAAGAGATCCAGAAATTAAGAACAATCTTCTGTTGCATTTGACATATTTCAATCACTGTAGATCTATTATACACACACTTCCACCACCAGACGTGAATCCACCACCAGGCATGAATCTTAGGGAAGTCTCATTCAGTCAGGACACTGCTCCTGCAGTGTCTTCCAGATATAGTCAGTAGTGCTTACTTTTAGTCATACATCAAGTTTGAAAAAAATAGAAATTAAAACCAAAAATAATCAAGCAACGATTAACTTCACACAACTAGAGGCCGAAAGCATCACAGCCTTGTTTCAGATATGAAATAAATACTTTTATCATTTTAATTTGAAATTAGCCCTGTAAGTCTACTTATGCATTTATTCTTGATCCTCATGTTCCAGCTCCCCAAGCAGCAGTTACACAGTTAACACCTGATGCCTATTAGAAAAAACTTCTGGTGGGAAGTGCTAAGAATTCACCCCGCTGCCTACCCATCTATCCAGAAATCTGTTCTCACTCCTACTTCCTCCTGTCTGTTCCTTTCTGAAACCGCAGCGGGGTGGGGGGGCGCGTTGGGAGTTTGCCTTTCCTCTACTGGATCACAGTTGTGTACATGAACTATACTGGACCATATGGCAATCTCTTTCAATTCATAAGAGGCAAAACAAACTCCCTACCAACCCAACCTGAAGACATTCAGGTAAGAGAGAAAGCCTACAGATACCAGTGTTCATACGTCTGGTGTTCACTCCGTCTGTGTTCACGGAGACCAATTACTAAATTCTGCCAATATATATATATTAAAGTAACAAGTAGGAACTATAGAAAATGTTGCTTCAAAGATAAGAGCAGCCCTGCCCATACTCACACAAGCATTTACAGCGCACTCCAGCTTCTCTCTCCATCATACACAAAATAGCCAGCTGCCTACATGCAACTTTGAGTAGTCTGGAAAAAACAAAGACTCAGATGCATTACTCAGCACACAGGAAGGCTTTGACATAAAGAAAATTACTGTATTGAAGGAAAAACAGTGCCTGTTTAATGAGCAATGCATGCAGAGGATGAGCCTACTCACAGGAGAGTGAAACTGAAGAGGAGAAAGGTTGAAACCTGAAAAGAAACCTCCGTAGCTGCCTGGAAGCTGCCAGGTGGAGGCAGGCCAACCAGAAACGTAGTGGAGATGGATTTGCCTTTCATGAGGGGAAAATATTGAAGTTTTATTGAACAGCAAAGAGCAAAAATCCAAGAGGAAAACAAGCCCCCAGACACAGCACCTCAGGAGAAATTCCACTACTCACTCTCAGCAAAGAACGGATAAGTTTCTCACAAGGGCCCAACCTTTGGATACACAAAGTTGTGTTTAGCTCTTCAGTAAAACTAGGATTGTCTGACCAAATACACTGGAATAGCACCTTGCTCATTTCCTTTTCTGGAAAGTTAAAACAGATTTTTACAGAAACTTTATTTTCAACCTTACAAAATAATCACTGTATTTTACAACAGCTTTTAACTTCTAATTTTCTTATTTTGACTTCACTGTTCACTACTACGTTCTGAAGTTCTTTACTACCCCATAGACAGCTTATTGACAATAACAAGCAGCAACTCTAACAGAGGGAAAAGGGAGCAAACTGAAATCAGCATATGGCGTTGCCCATTACCTGCCCTAAAGAAACACGAAAAACACCAGAGACAGACAGCTGCCAGCTAGCTGGAAATACATACAGGATCTGCCCATATTAAAATATAACTACAATAAAAATCAAAACTAGACTACAGTTTGCCATTGCATCATTTCTTCATCAACTTCAATATTGTACACAATGCGGAGACAGACATGGACAGACATGGGCCATACGGGGTAAGACTGAATAATATTCTGCCTTTAATTTATAGGTGTTAATACACCTGTAATGTGCAATCACAGATCCATGACATTTGATATAATAATCCCAGAAGTGTTATTGTAACGAGCCATTCACTCCTCACGTTAAATTGAGAGGGATGAATATTTAAACTTAAGATATTTGAACATTTCTCTGTCCATCCTTCATGAAAAAAAAAGGACATAAGCAACTAAAGAAGTAAAATCTCTTGGCCACCTTATTCCTTAACAAAATCTCTAAGCACTAAACTCAGAGGCAGCCTGACCACATTTGTATTTGCCTTAGAGAGAAAAAGTCATCCTCTACTGAAACACTGCTCTAGACATGACTAAAAATTGCCACTTCCAGAGTAACAAAGAATTATCTTTCCATTGATAAGCAGCTATGAAAAGAAGGCACCTTTATATTTTCTTGGTTCTGCTTCGCATGTCATAATCGCATGTCATAATCGCATGTCATAATCGCATGTCATAATCGCATGTCATAATCGCATGTCATAATCGCATGTCATAATCGCATGTCATGAAGATTAAACATCCAAAATCCTTAAGGGTTCAAATGTTATTGTGAAAAAGTTGAAGGGTTGTAACTCTCCCTCACTTAAACCTTACAATGAACACTGGCAAGAGGATGTCAAAGATGCCACTAGCCTATCATATTTTCAACCTTCAGAAGACAGCTGTAAAACAAACAAACCAACCACCAGAAACCAAACAAACCCACCCCTGGAACATGGATTTTGAAGTTGCTTTAACAGCAATAAGTTAAAATACTAAATAGTCTAAAAGTTAAAATACTAAATCTTAAAAGTCCTACAGGGCGATATAGATTTCAGAAAGCTCACAGAACCTCTTTAGGAACAAGGTTCTCTAATTCACGCCACAATAATTTAAGGTTCAGTTAGTGTCGAGCACCATTATTTCTTAAGGGCTTTTCTCAGACAGATTATATGTCAAATAGATTTAACCCCAGAGATGTAACATGATCTTATAATAGTTATGACTAAATTACAAGTTTTAAAGTAGACAGCCATCAAAGTAAGGAGAACAGGCAATCGCGGATTCAGGAAATGTACATTCCCCCACAGTCAGCTAATGGCAACTTTAATAGGATGTGATGGATTTTTCTCCACCAGGAGAAAATACTGCCTGCATTTCTGCTTCAACAACCCACGCCAGCTGACTAATGGAGTTATATTTTTGTCTCGTATGAGGATGGTTACTTGCCCATCCTCTAACAGTTGCAGAATGAAACATTAACAGCAGCTGTGGGGCGAACAGAAAAGCTGCTCTATTTGGTAGCCAAGATCCAAAGTACAGGCCTTTCCCCTCAAACAGAGGAGCTCATTTTCTGTCACAGGGTGACGAAAAGACACAGCACAGAACAAGGGCACTTTTAGGGCTTAAAGTAGCTAACTGAAGATACTTTTAAGGAATAATAAATCTTCACGGGGAAGAAAAGTAAAGGATTCAGAGAAATTAAAAATAGGGTTCTTGGACAGATAAGAGCCCCTGGGAGCTTAGAAGAAATTGTTGAAAAGAAATACTAGTGCATCAAAACAGGTTTCTTAAAACAAGTTTTATCAAATACTATTAAATGTAAAAACTCTTTACTTTGGCACAATAACAATCCAATCCTAACAGACCAATCCCATAGAAACACTTCTGTCACACTACTGAATAATCAGCATATGCCTGCAACTAGAAACATCTTTTTCTGCAAGCACTTGGGCTTTAGTCCTGCAAAAATTTAAATATATCACTCTGAGCAGACCTACAGATCTCTGTGGAAGTCTGTAGAGTTTACCACACACATAAAAGCCAACACATATTTATAAGTCTTGCAGGATAATGGCTTTTGGCAGAATATAAATAACATTGCTCTAATGTGTTCCAGCATCATGGTCTTCTGCTTTAAGAACCAGCCATTCTGGTGAAGCCTGTCATTCTTCGTATAAAGAGTGTCAGCTGCATACCCCACAGAGACATTTAAACTTCTCTTTGCATTTTCTTTCAAGTTTCAGAATAGCGTTTGGGCATTCTTTAAAACTAGCAAGAAAGCTAACAAGTGAAGCTGATAAGAATTGCCTAGAAATGCTTTCTTACTAGTGCCATGGATACCACTGGTAGGACTGGAAGCAGTTCTTCAGACAAACCATCTATAGCTTCCAACACTTCCAAAAGTACATCAGTTAGGCTGTGGAGTTTACTAGGTATTTTTCCAGAACCCCATGCACTGGGTGAGAGGGAAATAACTCAATATGAGAAGCAGCCTTAATAAAGGACTCTAATGTTCACTGTACTATACTTCAATAAAAAGGCTTAAAAATCTGCTACAAGAAGAGCTTTCAAATAGCAAGACAGGCATCTAAAATAATTTTAGAAACTTAATGCCATTAGTTTGCCTAATTGACCTTTAAATGCATACCTAAACTAGGCCTTAGATTTCTCTCCTTGTCAGTCGTCTTTATCTTTTCAGCATTGTCTTACTGTCTCTATTGCCTTTCATTTTAACTTCTAGCAAGGATAAACTTGAGCAAAGAAAGGGAACTTTGGTAACAGTCAGTGCCACTGAGAAGTAAAAGAATGGTATATATCACCTCCTGCAGTCACAACCGCTGCTACGAGCCCCAGCTGGAACAGCAGATCTGCCTTGGCAGAAGGCCCAGCTCTAACAAGGGTAAAGGAATTGATATATTTTGTAGACATAAGTAGCTCTTACAGCAGGTTTACTTTTGCCCTTCCATTGCCCCTCACCCTTATTTTCATTTGATACCTTCATCTCTCTAATCCCACCTTGAAAAAACAAGACAGTTTCACTGACAATACATCATCAAGATTCTACAGCTGAGAAAGCGTTGCACACAACGGGAACAGCCCTGCTGTAATTTACTTCTAAGAAATTGTCTGCAAGAAGTCCGACAACACTAACAGCAATGAGGGGAAAAAAGTTATTTAAAATACTCAGCAGCTCTCTCAAACCCACATGATTTCACATTTACAGTTTGTATTGCCTTGGCCCAAACAACCAGTTAGAAATTCCTTGCATTCAACTGATTTCTATTAAGCACATTTTGATTTGTGTACAAAAATGACAAACATACCTACAGGTAAATGGAACACAGATAAATTTTGAAGTATTTACCTAACTTTTAATCAAGAAATCCTCTGTTTGAACCTTAGATGTATCTAAAGTAGCATCTTTAAAAAAAACCCAAACAAACAGTTTTGAACTATTAATGAGCCAGCCCTGACAGAACGCAACACAGGTGATCCCCTCCACACCTCATGAGGTCCTTGCTCAAGGCCAAAGCCCAAGAGCACCAGGACCTCCCAATCCCCTTTCTCCTTCAATACTACTTTAGTGTCAGAAAGCAAGCAGTTGACACTGACATGACCATAAATTCAATGCATTTCCTAACAAAAATGCATTGCTAAGTTCTTCCCTAGAACATCGTGCTTACCATTTCATCTCATCACCTTATTCACATGGTTCTTGTGAGAGAAACCGTGTCAAGAGAAGTAACACCCGTGCAGTATACGATGTTCTGAAATATTCTATTTAGCTACTAAAACTAATTTCAAGTTCTAACATGCAAACATGAACAGCAAACTATACCAAAAGATTAAAACTGAATACTCTGGCACAGCCGTTTCAGTTTGCTTCAACTTCTGAACGCCTAAAAACACAACACTTGCATTAAGAAGAGATATGCCATCCAAAACTAAATTGCTGCTAAAGTAAAATGAAGTCCTACCAAACAACCACATGGTAAAGTTTTCTACCAAAGAATCAAGAAACAAATAACTTATTTCAGCTCAAACTTCCTGATGAGGAAACAGATGCATATGAAATTTAATGAAGTATAGCAAGTGGAAAAGTCAGAGAAAGGATGTCAACAAGAATTTTTGCCAGATCCTTTACGGCAATTCTCACATTTTTATGTAAAGCTTTAATATCTTAAGGTAATAGCAGCATTAACATCTTAAGATAATAAAATATAGTATGAAATCATTATTAATTTGTGATGTCCTTGGAACGCTTTGTGCAGGTATTAGTTGCATCTCTGAAGATCTTCAATATCTCAGTTACCAAGTTTCTTGAACATTTTCAAAGGCAGATTTCCAGTTTCCCAGAAAGGAGAAACCGTAGCTGACCCCTTCGTAGTTTTCAAGTAGTTCTGAACCATCATCTGCCTTGTCACAAAAACTTCCCCAAACCATTTCAAACCACAGATCTGCTTTACCACTAAAAAGCAAACAAGTGAGCAGTTAAATTCAGTGGATTTTAAATAAATCTACTCCCACTCTCCCTTCATTAACTGATCTCAACTGTAAATTTGCTTTAGATGCTTTAAGAGGTGGCTATTAACTACACAAAGTTATTTTGTGTGTCAAAATGACAGCACTGGTGATATTTATTTAGTGAAACTGGATTTGTCAGTGTTGGTAAAATGCAGGACATTAATGGAATTCTTTTTATTTCTATTTCAAATGGCTTGTGCACTTATGCAACTTTATCTTATTCTGAAATACTTCACAGGTTGACAGAAAGGATTCAGAAAAAAAACAAAAAAACAAAAAAACAACCCAAACCCATTCTGAAGAGTTAAGTATTTCAAATTATGTAAATAGTCTATCAAAAGCCACTAAAACAAACCCACCCATAGCACATACCTGTTATACCACTACAAAACTTCATACCATTTGGGGGAGGGGGCGTTTAAAAAGAAGTTCAGATTTACATCTCTTAAAACACCCACAGAATTATGAAGATTTGCTTGTGAATATCCTTTTCTGCATAGTTATACAAAGGAGCATCAACTTCCAGATCTCCAGAGCTACAGACAGATAATTTCATGCAATCCCAAATAGCATCATTAATACTGAATTCAACTTAATTCCTGTGGATCTTAGAACCTCGCTTGGTAGCAGCCTCAACCACCACATTGGGCAACTGCTGCCGCAAGGCTACATATTGAAATGAGTAAGCCACACACAAAACGTTTTCCTTTGTGAAGGAAATGGTATATAATGGAGTTCAAGAAACTGAACATGAATGAACAGAAGTTTTATCATTAGGAAAAAACAAACTTTAAAAAAATGATAAACAGAAGTAATGCATAATCCTCCCTAGTTCTGCTGTCAAATATTAGAGCAATTTCTGATCATGCTCTCTATGGAAGTTAAAGGCATACAAGTACTACCTGGCTATTTAAATCTTGAGAAGTATCAATCTGAGCTTCTTGTGATCTACTGCAACAACACATGAAGAAAGGGTTAGACCAAGAGAACTTCTTTCTGATCAGCATTTTTATTGCCAAAGGACATATCCCAAAGTCAAACAGAAGCAATTCCTGACAAAATTATTTGCTGAGCTATAGTAAGAACTCATTGTGGAGGAAAGCAAAAACAGTCCTTTGGAGAACACCATTTTCCAGTGTAAGTCAACACAACAGAAGTTGCATCCTACTGAAAACACAATATAACCAAACCGATTTTCTTGGTTAATGATAAAAGCTTGAACAGCATCTTTCAATTTAACTGTTAAGACTGCATTTCTCTGGAATCAAATATACCATTTTATTATATAGACAAAATAAAGGAATATTTGTCTCAGCCAAGGAGTATCAAAATTGCAAAAAATCCCCTCTCCCAAATACACCGTAGATCATAAGATATTAATGCTGTAATTGGGAAATAACAATTATGCATTCTCCACTGTAAAATACCTAACTGTAAGTTAGACAAGGAACAAAAACTGTAGAAAGCAGATCCTTTCTACTGTAAGATACTGTGATTTCTGCACCATCTGATTGTGATTGCTTTGGAAACAAACTGTGAAGCAACCTTAGAAAAGCTGGCCAAAATTACTCCTGCCTTTGAGAAGTGACACTTGTTCATTCCTTTGACATGTGAAAGTTAAGTAGGATATCTCTTGCACCTTCTCTACTGAAATGATCTTTTCCTGAAGCACATGGCAAAAATTTGGATCATCATGCCTTATTTGGGATGATACATTGATCAAAGATCACTGTTTGCACCCTCCAGCTGGAAGGAGCATGAGGACTTTACAGCTTACTTAAAGCTTTTATTTCATCCATTGAGCTTCAGTTGCGGGTATCAAGCTCAGGCAGCACAGATTTGCCAAAAGATAGAAAAGCCAATCCTATACCTCCAAGTAGCTGCTCAGGCCTAAAAAAACAGCTGAAATAACAGATTTGGTAAACTTATTTCCTGTTATTCCACAAGTCTAATCCATACATTTTGAATTTGTTCAGAGAAGAAGCTATACATATAATCGTAGTTCTACTTCAGGAAGATTTGTTCACAAACGTCAAAAAAAGTTGCATTTTCTGCAGCAGAGAAGTCACTCGACATTGATTTTCAACATTTCTCTAATGTCTCCTCCTTTCACTGCTGACAGAAGAATGAACTCATAGCCTGTGGGAAGCATTCTGTCTTTCTACAGCAAAGGAAGCACATGTTTTTATTCGGGTTATGTTTTTGTTTTCCCAAAGTGGCAAAAAGACAGGCTTCTTGCCAGCATTGCTCAAGGGCAAAACCCTGGTATTAAGACCTGTAAGGGTGCTCAGTGGGCCAGTCAAAATGTCTCAAAGAGACACTAACCAGTGTCTTATTTTCTGGAGAAGCTTTTCAGGATAAACTGTATGAGAACACTAATGCAGAGAAATGCTCAGAAAAATGCTTGCTAAAACGCTAAAACCATAACGAAACCTACAAGGACGGGTCTCTCCAAAAGCCAACACACTTCAAAACACAAAAAGGTATGCCACTTTCAGCAGTAAACAAACAAACAAAAACAAATAACAAAACTAATGCAAGAAAACTTCAGTTTTGAAAAGGTACAGCAGAGAAGGAAAGAGAGGGGAGAACCTGAAAAGCTTCTCTAATTAGACAACTAAGCATATCAGTTTTCCCCTAGCTAACCACAACTTACTCCAGAAGGAGGAGAATAAAAGGCCCCCCACAGCAAATTACACTATACTGAACTATAGCACTCTAAATTCATGTCTTGTTCTGGAATAGCTTCCTTGAATAGACCTGTTCTTCACCCAGAATTCAACTAATAGATGAAGAAGAGTTCACGTTTTCTACCTTGCTTCAGGGGAATAAATGTGGACATATCCTCCCTTTGCAGGACCTGCAGGCAGCCATAACAGAGAAACAAAAGGTAGTGAATTCCTGCACTGTCAAGCTAGGGAGTTCAAAGAAAAACAAAACTGGTTTTGTATCAGTGACAAACATATAACATGCTTGCACAAGCATCTGCTTTACACTGTGCAGAGCACCCTAAGTATATGACGTAAGGTACTTAAAAGCATGTGATAAGGCAATGCTACTTCAGCTTCTTCTGAGAACATTACCAAAAACCTCTCTTCACCCCCCAAACAATCTGAAAACAGAGAAGCATCTAATCCCACTGTCAAGGTTTAAAGCTGGGCTAGCTATTAACCAGGTGGCAGATGCTCTCTGTTAACCCTCTCCCCCCCCCGCCCCAAGGGAAAGGGAAAGGGAAAAGGGAGAGAGACTTATGGGTTGGAAAGTTAAAACAGTTTTAATAAACTATAATAATGAAAAAGAATATAATATCAATAATAATAGAAATAACCAAATATATACAAATATGTACAAAACCAAGATCGAGAGCTTGGAAATCCTCCTCAGGCAGAGTTGCTCCCCCCAGCACAGGCAGAGGGGAAAAGGCAGTAGCTCCCTGCCATCACACCTGCAGGCTTTTAACTGGAAACTGGCAAAGCTGGTACCAATCAGTGGGAGACAGGAGGGCCCCTCCCTCCTGGGCCCCACCTCCAGGAGGCAGTGGGTTAGTGATAAATAGGAAAGTGAGAATGACGTGTGTGGGATGGAATACCTCGTTGGTCAATCTTGGGTCACCTGCCCTGTCTGCTCCCCCCTGCAGGTGCGACCCCCCTTTGGCTCTTCACTCATAAGCAGTGAGGAATTTAGCAGTGACCTTGGTTTCTCTAAGACTAATTGGCCTGGTTTGGGCCAAACCAGAACACCCACAACAAGATTCCCTCAGCCTGCCTGTAGCCAAGAGGCTGGGGTGGAGGTATGGTCATGGACAAAATTTTCAGTGCCCCAGGCAACTGCTTAACTGATTTCTGCAAATCCTCCATTACCTAAAGCGGGGCTGTTAACATGCACGATTCTTTTCTATCACCATAGTAACAAAGCACGTACATTTTAAGGTGCATATGGGGGCTCTTCTAGAGGATGTGTCAAGTTGAGTACAGCTAAGACAATACAAGATATTTTAAGCTAGACCCGTTCAGTACAAATACAGAAAGCATGAAAGTACTGTGCTAGAGATCATCACAGGATTGTTTAAGCAGTGGTTACACATCCATTAAAAAGTTTTCTGGAGGCTGAAAGAAGTAGAAGATGAAGCAGGATTCAGTCAGGACATTTATGTGCCTTAATGTATAAGAACAGTTGTGTAATAACAGCCTGATTTTAGACACTCTTACTTCGTCAGGAACCACAGAGCAGAACATAGTAAAAAAATTTAAAAACAATATACTTTACCTACCAATTGCCAAAAAAAAGATGTAGGAAAAAAGATCTAATTAGAAAAACATATTTACTGATTAAGAAATGACAAGCAACTGGCATTTTTGTTGCAATGAGAGCTGCAAGTACTTAGATGCCTGAAGTATGACACTACTCGTGTAGGATACACGAGTGACACCACAGAAACCCAGGCTTAATGGTAATCCATATGGTTAGGTGCCTCCACAGCAAATATGCCCATACATGTCAACAGCCTAACTGGCACTCTGGAACTAGCCTGCTAGGTGTACATGTCCCACAGTGGAATGACTTCTCATAACAGTCATCATTATTGCCTTAGAAGAACCAAACCAGAAGCAACATAACAAATTTATTACTCCCTCAAATAACTTCTCATACTACACTACTACACTAGAGTAGTAGTAACATACTACACTAGAGAGCACTTCCAAATTGGGTGGAATAAACCCAACACCAAAACCCCAACTTTCAGATAAGGATTAAGAAAAATCATGCTCGCAGAAAGAATATAAGAAACAGGATGCTACAAGTCTGGATAAATTAGAGCAATATTATCAATATCTGAAATACTCCCATAGTTGAAATCGGAAGATTAAAGACTAAAACCAGACTAAACTGCAGAAACAAACCAACCCCCTAATAAAACTGTTAGAACATTGCCTTACTTTTCAATATTAGTATTTATAGAATTTTAAGGCTTATTAAGATGCAGTTTTCAATTACACAGCACCACCTGTGCGTGATCAAAAGGCGTAGTTCCCCTCTCTGGCACAGGATGAGCAGCAAATGAGGCAAGGTGCTGAAAAAAAGAAAATGGGTGTTTCCAAATACTGAAGGCTTGAGAGCAGAACCCAGGCAACCTGATTATATTCCTGTCTCTGTCTCATTATCAAAATCATCAAAATTCATACCCCCTGGCCACATGGATTATATTCACACAATCAATCTCAGTTCTCAAGACTGAAAATTCTCAAGCATTTCATTTTACAACTTTGCATTCACTTGGCACACTCATTATGTACCATCGGTACTAGCAACCATAATTTCCTCTACAGTTTTTTTTTCCCCTTAAAATCTTGCAGAATCAAAGTAGGAGACAGCAACCTCAGATTTTTTTTGCATAGTATCAGTGGCACAGATCAGTAGCATCTGAACTACAAGTGGAACCTGTAATGAGACAGACAATAAGAGGGCACAAACATACCTATCCTAAGTCTAGCCTACTAGGAAACTTCCAGTCTACTGTTGGTCCTAAAGGGAGCAAAGACTAGCGATTAGCAACACTAACTGGTGCTTAAAAACATACAGGTTTGGTACATAAGGTCAGCCAGATGAAAAAAAAAAAGAACAGGATTTCCCATTTTAAATGTACAGGCCTCAACTCTAAATCCTGAATTAGCTTCTTTACACCTTTCAAAAACGTGTTCTTGTTTAAGGCTTAACATGTATCGGCCTCAATCACAGGCTTCACATTAAGGCATGCTGTGCGAGGATCCAGAGTAAGCACGCCATGCACAGAAAGAAACACGCAGGGCACAGAGTACTTCATCACATCTGAGAGGCTGAAAAGTTTCTAGGAAGCTACATAAAAATTCCTAAATCAGAGCAGGATCTGTACTCCCACCTTTCACCACCCTTACTTAATCCTTTCAAAAGGTTAAAGACAGAGAAATCACTTCTGCCCTCAAGGTTTATACCACCTCACCAAAACAGTTCTGCACAATTTCTGAAAGAAAAAAATCCCAGGCAGGAATCCTCACTAAGAGTTATATCTTACCAGTTCTGTGTTTATTTAGGGAAGGCAGGCAGCCTCAGTAACAATTTTGAATAAACTTCACACTAGTTTTCAGTAATGACTTGTTTTATTAATGAAATTCTTGATACCTCTTGTTGCTACGCTTCGTTATTCACAGCATTTGACTTCACTAAAACTGAAACAAATTAGTTTCATTTTTGCTTTGAGAAACTTCAGTTTGTGTCGCAATTCATCAGTACAAGTCAAGGAAAAAGGGTAATTGTCAACAGTTGTCAGATGGTCTTGGGGAAGACCTGTTTATTTGGTACTGTTTTTCTGGAGTTTCATTTCTGAAAAAAAAGGGGAAAAAAGGACAACTCTTCCATAGACTTCAGTGATGCTTGCTCTCGCAAACCATTCAAGCCAAACATCGGCTCACAGAATTTCTTTAGGGGTTCTGAAGAGGTGAGTTCTGTAGCAGAAGTACAGATTACAAGAATTCCTCACCTAAATAAAATACCACAAACAGCAGCAGTCAAAATTTTCAAACAGAAGAATGAATACATTGGGGGGGGGGGCGGCGGGAAGAAGGAAAAAAAAGATTCTTACAGTCTCATTTTTAAGACAGTTTAGATGTTTCAACAGTACACATTTGGGGAATTCTTGTGTAGCACACACATGAAAAATATTTGCTTCTGAATGGAAGTTTGGTATCAGGCAGCAATGCAGAATGGAGCACAGTAACTGCTGAAGTTTCTATGGCCTATTTTCCCTGTTTCAATTGAAGTATTTACTGTCATATGACAGTGAGTTCTTAAGAGAAAAAAATGTTTGTGATCTCCTTGCATATATAGATGCATTTATCATCATTACATTGGGACTTTTTTATTTTTTTTTTCCCCCCACCTTATTTGGAGCACTGGGAATCAGAAGGGAGCACTTTAATCAGAGCCCCATTTATAAACAATTTTAGTACTGAAAGCACTCAAATGTACATTTTTTGTCCTTCAGCATATCTAAAGATTTGTTGGGTTTTGTTCTAATTCTTTTCTTGTCATATGTAGGAGAAAAACAGTGAATATAAAGCACTGAATATAAATAAACGAATATATATTCTTTTAACAAACTGGTATCACAGATACCAGCATGAACATTATGTAAAAGATAAGCTGAAAAGATATGAAAACACATGCACTTCAAATGGCTGCTTACTTCCTACAAGTAAGCGCTGTTCAATACCATCATAGTCTTAGAGACTGATTCCTATTTTTCAAGTAGGAGAGATACCATGTTTACCCTGGTACCATATACCATAAAATACGTTACCATATACAACATGATACCACCTCATGTATGAGAAAAACCACATGGAGTTGTGCCAGCCAACAGATTTTACTAGATCATAATCCAAAAAAAAAAAATCTTCTCTTACAGAGTACAGGAACAATAAGTGCAACAGAAGTATCTATTGCTATTGTCTTAAGTCTAGAAATATATGTTAATGCAGCATACCAAAAGAGCATCCAGGCCCCTTCCTTCCCTCAAAAACAAGCATC
The DNA here is from genome assembly GCF_013368605.1 of Nyctibius grandis. NCBI lineage: Eukaryota > Metazoa > Chordata > Aves > Nyctibiiformes > Nyctibiidae > Nyctibius > Nyctibius grandis. The sequence goes on from NC_090661.1 coordinate 37,291,247, forward strand.
CCTGAAGATTATTTCTGCTGAATACCAAGACTGGTTAGAAGATACACCTAACAAATTATTAGAAAGCATAAAAATGTTGCAAATATGTTTACATCTTATTGAATTTAATTTGGAATATTTGTACCACATTAGTCACCAATAATTAAATAAATACTTCACAAATAGAAGGGCTTTCAGAAAGAAGAATTAACATTTTCAAGGGAGAGAAAGGAGGAACAAATTCTATATTTCCAGGGACCATTTAATTTTTGTTTACAACCAGTTCCAGCCATTCAGTAACTGTGCAAACTGTGCTGGTTAAAGTTTGTTTGCTTAAATGTTATTGCACATTAGAACACGGAGAAAAAGACAAAGATATATCCATAAAGAAACTGTGATCCTCAACATGGCAACTCCCAGCTATCTTTCAAATTCCTTAAGGAAACTGCAACATGTTCCAATCAAGAAAGAAGAGGGAGAGAGCAGACATTTAAATGTTAGAACACCACCATTTAAGACAACATACATTGTATGCTGTATCATAGTTACTTTTTCTGAATCAGGGGAGTAAAAACCAAAAAAATTATTTCCTTTGCCTCCTTTTCAAACTTGTGTCAATATTCTCGAAAGTATTTTTTGTTTCTGGCATTTGTCATATCCCATCAAGTCATCACGAGTGCATACTATTTCTCCAGATATACACAATAACGGGTAAATAGCAAACAAAAATGACAGTGTTTAGCCTAAAAACCACCAGGAATGCCTTCAGTTTTAATCCTGTGACTTCTGATCCTGTCAAGATACGTTCCTTTCAAGAAATGTCTCTACATTCGAAACATATGCTGACGTCCTCACTGCCACTTTAACACTTCAAGAACAATAAATTTTAAATGAACAAACAAGGTAAACACTCGTCTTTTTTTTAATTCGAGTATTATCACTGGCTCCAGTTATGCTGAAACATCCAGAAAGCATTTTTCTGCAATACCACAGTAATCAAGGAATGTTGTTAAGGTGAATTTTTTAAAAATAAAATAAATAAAAAACACAAAAACAAAAAAAAACCCTGACTTCCAGATTATGTAACATGCAAATTCAGTTTCACCTTCAAAATAGCATCATGTAACATATAAGCCAAAGAGACAGCAAGAAGCAGTTCATAAGACTGGAAAAGCCTCCTCAGGACTCTCTAAAAGAACCGTTCCCCCAAAACAAAATATGTCAGAATTGCACTGATTTCATATAATGAATTGGTTTAGCAGACGCTTCCCTTAAAAAAAACATTTCTTACTTCTTTTTACAAATTCCTGACTTTAAGGGATGAATAATTCCAAAGTCCATATATGCCCTAAATAGCAGAAAGAAAAACAGCCTACTGAAAAGTGTTAAAATCCTCCCAGAACTAATAAAACCAAACCAGTTGGCTTTATTTTCTGTGATACAATTTCATGCTCATCTTTCAGTATTTGGGCTTGTAATACAAGGAGTTTTGAAGCACAAATGAAGTATAAACAGTATTTTCATAAATACTGAAAGAAGACATGAAGGTATCAAGTATTTTAAAAATTTAATTCAGCTTTACTTTTTCATATCAACACTCGAGGATGTTTATAACATCATAATCTAGAGGCTGATAACATACAGCATTAGTATACACTCTGTGTTTCTTTAATTTATAATCTCTTGAATTAAATTATCTCAGAAAATGAGTATAAGATTACTTATATTTATGTAGCAAAACAATTAGCATGTAACAGTCTGAATCTGTAAAAATACAGTACAGAAAAACAACTCAATATAATTCAAGAGCACAAGCACTCCCTGAAAAAGAGAGCCCACCTGCAATACAGAGGAAAGTAAACAAGCCAATAAAGCAGTGCTCCTACTTTTCAACAACAGCAACTCAGACTCCAACAGCAACTCAGACTCCATCTTAAGCCTGTCATCATTCATCCCTACTGAATGGGGACTATGTAACGTAACAATTATTCTGTTTTACCTAACACTGAAATTCAGTAGCATTTCTAGACAGCAATAAAGTCTGCCATCAAACCAGGAATTTGGTACAGTGCTTGCTGACCTGCCTGCTCTGACATTTGTGTTAAGTTGCATGAACGGCGAATTGACCCACAAGTCCACAAATCCTACTAATTCCTTCATTTAAAAACTGTTAGTATTTGTGAACACCACACTGTGTTCATGCTGACCACACTGACTGCAAAACACCACTGACGGGGGGGCAGGGGGGAAATCATTATCTGGAGGTATAGAAATACTCTCATTTAACTAATACCTGACAAATACAGTACATCATTACAAGAACAATGTAAAAATCACCAACGAAGATTCATCCCTGGCAATCGGAATTTTATAAGGTTGCCTTCCATATGTTTATGACTGACAAGAAACCTAGTAGTCCTTAATGCAGCTTTTTAATTAATGTTTCCCACCACCGAGAATTTAACATCATTAACCAAGCTCAAACTCTAGACACCGCAAATATTTATATACTACACCATAAAATGAAGTTTTATAAACAAAGAATAATGCTCAGTTACCAGAATATTCCCAGTAGCCACAATGACATAAAATGCATTGCAAAGTACCCATATTTGCCCTTATGTACCCAGAGATTACTTAATGAATTCAAGGCCATTGATATCATCAATTATACCAATAAAATTCAACACAGTAAACTTTTAATATACGATGAATTTCAATTTGTAGATCTGTCCTATTTTCACAAACAGCTTATTTGGAGTTTCAATCATATTTCCCAGTCATTTAAAGTGACACATTTGTGCTATGTACAAAACCAACCGAAGAGGAACGATGACTCTGGCCTCACCAAAAATGCTGTCAAAAAAGGCAAATGAAACCAAGAAGAGAAAGATTTTTCTTCTGATATTTTAATAACCAAAGTAAAAAAAGTCCTTTCTTTGAGAAAAAGCACTGGTTTATAGTCCTTTGTAAGGTTATACACATTTAGCTCTATACACAATGCTCAAATCAAATACTGTATGTGAGCTTTTCTTTCTCATTTTAAGTAAAGATTAGTAATCTTTCAGGTATTCTCTTAGGTTGCACTAACAACAAAGCCTCGTCCACTCCATGAATGTGTAATTAAGGATCACCTTAGTGTAATTTGTTAAGATAATGAAATAGTGTATTCATGAGCAGTGAACATCACCATTTTAACACTGGCAACCACAAAACTGTTACACCAAAAAAATACATTGTCTGCTTCAGGGATCCCTCAGCACTAAGTTTCATTCGATTTTATTTTTTGAAAGATTTCAAAGTGTTTAAAATCAAAGTTAATACACTGACCTCTAAACAGTTTATGCCATATTAAAAACATTTATCTGTTATTGCGATATTTCAGAGGTCTCTTCAGCCACGGCACAGGTTAAGGAGGAATGACAATAACTAATCTGCTGTAAAATTCTCAACGTAAACAGACAAAAAATGAACTGTATTGCTGATTTCTATCAATTCTTCGGTCTTCGCCGTTACCTGTATTTGATAATAGGCAACATTTTCAAATGCCTCATTAGGTACAACCCACTTCCTTCTACACTATGTTGGTATCTTGCAGATATAAGACAGTATCGTTCAATAAAATGTGAATTACCCAAAATGGATTAACATACTGTCTTGAAAACACGTTCATAACAATGAATTTTATTTTCAGTATTTTATTTTTTGAGTTAGTATTTCTAAAGAGGAAAATATTTCAATGTCTTCCCGATAAAACTCATCCCTGCTTAAACGTTACGACGGTACAGCGAGAAGGGACTTCTGAACTAATGCTCCTTTACAGGGAAAGGACAAACACGAGCCATAGAGACAACTCCCCCCCCCCATCTTTACAGTAACTGCCCACGCTGGCAGGCGTAAGCCCTCTGCCTGCTGCCCCCTCGGAGCAGGCTGCCGGCCTGGCCGCCTCTGCCTCGCCACGCAGGTCTGAGCTGCCGGGCTGTGAATGCAGACACTGTACTGCGCAGTGAATGGACAGCCAGGTATTTTATGAATGGAGCAGATCACGTGCTCCCAGAACCTCCCCGAGCTGATATTTCCCACATAACTGTGTCAACAAGCAGCGAACAGCACATATTAATACAGCAGGTCCTGGAGACCTTCCTCCGCCAGCCGCGGGCCGCAGGCTGGTCCCCAGGCCGCACGCAGCAGCTCCGGGCGCCGGGCAGAGCAGGTCCCGCCGCAGGTCAGCGCTGATGACAGTCTTTTTTTTTTTTTTTGTTATTTTTTTTTTTATGAATGGAGATGGTGGTATGCAAATGAGAGCGATTCACAAAAAAGGAAACATGGCGGCGGCCCCGGCTGCCAGCCCCGCAGCGGCTCCCGCCCGGCCCGGCCCACTCCGCGCCCGGCTCAGCGCCGCGGCCAGCACCGCGGGGCTCCCCTCCCCGGCGGGGCTCCGCTCCTCAGCGGGGCTCCGCCCGCGCCGCGCCTCGGGGATCAGCCCGCCGCGTTTTGGGGATCAGCCCGGGAAGGTGCGCAGGCTTTGCTCGGAGGCCGGCAGCGACGGGGGAAACCCGCCTTTCCTGCCGCGGAGAGCCGGCGGCAGCCCGGCAGCGGGGGGCTGCTCCGCCCGCACCTGCGGACACGGCGGGCGCAGGGCTGCCTCCCCATCGCCATGGCCGCGGCCGGCACCGCATCATTCATAAAATCAGTCTCAGCAAACACCGACATCGCAAACCGTAACGCGAAAGCTCGGAAGCTGTAACGATCAACCTTAAAACTTCCCCGTAGCAGAAGAACTTTCAAAATACTTTATATTTGGTTTTCAATGCCATAAAGAACTCGGATGTTTTCTGACAAATATTTATCTCCTCCGACTCAAAATGTATTGCAAAGAGAGATTACATGCAGGGTGATACAGCCGCACATACACGTTCTCCTCTGGATTTCCTCCAAACCAGCCACATTAAAAATATTAAAAGATCCTTGACCTGTCCCCTTCCTCTTTTTTTTTAAAAAAAAAAGTCCCAAGTGCTTATTAAAAGGAAAAAAAAAAAAAGGCTTTAGGGTAGGTTTAAGCTGTATTTACACTGACTGACTCATCCAATTAAAATTCAGGAGCAGTTTCCTGGAGGATGAAGCTCCCACACACTAGTTTCCATATGAAATATCTACAAGTAATAGGATAACATCAGAGGAGGTACGTGCCGATGCCTCTCTGGACATTCAAAACCCGTCCTCCCCCTCCAAGATACCATCGTTACCTGCACCGTTTTCTACCGGGCTTTAATCAAACCTCGCTTTCCCGGCCGCTGGCTCGCAGCCCTTCTAAAGCAAGCTCCTTGACAAAGAGGGAGCTTCTGGGCTTCCATGGACGCGAGCAGAAATGCGCAGCAGGCGCAGGGGGAGGCCAGGACACATACGTGCGCGGGCAGAGGCCCTCGTGGGGCGCGGAGCCGGGGGACGCGCCGAGCCCCAGCCCCATCCCGGGGCGGAGGGGAGAGGACCCGCCGCGGCGGGGGGGGGGAACGGCCGCTTACTCGTTGTTAGAAGTCGCCGCCTCTTCGCTCATTTTCTCCTCACCGCGAGCCGACAGGCAGACGGAGCAGCACCGACGCAGCCAGGGCGCAGCCAGAACTCACCAGAAACTTCACCATTGTTACCCCCCCGGCCTGCCCTCCCCGGCCAGGGCACGGGCAGCGCTGCGAAGTGAGGAAGAGGGAGGGGGAAAAGCGGGGGGGGGTAGCGATCTTTATCCTGGAAACACGAAATCCTGTTGTCCAGCGCTGGAGCGTATTTTCCCCTGGCTTTACAGATGATGAAGGTAGCGGTGGAAACAGCAGCAACAACCACGAATCTTCTGCTCTTGAGCTGCTCCCAGTTAAATGGGAACACGGTGGTGGAGACAAGGGAAGGCTCCCAGCCGCAAGAAGCTGCACCGCACCGTCCTCCCGCTGCAGCTCATCTCCCGCTGCAGCCGCCTTCGTTGCTGCTGCCCTTCTCCTCCTCCTGCTACTCGGCCGCCTCCCGCGCCCAGCCGGGGCAGGCGGCAGCGGCAGAAATTCCTCCAGACACCGGAGCCGCCACAGGCCGGGGCGGGCGGGAGAAGGGGGAGGAAGGGGGAAAGGGGGGCAGAGCGGCTCGGCTGGGCTCTCACACCCCCTCCAAAGCGACGCCGGGCGCTGCGGCGGGTGGACGAGGCGGCCCCAAGAAGAAGGCTGGTGACGGGGGGAGGGAGGCGTTTTAAACCAGCCCGGGGGTGGGAAGGGGGGGGACGGAGGAGAGAGAGGATGCGTCACGGCTGTTTGTGTGAGGAGAGGAGCGGAGAGGGAGGGAGGGGGAGAGGCGCTGGCAGGGCGAGAGAGGAGCCCCCGGCCGGAGAACGAGGGGGAGAGGAGGGAGAAGGCCCGCGGGGAAGTTCAGCGGCAGCGCTCCCTCCCCGGCAGCAACTCCATTAGCGGCCGCCGCCTCGGCTCCTCGTAGCCGCCTCCGCCTCCTCCTCGCAGCCGCCTCCGCCTCCTCCTCGCAGGAAAACTGGGCGGAAGCATTGACTTCAGGCTCTTTCCGCCGCCACAGCTTGATCCAAAATAACCGCGGGGGCAGGGAGGCGGGAGGAGCGGGGCGAGCGCGGGGCGGAAAGCAGTCCCCCCACCCCGGTCCCGCGGCGCCCGCCCTGCGCTCCAGTTTCCTGAAAGTAGTTCCTTCCCCCCGGCGCTGCCTCACGCGCTTCTCGAGGAGCTGCCGCCGCACACGCACGGCGCCGCGGAGGGATACGCGGGCTGCCCCGGCATCGCCCTCCTTCCTGCTCCGGGGGCGCGAGGCGCCCGCGGGGCCGCTCCTGCCCCGGGGCCGGTCTTGCCCCAGGCCCGGCCGGCCCCAGCCTGAGGCGGGGGCGCAGGGCCAGCGCGGCCGGCGGTCCCTGCTCGGCGCGGGGCTGCGCAGACCCCCCGGGGCCGCCGCCGTGGGCTGGGGCGTGGTGGGAGGGGCCCCGCCCGGCGGCGGCCTGCAGCGGCCGGGGGGCTCGGGGCAGGGCGGCTGAGCGCGGCGGGTCCTCGCGGGGCCGTGCGTGCGCGCCGCCGCCTGCGGGCTGGGGCTCCATCCGCTCTTTTCCTGCTTTTTTAAGCCGAAGTGAACGTGACCCCTAAGTGTGCGGTAGGCTCTGGGGAGCGTGAGGGCTGGTGAAGCAGGATCCCCGCGTCCCGTTCCCGGTATCCCCGCCCTTACCCGCCGAGTTCGGCGGCAGCGGGCTGGTGGAGTGGGCAGCCTGGCGAGCGGAGAAATGCGGTCACGTTAACGTGGATCTTCTGCCCGTGGGGCGATGCCGTGTGAGAGGCTCTTGGCAGTCCGCCCCCTCGGAAGGCGTGCGCGGGTTCCCTGCTCCCTGTGCAGGGGAGCCCTTTGGGAATTAGGGCCTTAACTGTACATCTGGGAGCGGTTCTCGGTGGGCGATGGCACGGGGGGTGTATGAAACACTGCCTTGGCCTCTCTTGATAAACGCACACTGAAACAAGCGTTTGTAGTTGATCCAGGTGAGCGGTGAAATCAAGAAGCAGCAACCGAACCCAAATCCCTTTTCAGGAACTTAGAAGGTAAATGTGCGGCTTGATGTGATGGAAAAGCGGAGCAGTGCTGCAAACCCTGAGGACTCAGAAATCATGAGTCAGACCATCCAAGTAAATTAGATTATAATAAAAGATTATGTTGTGGTTTTGTCTTGGTTGTCTTTGTCGGTTGGATTTTGATTTCTTCCTGCCTAGTCTTTGTATGTGTGCTTGCCAACTGATACATCTCATTGTCCACCATTTATGGAGGAAAATACTGTGGTGCTACTGTAAGAGACATCACTTCCCCAATGCACATTCGTTATCCCTGGCTTCTCGCATACTTCCTCACTTTTTCACAGCTGCTCTCCAAGAGCCTTCTCTGTTAACACTAATCCCATTTCGTTTTTTCCTGTAACTGTGGGATTTCTTTCCAACTCTGGTGGTGTCATAGGAGCAGCGATGAGCTGTTCTCTTTTCCTGTTTGAAAAAGATGGGGCGAGCTCCCTTGGCAATAAGAACGTGTCTGATTCCCACACTACCGTTGGTTGTCTGCTTTTCCCAAGGAAGGGAGAGACTGGAACATGGGAAATCAGGAGATGTTGAGTTTTCACCATTTCAAGGGAACCTGGAGCGCCTCACGTCATCATAGGCCAGGCTACAAACCTGCATTGTCTGAATGTGCAGAGGCAGGCCAGTATTGCATTTATCAAGGGTACTTGTTAAGGAAATTCTTCCTTTTCATCTAAGGTTCAAAGTATCCTTTGTCTATGGGTCTTACTGATGCCCAGAGATTTTTCTTGAAAACTTTTCCTTTTTCTATGGTATTGAAAACTGTAAGAAAATGTTGCAGTGAGGAAAAAGCATGTTCAGTTTCAATCAGGTTTTTATTTTGGGGAGTGGTTAGTTAAAACATTTTAAACATAAACCTATTTTTTATTTTATATAGCAGGAAAGAAAAGGCACATTTTGTTTCTAGATAGTTTATGTTTGTTGCGATATTCCTACGGATCGAAATTCCATGTTTCTGTAAAAAATGTTCTGCCATAAACATAATGGAACAATTATAGTAAACTGCTGTCACGCTCTCTCTGATAAAGGCCCTATAACATGTTTCAAGCATGACACATCTCAAAGCTGCAGTAATAAAGCTTTCTTCCTTGTCTGGGAGGCTTTTGGCGTAAATTTCCAATTGTTTTGTAAAAACAATTTTTTTTTTCTAAAAGAATACACTCAAAAATGCATCAGTTATTCATGGCACAACCTCATCCAAATGCTAAAAATACATTACAAACCAATTTTTGCACAATTTTACAATTCACATAAATCAAATTGAGCATTGCCTAGAATCCCGCCAGCTGTGGGGACATAGTATTAGTCTACATAGCAATGAGAATCCTTTCAGAGAACTTCCTGTCTTATGACTGGCAGATAGTGTGACTTCCTGCTAATTTAATTCTCATTTTCTACTGGCTTCAAAGTTGAAATGTTTATTCTGTAAGCTAATGGTTTTATTAAGGTAATTTGATTAATATGATCCTGTACAAGAATGCTCAAGAATTGGCTCAGTTTGTCAGATGGTGGTATAGCTCTATTCACTGCACCTGAAGGAAGAGACATGATGATGACAAGAAAGACTGTTATTCTGTTGGGTTTTTTTAATTCCTTAAATGTATTTAATGTAGAAATGATTTTAATCATGACAATTCAATAAAATGAACTGTTTTGTAATATACCACAAATAATTTCAAATCATTTCAGTCTCCTTAAGGTTTTCATGAGTGTCTTTCTTAAGACTAAAACATGTATTCAGTTGTCAACTGAGAACAGGCGATTCATCCTGCAACTTTTATTTGTCTGGGTGGAGGAGGTTGAGTGCTATCATGGGGCAGGTACAGGACAACCAGGCGATCGGGCCCAGTCAGCTTGGGTTTATGAAAGGCTGGTCCTGTTTGACTAACCTGACCTCCTTCTGTGACAAGATGACCCGCTTACTGGATGAGGGAAAGGCTGTCGATATTGTGTACCTGGACTTCAGTAAAGTCTTTGACACAGTCTCCCACAGCATTCTCCTGGAGAAACTGGCTGCTCATGGCTTGGATGGGCATACACTTCGGTGGGTAAAAAATGGTTGGTGTTTGGGCCAGTTCTCTTTAACATCTTTATCAATGATCTGGATGAGGGGATCGAGTGCACCCTCAGTAAGTTTGCAGATGACACCAAGTTGGGCGCGAGTGTTGATCTGCTTGAGGGTAGGAAGGCTCTACAGAGGGATCTCGATAGGTTGGATCGATGGGCTGAGGCCAACTGTATGAGATTCAACAAGGCCAAATGTCGGGTCCTGCACTTGGGGCACAACAACCCCATGCAACGCTACAGGCTTGGGGAAGAGTGGCTAGAATGCTGCCTGGTGGAAAAGGACCTGGGGGTCTTGATTGATGTCTGGCTAAACATGAGCCAGCAGTGTGCCCAGGTGGCCAAGAAGGCCAAAAGTATCCTGGCTTGTATCAGAAATAGTGTGGCCAGCAGGACTGGGGAAGTGGTCGTCCCCCTGTACTCGCCACTAGTGAGGCTGCACCTTGAATACTGTGTTCAGTTTTGGGCCCCTCACTACAAGAAAGACATGGAGGTGCTGGAGTGAGTCCAAAGAAGGGCAACAAAGGTGGTGAACAGTCTAGAGAACAAGTCTTCCGAGGAGCTGAGGGAACTGGGGTTGTTTAGGCTGGAGATAAGGAGGCTCAGGGGAGACCTTATTGCTGTCTACAAGTACCTAAAAGGACGTTGTAGCGAGGTGGGTGTCAGTCTCTTCTCCCGGGTAACAAGCGATAGAACGAGAGGAAGTGGCCTCTAGTTGCACCAGGGGAGGTTTAGATTGGATATTACGAAAAATTTCTTCATGGAAAGGGTTATCAAGCAGTGGAACAGGCTGCCCAGGGAGATGGTTGAGTCACCATCCCTGGAGGTATTTAAAAGATGAGTAGATGTGTACTTAGGGATATTATTTAGGGATATTGTTTAGTGGTTGACTTGGTAGTGTTGGGTTGGTGGTTGGACTCAATGATCTTAAAGATCCTTTCCAACCAAGATGATTCTGTGATTCAGGTGAGGGGAGAAAGACCCATTGCTTCTTCACCTGTGGTGGCTCTTCAACTTCTGCAAGCAGTCTCATGGTGCGGTATGTGTAGCAGAGGTCTTGGAAGCAGTTTCTCTCCCTTCACTTGAATATCATAAAGAGGACAGAAAATCTGCACTGGCCTGTATCTTGATTTTGAAATCCTATTTGTTTGTTTACTTCCGCACAGATTGGAAAGATCAGAAAACACAATCCTGGAGTATTGGCATCCTTTTGCCAAGCAGCTGTTGGTTTCAAGGCTTTCCAGGTTTGTTTTTTGGAGCAGAAATAAGTGATCAGGTGTTTTCAATGTAAATGGTTTATTTCAGAAGTACTCACTTTTTGGTGTAGGTACAGGGATGACTCCTTAGCTAGAGACAAGATATGCCCAGTATGGAATGGAGCCAATGATGTGGTTAAAAATAATGATTTTTTTTTTACGATTGCTTTTGATTTCCTACATCCAATGCCTACTTTAGTTGCAGTTTACAAAAACTAATTTATATGTCAATGCCATTCTTCCGCTGTAACATTTTGATAGCTGTGGACCTCTTGCAAATATTCTCTGGCCTCGCTTCCAGAGACCCTTTTAAATGAGAAATGGGGAGGCAACAGTTACTGCTAAAGGAAAATGAAGGCAATGTATATAATTAGGAAGCCAAGTAACATAAAATAAGAAATCTATGTAAGCAAAATAATAACCTGTATTCTGAATTTCTGTATTTTTGTAATTTTCACGCATGTATGCATCCAAAAGTCATCAGTGTTTGTCCTTCTGTGACTTAACACTAGTCTTAAAAATGCTCAGTTAACCAGGAGTAATTATGATGAGGCAGCAGGCTGCTCTGTGTTATGAAATATATTTACTTGACTAAGCGGGACTAAAGCACTTCTCATATACTACTACTGAATGTAGAGCCAGTGTACATTTGGCCCAAGGTGCTTATTCACCATTCCTTGAAATGGTTCCATGTGTGTCTGTGAATGGCTCTGATGAAAGAGCTGGTCAGGAGTGGCCGTGGAGTGTAGCAGGACTCAGTCTGTGGCAGGAGAATTATGTATAGAAGATGGTTAGGGCGTTAGGTTGCATAATTCTGATCGGCATGGCATTCACATCTTAAAATCCATAATAGGATCAGTGGAAGTTAAGTAATGCCATCCAGATTAGTCGGTCGTTGCAGAATTTAAGTGACCAATTCTTAGTTGAGGTTTTAACTCCTAAATGTAAAAGTTTTGAACTCTGCCTCCACAAAGCACAGTGATGCTTATATTTGTATCCAGATGCTAATGATAAAGTTACAAAAAATGGAGGCTGGATGGACCTTCTGCCATTTTGAGGAAAATTATTAGAGGTCATTTTGCAATTTCTTTTATAATAGCTTTCATTCAGACTCCTAGTGTGAGTTAAACACTGGGTGGTCATTGTGCATGTCTTAATAAGGATTTAGCTAAACTGAGCTGATTAAATCTATATTAGCATTTCAGCAAAGTCAGATTTTGTTAAGTTCTAACGAGGAATCCTGTTATTGCATACAGGATAAAAAAGTTGTTTTTTCTACTTGATGCTACTGTCTCAAAACATGTTTTCCACCAAGATACAAAACCATGTTAGAGTCAAATCTTTATCAATACCAACGTATTCAAAGTGGATCTAACTCATCGGAATATCAGAGTTTCATAAATTATTCCAGTTACTGAGTTGTAATAACGTAGAACCATTTATACTAGATAGAACAATGCTAGCAATTCATGCTACGTGTTGGAAAAATGGAGGCCCAGGAGGGAGGATGGGAGGTGGGACATCTTGTGTGTTCTCAGATGTGTCAGCTGTTGTACCTTTGATGTGGCTGATGTGCACAGCAATCACAGTGGTGATCTATGGTATCAGTTGTGCAGTAACTTTGTTCTGTCCTTTTTGAGCATGCTCACAGGATGTTTTGGGGTAAGCATATGTTCGGTTTTTGTGATACCTTATATCCCTTAAGGTATGGCCTGCTAGGGCAGCGTTGCCACTGAAAGCAGCAGCCTCACCTTCCTCCTACTCTGCTCCCTCCTGTGTCTTGCACCTTACTTAGGTGGCCCAAATATTTGTGTGTTGAGCAATGAACTGCACTGGGAAATTCACCCAGATTAAAACTAATGTGAGAAATAAAAACTGATTAGTCTTTCAGTATTTCCCGTTAACCATGTAACTGGAGAAACACCCATGCTTGCCCAAGAATGGATAACATGGAGGGAGGAGCAAGAAAATGGTGGCAGTGCAAAACTTTTTATGGAGACAGTGCTGATTTGTGCCAACCTACACTGTGGCTTGGTAAACTACTGCAAAATTAGGATGAGTAAAAGGAAGAAAACAGGCAATTGTGAGTACACTGAAAATGACTGCAATCTCATTTGTTTGCTAATAGTTATGTTAAGACATAAATATTCTGTGAAGAACATGCAAAAATCTTGTTTAGAATCTCATTCTAGATTTAGTGTAATCTTTCATATGTTTATTTTTTTGGATATTTTGGCTCATTATTATCAATAGTCACCTAGAAAATCAGGCCCCAAGATCCTCCAAAGGGAAAGTCCCAAATATATTCAGAAATTACAGTGATACCTGCTGGCCAGCAACTGGGTACACATCCATTGCAGTCATTTCAGTCTATATAAAATAGGAACCGGAGACACATTTCTGTTCCATGTGCAGTAATGTATTGCCTAGGGGAAACTGTGGTCTACTGCGCCGAACACAGAATGACCCGTCAGCAGTTCTGGTTCTCCTCCCAGCCCTGCCACCCCTGTGTTGTGCGATCTTTAGCAATTCATTTAAAAATCTGCGGGGTATAACACAGTTGAACAAGAGCTTGCAATGTAGTGGAAGAGATTTCAGCTGAGACACTGTGGTCAATTGTATGCAGACTTTTGATTCATTTCAGGGCATGACAGGGAGATTAATTTCAACCTACCACTGCACGGAGTTAAAGCAAACCTGTTTCTTTTGCAGTAAAATGAAGAAGGAGCATTTACACAACCATTTAATACGTACAGCCATGAGGAAGTAGGTTCCTACATCACTCAACTTCCATGGGAGGAGAATTCTTACTCCACCCTAATTTCTCTCACTTCTAGAAATGAGGATGGAAATACCCACTATGTTTTTAAAGGTGCCTCAGAGATTCGAACAGATACATAACTCTCTCAAGCTTTTCCATTCCAATAGAAGCAGAAAGGAAGCAAAAATGGATATGCAAGCTCTGAATGGAGTGTTAGCTCAAGCGCAAGTGAATGTGGCACATAGTCTTCACTTTAGAAAATAGATGGCACGGTACCAGGATTGCAAAGAGAGAACTTGCCTTGCAGCACTTCAGGTGCCTAGTTACTCCAGTGTCTTCTTCCACCATGGTTATCATTGCCATTTTATTGAAATTGTTTAATTTAAAAAAATGTTAAAACCTGAGACTTTGTGTTGTGCTTGTTTCTTTTCCTACAAATGGGCTTGTGCCACAAACCAGTGTGACAGCTAAGCTGTATGTGCCATTATTTCTAGGACCCACACAGAGAGGTGCTAAATTAAATTATAGCATGATTATACCATCAGCCAAATTCAATTAAATTGTTATACGTGCATGCTGCCTCTTGTAGAAAAGCTTTAACTTAGGGAAGGAGAGTAACAATTTAAAACAGCAAAATAAACTAGTTTAAAAATCAGGCATCCAGTATACAAGGTTTTTTGGTATTTATACTGCGTGTTTCCATTCCTCCTTCTTTACGATGAAGCAAATTCATCCATTTATTTGAAAAACCACTGTCTCTCTTCTTAAAGAATAGAGATTATGAATATTGTTTTTGAATTGTAGTGTACTTCAGATCTGGGCTATTTTTAATTCCAATTGCCTAAGAGATTTTTCTTTTGCCCAAGAATGTCCTGAAAGAAAAAGTCCTCTTGCTTACTTCCCCAATTCAAGCTCATCCTGTGTAACCCTAGAAACTTACTGCTTCTGGGTATCAGCACTTGGACTAGGATGTATCTGTCTCTGGCTTAGTGACTAGTTTAGACCAGACACCAAACTTTTTGGTGGCTAAACGAACCCTAGTTGCGAGTGCTTGCTATACTTTAAAAAATGATCAGTCTAGCAAATAGTTATAATGCTGTAGGGTCTCTCAGATCCTGAATTGCTCTAATGTCCCTCATCTGAGAAATAAAACAAGGTCCTGATGAGCAGTGTTTATTAAAAGCCCTGTGGCACTTTTTGCCTGAGTTGACTCTGGATGGGTAATCGCATCCACGGTTACATAACGAAGATAAACATTTCGTGGTGTTATAAACTCTCCTGCTGTGAAGCATAAGCCACCCACCAACTGCCTGATTTTAGGAAGAACCCTCTCTATTACATAAGTGTTCAGTATGGGCGTTTCTTGCACCTGCCTCTGAAGCATCTGGTACTTGTCACCTTCAAAAACAGCATTCGACACTCAATGGACAACTAATCTGAGCCAATCTGGCAATTTTTATGTAACCGAAGGCTCTTTGTGACAGGAGGACGTGTCATGGTTCTCGCTGATATATCTGCCGAGTTCCCAAGGCTATTTAAAACGTGTATTGTATGTTCTTCCTTAAAAGTTCATTTTAAAGCTGCTCGATACAAGGTAATATTGTAGGAATCGCTATACAAATGTGCAAATGAGTGGGACTATATTCATATGTGTGATTGTGGGTGACTTTTAAGTACATTGCTGTTCATGAAGAAGTAATGAATTGCTAGCAGAGAAAGTGGGAGTACTATTACATAAGTTGGAGCTATCCAGGATCTCTTTAACTAGTTCTCATATGCTTTGTGCATTTTCCCTTTCTTCACAGAAAGGGCAGAACAGGTGTAACTATTTAACATCGGCCGTATCTCACCCTAGATCCAACTCCTCCCTCGAGTGTTTAGCTAGTGTGGCTTCCTGGTTGTGCTCACAAGAAGATCACGCAAATTCTACCAAAATGCTTGTGAAAGAATTTATGTAAGGGATCTGTAGCAGGGGATTTTATCATTTATAGGAAGAAAAATTTTAGATACCTTCTGTTGAAGCAACATCTTTGGTTGCAAAGCATTCTTCAAATCCTAGATAGGAAACCTGTTATTTTTCATGAGAATGTATTAGGCTCTGGGATGGTAAATGGTCATGTTTAAATCAAAGTATTTTCTTTCTAGCCCATATTTAAATCTCACTGATGTTTCTGAGAATTAAGCAGATGCATAAAGGTAAGCACGTTCTTGACCACTTTGCGGCTTTAGTATAATAGAATTTGCTGCCTGTATTAAAACATGTCTAAGCATTTCCTAAACAAAAGTCTCGTAGTGCACAGCAACACAGTGAAACAGTTTATTGTGGGACATTAACAATACCATATCTAATTGAAACTTAATGCTCTTTAAATAAAAAATTGGCAGTAGTAGATGTTGTATACATGTTCCTTGGTAATATTTAATATTTTAAACCTCAGATGAATCTGAAGCTCTCCAACCAATAGACTTCGTGAAAAGCTCTCCAAACATTTTCATCCATTGCTGTGGCTTCCAAATGTATCGGCTCTTTGTCTTTTTCCTGGTTGCACTGATTGCAACTGTCACTGAGTCACACAGCTTGCTTTGGGCCTTCAGCCAAGTTGATTACAACAACAACTTGTGAACCATAAAAAGGTACTCTCAGATCTCAGAGCGCGCTAAATTGTAAAGAAAAACAACACACTAAATCCGTCTGAAAAAGAGTGGACTCAAAAAGTATTTTTGCATTGTTCTCACTACTTTCTCAAGAAAGAGATTAGTTATCAATAGTGAAATTAATTATTTTAAGACATCACAAGCAGCTACAAATGAAAAAGATGTTGAAGCTGTCTGTAGTCTATCAGGTGTTAAGGCAGTATCTGTTAGTGCAAAGATCGCAGACACACAGGTTTAGGGGCAAATAGCCAAAATAATTTTAGTCGCTTTCAATGTATTTCAGTGATATTTATTTCTCAGTAAAAGGACTGCTTACCAGCTGTCTAGGAATATTTGACATCTCCAGGGTGTAAACAATAAAACTAACAAATTTCTTTATACAGTGACATTTACACAGATGATCTTTATACAATGGATGGTAAACATACCAAATAGGAAAGAACTAAGCTGCTGTCTTTTGGGGGGCCCTGGAAAGCCCTGTTATTAAAGATAATATCACAGCCTTTTTGGACAACTGATGAAAAAATTTTCTCCCTATCTTCCACACCACAGTATGGCTTACATAAATAATTTTGGGGAAAAAATATTTGAGTTCCCAATGTTTTAACCCATATATTTTAATTGCATGAATTCAAAGTAGAGTTGGGTGTATAGATAATTTTTGAAAGTTTCAGTCCATTTGGTGAAACACCACTTCAATTTTAAAATTAAGTTTTGCATTAGATAAGCTACAAGTGTTCTATAAAGTAATAAGGAGCAAGACATTAATTTGACATATGTGGCTCCGCTGACATGAACTCCTATGTTATATAGATTTTCTTCTGTAGTAACCAAATTTCGTGTTAAGAACAGCCCAACTAGTTTCCCCTCCATAGTCACAGTGGGAAGCTGAGCTCTATCTTCATTCCCTAATTGGGAGAAAACATCCTAATTTCCAACCTAAATTTATTCATGATCAGATTATACCCATGTGTTCTCATGCCAACATTGTCTGCTAGCTTAAATAGTTATTTTCCTCCTTGATATATTTATAGTCCACCATATCAGTCCCCATACTCTAGATGAACCAGACCATGATCTTCCATTTTCTTCCCATGTGCCAGGCTCTCCATCTGAACAGCCCATCTCTGCAAGTGCTTTAACTTGAATTTATCCTTCTTGAACATGAAACACATGAATTATGCAGAATATTTCATATGAGGTATTGCCAGGGCTCTGCACTAATGGTATTAATCCTTCCATGTCTCTGTTAGAGCCTATGAATGCATTTCTCTTTTTCTTTGGTTATAGGAGACTGGTAGATCAAACAGTTTTGATTCCAATTAATGTATACGTGTCACTCTACTCCTGAGTTGTCTCTAGCTGAGGAGCTCAGATTTTATAGTAAGATTTTTGTTCTTAGTTTCTAAATGCTTGATTTTGGCCTTTGAATTTCACCTCATTTCTGTTACTCCAGTCCGCAGTGTTATCCATTTTTTCCAGTGTGATATCCTCCTCTGTTATGATCCCTTTGCTTTGTCAGTCCATCTCATAACCACAGATGTTTTCTGCATCTGTCCGGATGCAAATAAGACTGATCCCAAGAGCAGCGCTTGAGGAACTTCACTAGCTGCCTGTCTCCAGCTTGATGCTTTGCTTTCAACATTTGATGAGAAACATCTGCACTTTCTAAGGTGACATGTAGACCACTGCTCCTGCATGCATGTTTAAATGAGATTTTAAATTGCATTTTGTGAACAGAAGAGGTAGAGACAGGATAACTGTTTTTTTTATCAGAGATTAGAACCTCTCATAGGCCATGAAGCCATTTCAGTCCTTCAAAGTTCCCCCTGCCCCCCTAGACTGCTAACGTTTGCAGGCAGTTCACTAGTTTATGAGAGCATTTTAAGGACTTCAGAACAATTAATTGCAAATAAACAATATTAATATTCAGATTAAGTATAAAGAAGTATAATCTAATTTTGATGCTTCATTTGATTTGGAATTCAGATTAGAAGGCATCAGAAAACCTACAGCTTGTCTCCCCTTTCATCCAAGTTTGATACAAAACTGTGAAATCAAAACTAAAACCTTTGTGAGAAAGGTCATTAGGTTCCTTCAGATCCAGAAATTCAAATACATCTTGGAACAGTAAGGCAGAAACCATACTTACCGTTTCAGTTTAATCTGCAAATCACAAAGCTGCATCAGAACTAGCAACAATTTATATAATTCTTTACAGTTTCAATATACAAGGCAAGACATAAAGACTAAACTAACACCTACTATCTGCTTTCTCTCATTTCTTAGATTGTAAACTGTTTGAGGTAGGGCTAGTTTTAAGATTATTCTGTTTCCATAGTGCTTAGAAAAATAGGCTCTTATTCTCTTATTCTTAGTTGGCACTATTGTAGGAAACACCATTTCTGAAGAAGTATGGACAAAACCTGCCCTGGTGTCAATGAATCATGGATAATAGTAACGCTTTACATATTTCCTCTTAGCCTCCACATTCTGTAAAGATTAAAAAAAATTCTTCCACTGTAAATAACAAAGTACATATATTTGCTGTACAAAGAGCAGTGTTCAGTTAATGTAATGACTAAATCCAACAAATATACAAAATAATTTAGTCAGATTTTAGAAACTTTTTAATTCTTTTCATTGTGCACATAAGCTGCAACATGTATGATATGACATTCCTCCTCTGATCTGTATAAGAGGAGAGGGGGATTTAAAACCCTATTCTTGATTTTCTGAGATTGATTAAAATGCTTCAGCACAGCTTCGTGCAGGTGTAAATTGTCTGTGTGTGGGAGGAAGAGACAGAACTGCTTCTCTTCAGCCTGATCTGACTTACACTACAGCAAACAGCCTTTTCTCCTTTACGAAATGTGTGGTAGTCAAGAAGCATCCTGCTCCTCTTGTGATCTGGGGTGCTGTCAGAGTGTTTCCAGTTATTCATTCTAGATGGGAAATGCAGGCAAGTACAATGTAGAACACGTGGTTGGAAAAGTGCTCTGGGTTTTTGGTGGAATTCTTCCATCGCTAAATCAATCTTATCCTAAATGTCTGTGAAGTGCCCTTGTTTTTGAGCTGTCTTTCATACACACTCATTCACAGACACACACGCATGTATAGCCGTGCACACATACACCTGTGTGCACAGACATGCATACATGTGCATGAACACATATCTCAGTTGTTCCTGAAAAATGAAGTGTTTATAAATTAATAAACCTTTTCAGCTATTTTTCTTCCATGATATTATACCTACTTGGCCAGCTTTGATGCTGCTGGTGTCACAGTGTCTATATGGCTCAAAGATCTGGGCTTCATTGTGCTAGCCTTCGAATATGCACAAAGAGAAGAATAATCCAATAAAGAATGGAAGTCCAATAGTATTTGCAGACAGAAATGAGAGGAACCTACAACTATTATCTGTCCATTGCCTGGAGATGGATAGGGGGATTAGACTGTAACTGAGGCACCTGGGTCATATGCCTGAAGATGTGTGTTGTATACTTTTTCCTGCTGTGATTTGCCCAATGTTGTACTGAGTCTCTGTGGTGAGAGCACGAATTGATTCCAGATCTCTTGATTTCGGTCTAATATATTAACCGCACATTATTCTTCTACTGTTACTAGAAACTATATACCTGAAAACGCTGTGCATCTGAGACTGCTGGGAACTGTTATTTGGCTTGACTGGCCATGAATCAATT
This sequence comes from Nyctibius grandis, assembly GCF_013368605.1. Taxonomy (NCBI): domain Eukaryota; kingdom Metazoa; phylum Chordata; class Aves; order Nyctibiiformes; family Nyctibiidae; genus Nyctibius; species Nyctibius grandis. The sequence continues at coordinate 37,311,261 of NC_090661.1, forward strand.
TAGAACAATAATAGTGGCATACTAAAAGTAGATTGGTAAAGCATTTTGGGAAATTAAGAAATTTTAAAAGCCCCAAGAGAGAATCAGAGAGCAAAACTTTCTTGGAAGTCAATAGAGAGAGCAGCTGATAGACATATATTTTACAGAGAACTCAAATCCACCTAGTGTGCAAGAGCAATTGTTAATGTAAAAGCAAATAACCTTTGTTTTTTCAGTCACTTGACTAGAAAGAAACTTGCTGTTCACAGGACAGAGACTACATGGGGAGCTGCAAAGGGTTATCCAGCGGAAAATACATTTTGAGGATGTTCTTTGTACTCTTGTCTTTTTAGATTCCTGTCAAGGAAGTCTTGAGATACCATCTCTTAGCTGATATGCCTTCCTGAATGAACCTAGCAATTACCTCTATTCAAATAGCAAATACCATCTGAGCAGCACTCCTATAACCACAGTTCAGGTTTCAAAATAGAAAAAAAAGTACATTTATCTTCAGGAATGAGGAGTCATCAAGAAAAACAGTCATCCAGCACATTTGTGTCTTTTATGTCCCCTAGTCTCCTGAAACCACCAGAAAGATTTTGCTGTGGTGTGTTTCACAGTGTTAATGGTCCAATAGGATAAATGTATTTGTTAAAAAGTTTTTTGAAGTTCAGGAATAGACAAACCGGGACAAAGACATAGTAGAAAGAATGAAGGAGGGCATTTTTCTTGGTCTGATGCTAAATCTCTTATTTAGTACTTACAAGCTTTCAAAGATCAGTTGCTGTATTTTGCAGTGGAGAACTTGGATGCAATACCTAGCAGTAAGTTTTTGCTGGTTTTTATTAGTTTAGCATTTATGTAGTTAACAGTGACTGTAACAGCTAACTTGGACTTTGAGGCAATATTTGTCTATGGCCTACTATTCCTGTATGTGTTTTCAAGTGCGATGTCATATGAATCCTACTGGCAGGAATTTTCTATCTTCCACTGTATTACTTTTCTAACAAATGTTAGAGATATTCAAACTGCCAAATATGCATATGTTTGCATGTACGTTTTCATTTTTGCGTTTAGAAATGTTATTGTGTTTTGTGTGGCTTACAAAGGGTTTGGGATCAAATTTCTGCCTAATGTGAGAATGTAAAATTATATTACAGGAGAAACATTAGCTTATGGCAGCCATAAGTGTATATGAAACATAAAGAAAACACTGTTCTAGATTACAGAAAATACCCTCTTTGGCATCTTCTGCCAACCCAGCAGTGCAAGGGACATTTCTGGAGGAAAGACATTGTTGCTGGCAATATATAGTTTTGCAATAATTTGCTATCAAAACACTCTTTTGATCTCGTGATTTAGTTATAAGTTAAGGCAGCCCTGAAGCAATCGGACCTTGGAACCCACAACTTCTAGACTTGGAGAATGTAAAAGGAGCAGTCTCTTGTCGCTAATAATCATCTGAACATTTAAACTGCATTCAGCTAGGTTCAGCTAGATCAGGTTGTTTTTCCTTTGGCCTTTAATCTTTCCACAACTCTTTTTCCTTCCTACAATAATGTCAATGCTGTTGGTTTTTATTTTATTTTCCATTAGTAAAAGAGTCATAATCAATGGCTTTCAGGATTGGTGAGCAGCTGACTTTTGCTTTGGGATTACCCCAAACTGCCAGACCATTACTATCTCCTATGTTGGCCTTGACCATATTTCACTGCTTATATATATATATGCTAGCTACTGTATAGTGATTACTTATATTAAATGAAACACATGGAAGAAGCTTTGCCAGCATCTTAATGAATCTTCTGAGGTTGATTCTCTTGTGGTTCAGCTGCCTTGCTGTAGCTCCTAGATCTTTCATTTTCAAATCTACCACTTAGTTTTCCACAGACGTTTGTCATTTGCTCACAGATAAGGCAAAGAAATGCGAAGTCTGAGAGTTGATGCATGCTCTTGCTTTCCAAATCCCACAAAAACTCTTCAAACACTGTAGACCACAGCAAATTTCTTAGCCAAGTCAAGCTATTGTAAATGAAAAAAGTCAGATGCCAAAAATGCTGATGTAAAATTGTGTACATTTATGATTAAAATGCTCTCATAGGATACAGAAACACACAATATATGCTGCTCTCAAATTACTCATGGGATTGCTAAAGAAGTCATCCTGCTATTCTTAGAAACACTTCTGAGAACATTTCTTTTGCTGAACGATTGCAAATAAATCCTACTTCATCTCAAAACCCACAGAGACTCAGCAGCTCTTTTTGTGCCACCTTTGGATTGATCAGGATACCCCATTCCATAATTTTGGATGAATCACTGAATCTTTTTGAGCAAGATTGTTACTATCTCATAACTACCACCCTGATAATAGAAATTATGCCATCTCTTCTTATTGCTGACTGAATAATCACCAGCTGAAAAAAAGCAGTAGCTGGTATCATGCAATACACAAAAGGCAGGAGAGTCGATATTCATCAGCCAGGGTGATGAAGAACTGAGCTGGAGTATTTTTCTCTCACTTCAACTAATTTTCTTTATTATTAATACTACATTTTTAACACAAGACTGAATAAGTGTATAGTTATTCATGTGGAAGCTATTTACATAAATCATGGTTTTCAGGCTGCACCTTACAAAGTGTGACCAGCATTTAAAGTAAAATCCCTTTCCTGATCACCTTCTCTGCAAAAATTATTTTAAGGAGAGATCCCCTATATAGGTATCTTCATTTAGCCCACAATCAGGGCTAAACAACAGCAGTTTTTCTATCACCCAATATCCCTTCCCCAAATGAGGAAGGGAACTGGGAAAAAGAGAGGGAGACTCATGGATGAAGTTAACCAGATTTAACTTAAATGAAATTAAGAAAATCAATATACATGACAACACAAAACAGACAACAGTATACTCATCCACAGATCACTGGCAGGTTGCTCTAGGAATCACAGCAGGAAAGAGGGAGTAGAGACAAAGAGAGCAGGAAAAAACCCACCTCTTCCCACCAAACCCTCTCTTTTATAGTGAGCTTGATGTCAATGATATAGAATACACCTGTGGGCCAGCCAGGGTGAGCTGCCCCAGATTTAACTGCTAAGGGCCTTGATCACCCTGGCTGGCCACAAACTGAAACCAAACCCCAGTGAAACCAGGACAACAGGATATGACTTCTTCTACTCCTGTTTGTTTCTGCTTGAAAGCTCTCTTGATAGATTTCAAAACTGTCCCTGACTTGGCTTCACACTTCTCTGATTTCATATTCTGTTCTTCCCATCCCATCCATTTCCCGGTTTTTGATTTTTCTCTCTCTTCTTTTTCTGCCCTATCTTCTGTAATCATTTTTCCACGTGTACTACACATCCTTTTTTCCAAGCAAATGTGGCCAATAACTCTTACATGGAAACTAGAATTGGTGAAAATTGCTCCTGAAAAAGCTACAAAATGTTGATGTTTTCATAATAGTTTCACTGAAGATCTTAATTCAACTTTAGATACACTTCCTCTGCAATATATTAGTGATTTAGTGTATTGAGTATGATATATAAATCTGTCAGGTTTTGTAATGCAAAAATACATGAATAAACAAGTCCCAGAAAGAGGAATTATGTCTTCACACAGAACAGAAATGTCCACCATGACTGGCAGGTACACTAATGGTGCCTTAGACTTCCATCAGACTATTTGCATGAGAAAACCTTCTCCAGTAAAGCCATGCAATCATACAGTACAGAATATTCCTATGAGGAATCTGCTTGGGGTTTATTTTACCACTTCCATGTTGTGCTATTTTGGCGTGACCATCATTAGGCTTTTGAGGTCTGAAGCAACCCTACAATAAAATGCTAATTTTTAAGTGTAGTTATAAAACACTCACAGTATGAAGTCCATCACTCCCTCCTCATATACCACAAGTTAGGAAATGGTGTGGAATCACACTTTGCCTGTTGCTATTTTCTTAATGTCATTTGTATTTTTTTCAGTTTTTTTTGTTTGTTTACAGTACTTGTATTTTCCATAGAGGAGGGTGAGCTACCAGAAACCAACACACAAAAAGCTATTCAAGATATATGAAAAAGAGGAAAAAAAAAGAGGAGTCTGAGGAGACCAGTGCTATGTTTTGTCAGAGGTCGTCAGTGAAACACACTGATAAAAAGTAATGCGTGCCCATTTTTCTTCCTCTTGTTTGAAATGCAGCTTAGATGCTATCTGAGATGATAAAACACACAAAACCCAATGCAACTAATTTAATCAAAGGGATGGGAGGGGTGACTAGCACAGATCAAATGCCAAAACCATACTTTGCCACAAGAAAAAGTGTGGAGCTGGGAGTGGAGAGGGTAAAAAATTTAGTCCGTATGGTCTAATTATTGATGTTCAATGCCTTTGTCATCTGCCAAGCATAGGGAGATGCAACTGCAAGTATGTTGCCCTGGCTGAACTTCCTGATGGTTGCTTTCCCCATATTTCTGTTTAAAGAGTAATAAATCACCAAAGACTACTGCATACAAATGCTTTCCTCTTACTCAAGGAGAGGCTGTGCCTCCAGTCCTCTCAAATTATAGCTTAATATAGAGTCTATGGAGAGAAGGACAAGAGAGCATAGGGTGTTGCTTACTGTGCAGGATGCTCTGCTTGCCTGTGGCACCTAGAGGGGTACTTTGAGCAACATAATTTTTCTTTTGATCCTGGCAAAGATTCAGTAGTAAAACCACGTAGCCCTTGTGAGAGCCCTTGGATCAGGGTAAGCTTCCCCTGCTGAAGGTGCACATGCACGAGGCCATGCTGAGCTTGCCCAGGGGAAGTGGTAGGCGTTCCCATGTTTAGGGAACTGGGCCAGGCAAGCTCGAGAAAATGGACCTTGCAGTTACGGAGAGACTGATGAGGTATTTTCCCACTGACCATAGCTGTTCACAGTATCCCAAATTGTCTTGGATTATAAAATAAAGATTGTGAAACACAGGGACAGACCCTTTGATGCAGTTCCCCTGGGAGCAGGAAGGAAAAGTGAGCAGTAGGTATGAAACAACCTAGAATTCATGTGTTTAGCTTTCAAATAGTGCTTAAATATTTGATACCATTGCGATTAGCTCTCATGAGCTACAACTTTAGCTTAGGAGTCGTGCGGGAGGGAGACATTGCTGACAGTCTTTTCCTCAGGATTCAATTTGGCACAGGCATGTGGGATGGCGGATGGAGGGGCTGTGGGACCTGACTGGCTGGTAGCACAGCACAGGTCAGCTGCACTGTGACCAGCACCATGTTCATCCTCCGTGTTGTCTCATTGTTCTTCTGGTGTTTTATCATATCTGTGTGGTATGTGTTTTTCCCCACTATGAGAAATAAATTTAACTTGCAGTACTCTCATTACTCAAATGGGGTGAGGCATACATGTTTAATATCAGTGATGGCATTTTTGGAAAGCTTTGTAGATTATGTTTCCTGCTGTGTTCAGAATTCTCATCTGCTCAATAAGACAGTTTCTATCCCTGTCCACCCCCCTAGGCAATCACAATTGCCAATTTTCAAATCAAAATACTCCAGCTCTTTTGATCTTCTTCCTCTTAGAAAAGGCATATCTAGTGCCAGTACTAATAAGCAGATTTCGTGCCAAGCTTCTGCTTGGTTCAGTCACACATTTTAATCAAATTTTCAGAACTGAGTAAAGTATTAAGCACACTTCTTCCACTATTCATTTTTTAGTGAATTATTCAGTAAGTATAAAGCAATAATTTGTTACTGTATCTTGTGACAGATAGCCTCCTCCTCCCCTAAGCCACAGGTATGATTATTGAAGGAGCCATCTAATCCAGACTCGGCTTGTTAATGTTTTGTTATATAGGATTTTTCTCAGGTGGGCCAATAGCTGACATCTCCACTTACGGGCAAGAACTTCTTAACCCATGAAAGGATTAAACATCCAACTGATTTTTACATGAATTTTACCAGCAAATTCAGCAAGGTGAAGATTAGCTCTCAAACAAACCATGGGAAATCTAAGCAAATGCACTTTTACTACCCAGATTTTTATCACTTGTGTTATTGGTTGCAGATAAGTTCAAGTCTGTGAAAGGGCAAGTATCTGTCATTTAGCCCTCTAAGAAAGGTGCTTGTATACAAGCTGCAATTTGCACCTCCTTATATCAGTAAAAACAATATGAATAGCTCTGATCAGTGCAGGGAGCTATATTGTGCTCTAGAGCAGTCTAATCAATTGCCAGGTTTTAGTTTCCAAATCAAAGCTGTTTATTAGACACTCAAGAACAACTCTATATGCATGCAAAAGTCTAATTTTTAAAGGAACTCAAATAACTTAGAAATAACTCTGCTTACTAGGAAAATAAGCAAACCCCAAGCCATGAAAACGTGAACTAACAAATGTGTTCCCAGGCCAAAAGTATTCTTAAGTTTGCAGGGAAGTTTAAATATTGTCTATAATTTCCTGCAAAGTGGTTAAAGTATTACCATTATAGTTCTGAATGTTTGCCCTTTCTCTGCATGAGTGTAATGATAGTCAGACCTACACTGATCAGAATAATTAAATCATATGGTGGTAATACAGGGAATAAACATTACAGAGAAAATCATATAATTTCTTTCATTAATTCTGCATGACATATTCTCTGGCTAAGTATAAGAAAGTCAATGAAATGCGTAACACCTTATCATGGAAATATTACACATATTAAATGAAATGAAACCTGATAATTTCATTAACAATTATCTTGCTGTATAAAGGGCTTTAACTATATTTAAGTGTATTAAAATATATAGTAATGATTTCCTAAGTTTTAAATCTACATTTCATATAGTAAGCAAGGAATAACTCTGCTTGTGTGTCATATTATTATCCTGGAACTTGTGCTTCCTCACAACTATCAGTCAGATTGGTTGTACTTTGAAGAGTTACAAATGTGGGGAGCCATTCCTGGATTGGATATCTGTGCATATTTACCAGTCTTCATCTTAATGTATGTATGTGTGTGTTTCTGTACACACACACACATATGCATGTATACAGTAAAAGATGGAGAGGAGTGTTGTAAGTAACTTGTAAATAAGTAACTTGATAGGACTCCTGTGTACAAGATTATCTTAAGGACAATGCAAAAGCTTTGTCTATAGCTTTGCCATAATGGAGGAAGCTGTGTTGACTGTATATTTTTTACAACAGGGATAGGAATGTTCAAATAACCCCCCTTAAGGTAGATTTAGACAAATTCATTGAAGGAGTTTGTGTGCTGTAGAGAGTTTATGCTCACAGTTAACCTGAATTATCCTATTTTTAGTGCTCAGGAGAAGAGAATCAATGTAATTGTATCATGTAACTTTGGAATAGCAGATTTCCCCACTTAGGCACAGGGAATAAAGTGATGAACGTAGCGCAGTTACCAAGGGTTTCAAAAAGTGCTTAGGTTTGGTTAAAGGTTGGAAAATTGGGTAACTGATTTTATTCATGAATGAAAAAAATTCAGGCTGGTAATATATTGTAAAAAAGCAAAAGCCATTTCAGAGTTTTAGAGTACAATCAGTCATATTTTATAACGAAACACAAATATATTGTCAGCTATTGCCTGACTAATTATGTATTTCTGAAATGGAGCTTTACAAACAATCACGTTGCCCCACAAGAAAAGAAATACAGAGAGAGAATGTTTTCTTGCTCTGATACCTGCCAGCTTTTCCAGCTTAGTCACTCTTCTTTCCTAAAGAGCAGCATCTGGCTGCTAATGTGTTAGCACTTATCTTGAGAACATTATTTTTCAGAGTTCAGGAAATATATCCTACAAAAACTGCTGCTGGTAACAGGCTTATTCTAAACAGAAACCTGCAAAGGTACTTTCCTCCAACAAAAGTCGAAGAACCAAGCAAGGTTTTGGTAATTCTGTAACCACAGTAACCTATGCGCTTCCACACTGCTGTAAGTCAGTATGGGTTAGTTTTCGTCAGGTAACCCAACTTTTCTTAGGTTTGGGACCATGAACATTTGGGTGTTCTTGGTACTCGTAAACTCTTTGGTATTTTGCACATGAAAGAAAGAATAATAAACAAATAAAAAAAATAGACAAATGCAAAACATGCATCATTGATCTATGACAAAAGATTTCCAGCAGTGAAAATGGTTCCTGAGATGCATGGACTTACAACTGTGAAAAGGCTGTAAGCTTGAATCCAGCCAACCTAGACTCGGCATCTTCCTTGATGTTTTCCTTGCTGACTTCCAGATACAAGGCAGTCTTCAAATGGTTTTCTTCTCAGTTCTGGTTGTTTTGGTGACAACAATGAACACGGAACCTAGTATCTCATAGTGCTCTTTCTGTACCCCTGAACCCACGTTATTATCAGTATTTCATGCTAGGGTTGTAAGATTTAATTTAGAATATTTGTACAGTCCCTTAGAATTCCCTTGAAGTTTTTATGCAAAAGGCAGAGGGGAGATAGAAGTTACTTTCAATAATGAAACTTTTATGATGATCATTTGGTATTGTGAAACATGATTTCCTTCTACCTATTTTGTAAGTCAATTAAGAAGAAGAAACTAAGTTCTGGCTCATGTACTGGCTACCAGGAACACTTACAACTCAAAAATGATGCTACTAACAAAAAACTATTGAAGTGAACATGTTCAAATTTTTTCAAAACAGGATCTTTCTAAAGCTAAGTTAGCACTTGTAACTGATTTCGGATTTGTTCCTTTTCTTTTTTTCATAAGCATAAAATTCTTTCTAAACCCTAATTAATAGAATCTTTGACCCAAAGCAACATGACAAATAATGAAGCTATAAAATAAATAACAGTAAAAAAATCCTTTGTTTGTGTGTGAATTTGTACGTATTTTATCCCATAGAGCGTGTAATGTAACCAGAATAATACTTACTCTGACTTTTTTTCTTGAAGTTCCTGTTTTCCCTTGCTCTTTATCTTGAGTAATGATTTACACTTGAACTGAGTGTAGAGAGTGTAAAACAGCATCTCCACATTTAGGAGCTTTTTATACCCAGTTTGGGCTGCTTTTGTGCAATTGCTATGCAAGAAGAACAATGAGTGAAGCCCTTCAACTGTAAAAATGCACGATTCAGCAAACTGCTGCTTATATGAGTCACCCTTACTCTGCTGAGCAGATTTTTGATCTTAACGACACTCTACACCATCCTGAGAGAGCATCCTGAAGAAAAGCTGTAAGGAAAGTAACGCCCACCCATTGCACTCCTGCTTTGCAGGCAGAGTAGGTATTACCTATAGTGAGCTTGTCTGGGTCTAGCTGTCAGGTTATAAACTGGACACATTCAAATACAGATTTGTCTTGCTACAACAAAATCCACATTTTCAGGTTTGTTGTCCACATATATAAACCCAGCACGGGCAAGTAAATCTGCAGCACAGAATGGTTTTATTTAGCAAATCACTAATTTATCACTGGGACAAAGCCCATTCCACCAACCAATTTGAGCAGTTAGGCTGGTGGCCTTGTCTTTGCACAGAAATCCTAGGTGAAGGACTTCTTACGCATCTCCTATAGCATGAAAGGACAGGAAAGCCAAAAGAAAAGTTCAGAAAATGTTTTAAATGCTTTTTAGGGCCATATTCAACTGCTGGCCCCTGGCAGTTTAACTCTTTAGTTACAGAAAAGCATTCTGTTATTGTCCTGTTTGTAAAACACTTTCTGGAATGACCTCCATGTAAATTGAATTCGCAAATCAATTTTTGCCTCCATACGAGGAAAACGCATCAGTTGAAATTGTGGTTTTATTCTCAAATAGAAGTTTTCTGTGCAGGTCCTAAAAAGTTCAATCCTAAATGAGAGACTTTTCAAAGGTTGTGTCCAATTACAAACCAGTAATTTAGGTCGGCATGACTGTGTGGCCAATTTGTAAGGCAAGATGATCCAAGGACTGGGTAACTGAGTTCACCACAAAAATGGTATTTTTTAAAAAGTAAGCCTAATTTTCCAAGGTTGTTTATTTCTATATTTGTTGAATTATTTACCCTAGTAAAGATCACTGCCTGGTCTAAGATTCTTTGGTTTCTTATCTATGCTATTTACATGATTGGCAATGATGTGCACGTGCAAAGCAGCGAAGGATTCATTCACTGTCCTGTGTTGAGAGGCATCTGCCAGAACTGCATGTTGCCTTTTAAAGTAGAGGTACTTTTTGGTTAAAAAATGCTTTGCTTGACAAATTCCAGCCTTAATCCTACAAATATACATACCAAATGTGGAAACCTTTAAAATCCTCTGACATTTCATTTATATGCCAGATCACAGACTAAAGGTGAACAAGGGTACCCATTTTGCTGGAACTCATCAGATAGACTGCTCCTCCATGCCATACATCAGCTAGCAAGTATGTCTATCACTCCTGAATGGGTAATTACTGGGAGGGCAACAAATGCAGTCCAGCCAGTTTTGACACCCACAAAAACGCTTTATTTTTGTGCCTATGAGGAATGGCACATCAAAAAAGTTTCTTCTTTTCTTGTATGGTTGGCATCCTACTTCTTACCTTCATAAGTAAATATTGTACATATCTCAAGCTTACAAAATATCCAGCTTTAAAAATCTGTTGCCTTCTACCTAAATAATAGTTTGGAACAGTCATTAGGCTGAGTCCAGAGGAGGTTGTTTTTTTAAACCAACATCTCTGAACAAAAGTCTTTTGCTTATATTCAGTTCAATCTTTAGGGTAGTATATTTTCAAAATCAAGTTCTGATCACATTCACTATAATAAAATTCAGGTACTGTAGAAACATTTCACTGGTTTATCTCATAATATTTTACATAGAAGTAAAGTTTAACACCATTTTATAGCTGGAGAAACTGAGTATGAGAAAGATGAAGTGACAAGTCTGAGGCTGTGAAAACAGCTAAGCAGAGACAGGAAACAATTGAAGCTGTCTATGTTGCAGTACTTTAGCCACTTCCATGAGGGATTTATATCATTTTGCATAGAAGAGATTCAAACACTGGGTTTTGGACTGGTTTTTGGACATTCAAACTCTTGAGTTTTGGAATTTTGAGTTATGATCTCAGCTAAGTCTCTGACTGATTTGTGGTTATTTAATACTTGGCTATTTTTGGAAGAATTAAAATATACATATTGTGTCTCATGTATTGGCTGATACCGAAACATGATTAAAATCGCAAAGAAGAGAGGGTAGCTTAAGAGGGAGGTGAACACAGCTAAAAAAAAGTCTTTGTGTTTACTAAATTTTGGGGCTAGAATACAACCCAGTCACACCAGAAGGTGACAGGTCGCATTCTCCTTCAAATGAAGTGGTTCTGGAAAAGGACAAAGAGTGGACAAAGAAAAAACTTCATTCAGAGAAGTTAAAGGACCACTTCTTAAACACCGTATTTCAGGCAGAGATGAGTCTGACAGGAACATACCCACTTGCTCCCATAGAACTGTTTATGCCAAGTCTTTGGAAAAGGGGAAAGCTGAAGATGTTGTAGCCACTGAAGCTACTCTCTGACCACCTGAGAATTCTCTTTATATAAAGCCTATCAGCTGTTAAAACTGTTTTGTCTCACTGGACTAGCGCAGAGCTTCTAAGCTGGCCTGAGGGTCAGTGTCTTCTTATTATGAATAAGAAATTCAGAGACTGCTCAAACTATTACATCAAGTAAAGAAACCTGGTGGCCTTCATAAATCCAGTCTTCTATTTAAAGAAGAAAAAGACTTTTGGGTTGATTAACCATGCCAAGGAGGGATTTGGAAATACCAGAGTAGAAACCTCTAGCATTGCTCTGGTTCGAAAAGATAATTGTTAAGTAAACAGAACTTTCAAAGCAAGAGCTTTGCTCTACATAGCAAATAAGCACTTAATCAGGGATGTAAATGAAAGAGAGGCATCTCAGGTATTTTCTGAAGGTAATTTAGGGGCACTTAGGACTGCTGTTATGGGCTCAAGTTGGTGCCCCTAGTAGATTTATAGAAGTGGTCAAAAGAGATTTTAAGAAACTAGATAAAGGCTCTTCAGAGCTACACAGAAGACTGAAGGTCATCCTGGAAATGCCAAAATTGCTGGAAAGTGCTTCAGATTTATTTTTCCTTGTTACTCCCAGAAAAAAAGGGCTCTGATTAGTCCCAAGTTTGAGGAACATGGAAAGATTCTTGCTAAAGCAGAAAAAGGATAGCAGGAAAAATCACAGAAGAAGCTGTGTAATAAAGAATTGAATTATGCATGCATATATTTGAAGTTCTATATTCAGAAAGAAAAGATGGCAACGAGGAACATGAGGAAGTACTGGGAAGACGATGCAAATGTTCTGAGGGGAATTGCTGTTGCTCATTTCTCTTCCTCAGCTGGTCGGTCTGCTTTCGGGTGAATTACTGAGAAAATGCGTCACAAGTTATGTCTCTATTGCTTCCGGGATTCTGCTTAAAGGTGGACTTCCCACATGTGATTTGCTCAGGTCTGTTGCTAGTGTAGGGATGGTTAGGAGAGACGGGGCCCTAGCTGAGCAGGAAACGTAGCAGCACGGGGATTGGCAATGCCCTCTGGTAGGGGAGCATTGAACACTGTACCCTCATACCTCTGCTCTTCCACACAATGCTGCTGTCTGTGGGTCCACACTCTTAGCCGGCTGACTCAGGGCCAACTTCACAACTGGAGCTCCGTCAGATTTTGGGTACTGTTACTGGAGAAGGCGGCAATGTGGCTGTTCTCCATTGAAAGGACTAAATGCATTTGTTGTCTGGTTGTTCTCTAGTCAAAACACAGTGTAAATTCACTTGAGCAGCTGAGGTATGACTCCTGGAAGCCACTTCGTCATGTTCTGTCCCCTATCATGCGTTTCCTGTTTGAAAGTGGTCATCACCAGTTTCCATGAATACTTAACAGGATGCAATTTAGATATTTTTCCCACTGAACATATTTAGAATAAATTAGTGATTTCCCTCACCTTCTTTTTTCCAGGTATTGTGAAGGAAAGTGATCTCACCTCCAAAATTGGACAAAATTTGTCCAACTAGCAGAATTTTCTTCTTAACTATTCACATTTCCAAATGGAAATAAGTTGCTTTTAGATACTGTCTCCCAAATAAATAAAGATAAATTCATTGGATAAATTGAATGATATTTGACACATCTCTTCAAACAAAAATATCTTCTGTGCAAAAAAATGAATAATGAATATAAAAAAGAGCACTTCGAGTAGACATAAACATTTAAAGCCAGGCTGAGTCTTCAGCCCATACAATAAAAGACATGTACCACCAATGTAGGATAATTCAGTAGGTCTTAAAATTACAATCTATTATAGTGTGCCAATCATGTTCTAAATCTGCCATCAAAACCACATACCTCACTAAGACAACTTTTTTTTTTTAAAAGGCAGCAAACCTGTTATTTTCATGACTTAAAGCCATATGGTCTGTCTCAGACTTTCCTCTGCAGCACAAATTCACTTGTAATATTAAGATTAATTCTTTATTCAGTAAATGCTTGTGAATCACGCCTTTACCCATCTGCCATCCTGTGTCAAAGAAGTGGCACTCCTATATCTACAAACATTTCATTCACCTTGGTTTTTTGAGTGCTGCTTTCAGACTACATTTTCCACAGATTTTATTTTTATTGATTCTTCAGTTTCATGTCTGTCTGTCTCATGTGTTCAGTCTCTTGCAGTGGATACACTAAAATGTGATTGTAATGGGTGAAGTCACCAGACTGCTGACCTGATTCAAGGCAGATTTCCTGAGAACAGGCCAAATGATCCCATTTTAATAGACAACAGATCACAAATTGTCCCCCACAGAAGTTTATTGCATTGCCATTAAGCAGTTGTGCTTGTACATATGTAAATATTGCTTTACATTTTGTAATTAACTTTATTCTGACAAAAACTGATTTTCTGTCCACATGATAATAATGTCCTCAAGTTGTTTGCAAAATAGTTAATAAAAGACAGTTCTGTGTGGAATTTTGATTCTTTTTAGAGCATATTTTGGCAATATTGAGTACATTACAGTTTCCAATCTCACACTGAGCGAAATAGGCAAGGTTCCTCTTTAGGGAGGAGACATTCCTTTTCCCTGTGTGTGTGTGTAGGTATACAATGCCTTCCATAGTTCTTGGTAATGCCAGTCCTTTGCTGGAGCTCGCAAAGCCAACTGTATAATGAGAATAATATGGCATTGGAAGAAGAATAAGGAACATAAATCAACAGTGTTTTATGTTTCTGATGACTTGTAGTTTTTAATAGATACAGGTTGAAACTAAGTTGGCACCACACTTAAAATATCCCAAGACCTGTTCTTGTTCCTGTTTTCAGAGATCTTGCCACTGTTATAATAGAAGTAGAAACTACTGGCTTTACTTCCCATGCTTTTTTTTTTTTCTTTCTTTTTGCTATGTAAAAGCCTGCTGACATTTCAAATGATAAATCTAGTTTCCTCCAGTTCTCAAAAGAGGAAGCCTGACTTCAGTGAACATGTGAATCAGATACTGCTGCCAAATGGAAATGGTGTCTTTTTGGGCTAAAGCTTCAAAGAAGGGATCCCATACTAGCAGCACTAAGCTTACCGCATATCTTGAACACAAAGCCAGATAATGCCCTTCAATTCTGAATATGCAGAAGGTACCTTAACTAGCAGGTGTCCCAACTCCCACAAGAAAAGAGAGTTTGGCAGCTGAACTAAGGAAGTTCTGCAATCACTCCCGTGTCCGTTAGACAAGGAAAAGCTGCACAGAGCTAAAAAAGGGCAATTTAGGTGGGTGGTAAGGTGAGGTGAATATTATTTTTACCTGTCCTTTCAAGTCCTGAGAGAAATCACTGGATAGATAAATTACATCACAAGCCACAAGGATCATCTGATGACTCTTTCTACTTTGTTAAAGCTAAAGTGGGAGAAATCAAGAGTTCAGTGTATTTGTAAATTTTTAGAGATAAGGCCACCCATTAGTTTCACAGACAAAGCCTTTTGGTATCTGGAGGGAGAAATTCCCTTGTTCTAGTGAAACAGCCTGCACTGTTTCTCTGTTATTTCTACAGGGTTCTCTTTCACAAGCTTTACTATGATTGGGATGCAAATTAAAAGACAGGTTGGGGAAACATAAATTATGACCTATGGCAGAGAAGTTTAAAGCAGAGAGAAATTTAAATACAAGTATAAATAAAATTAGTGGTCACATCTACTCAGCACAGTCACTTTTGTTTTTATTGTGGGAGCTACAAGGGAGCCCAGCGGAGGCACAGATTCCTGCTGTGTTCACTGCTGCTCAAAGAGAGAATGTAACAGGTATCTCTGCCACCAAGAGCTTCTAAGTACAGCCTAGTTTTATTCAACATCTTTACAGAAGAATGTGTTCTAAAAGAAAGTCACGTTTCCTTGAAAGAGGGAAGACACTGTAGAATATTACGTACTGTCACAAAAGGAATTGTGTCAGAAGTGCTTTCACTGATTCCACTGCAAAGAGAACAAATTTATATTTATATCTTTTTCACATAGATCTCTTTAGAGATCATGTTATTTGGAGTTCTCAGGAAAGTACAGCCTTTCCCAACCCCATTTTTGAGAAAACTGCATGTAATTATGGAACAGTCCTGAGTGGCCTTAAAGCAAAAATGTCCACTGTGTTCTGAAAAAAACCTGTATAATGTTTAGAACACTATATGAATCATCTTTATTATCACAAAAGGAAGCATCCAATTAGAAACAGACATCTGAAATTTCGAGTGAGGGCATGGTAGACCACAGAGATTGGTAAAGTGAGGAAAAAGCATAATAACATGCTTGTGTTAGGCTGGTATACTATTTAGTACCAGTGGAACTGTGGATCAGAAAAATGGTACTTGCCAAATAATGTTTTTGCTTTAGTGGTCTGGATACAGTTACAAAGTAACTGTGAATGACAATTTTGGCATATAAATGGTTAGCAGATATGACAATCTGGGCATATAATTGGTTAGCAGATATTAATTCCAGAATTTAGGCAGCTGTCTGCTGCAACCCAATATATTTTGTAAGTAGTTTTCCATATAAAATGTCTCACAGAAGGCTTTACAGCTAATCATCCTCTGTATATGCATACACAAGAGGATGCCAGTGGCAATATAATCCATATTTGGCATATAGAGACATAGTATAGGCAGAGGCCAATGAATTAGGAACTACTGTAAAAGCAGACACTCATAAACAGCAGCTAATTAAGAGTTTATCAGCATGTCACTACGCACAACAAACCCTAATATTTCAGCAAAGCATAATAGTGTGTGCAAGCTCAGCTGTCGTATTTTATTGGATTGGAGGCTTATGTGAGCTGAGGACATGACACTGCACGCAGCACTGCGCTGTATGTGGGAGTAGCAGGGTAGAGTATGACAGGATGGTTCTGCTGTAAATCCTTGTCACTGCTTACATTTTTCAGAATTAAAACCTTACAAAAATGCCTATTCTATACAGCCTTTTACCTTTAGTAAGGTAAGACACTGGGCTCTTTTTCCTAAAAACAGAAAGCAAGAACTAAGTGCAAGGTATTAATATGAAAAAGCATCCTACATTATCAGAAGACAGCTGCTTTCACAACACCAAAGAAGCAGCTGAACAAATCAACGATGTCATTAACTGCTGCTGGACATTCAACAACATGCGTATGATGTGACTGTACGAAGTATGTAACCACATCATTCTTTCAGTGAGAGAAACATGGCAGAACTAAAGTGGTACTTGTTATGCCATTAGGAAGAATATTCTTGTTTCCTTCCATTTTCTGTTAGTTCTACAGAACTCCCATTTTCCTCACCACAAAGTACCAAAGATTGCACAGCAACTATATGAAATGGATACTTCCTTTTTAATGCTTTACCTTGTGATCCCTCCATCGTGATCACTAACTGCAGCTTAGGGCTCATTCAAAGTCTCAGGGCTTTGCAGTGTTGCTGAGGGGTCAGCTGGGACAGAGTCAAAGTGTCCTCAATGATCAGACTTCAGTTTGACAGTGGTGAGTCTCTAACACTCTGATATCAATATCATTACAAAAAAGTCTTGTTTCCAAGTCTTCCAGATCTGTTTTCTCAGGATCAGAAGAAGATTCATTACTCATGTTTGCGATCTTTCAAGCAGACAGCCTGGCTTCTGAATTGCCAGGGGCATTAGACAGAAAGCACTGCTGAAATACAGAAACTCTGAAGGAATGGGAAGAGCCTTTGATCTGGAAAACCTTCTTAGAGAAAGGAAAGAGACTGTCCTTTCTGTCAATGCAGGAAGTACACCTGGTGGAACCATTTGCTTTTTGAGAAGGGAAAATGTGATTCTGAGCTACATCAGAATCCAACTGACTGTAATTTTAATATTTCCAACATTTATTAACAAGGACCAGCTGTTTACAGTCTATCGAATGCAAGAAGTAGTGGCCATCAAATGAAGGTATTAGCAGCCAAGTTCAAAGCAGAATGGGTAGTAGACCTTTGGAACTTGTTACCAAAGGACACTGTGGATGCACAAAGTTTACAGGATTTCAGGGAAATGTTGTCTAACTGGGAGAGAGATCTGTTGATGGATTACTGGACAAACGGTATCAGGCTTAGGAACTCTTCCAATCTGAAAGAATCAAGAGGCTAGGAGAGTGCTAGAGAGTGTATGTTTGATCTGTTTTTACTGGGTTTGTGCATCTAGTTATGGACATTGTTGGAGATAGAATATGGGGCTAGGCAGACTCTAGGCTCTTCTGTTCTTATGTAAAGAAGGATCTTCCAAATACCAGGGAATGTTGACAATATACTCATCCTGTTCTTATATTCTTCTGTAAGTCCCTGCTGTTGACCAGTGCTAGAGACAGGATGTGGGGCTACATGGAGCTTCGGATCTACTATAGCTGTTCTCATGCTCAAGAACAGCAATCTAATTCAGGATGCTACTCTTCCAATCACCTTTTTTATCACGACCGTTCAGAGGTGTCTTCTGGTATATCCTAGTACTTTTCATCTGTAAAGTAATCTCTGTGGGGAATTCCAGAAAAAGGAAGTAAAAGCAGAGTACTTAGGAGAATGACTGTGAGCGTGGCTTGGTTCCACAGCTGCAAAGTTTTGAAACCCCCCCACTGTTCACAGTCACACAGAATATAAGACCATTACAACTGGTCTCAAAAATTTTAAGAACAGTTATTTATATAAACAACATTTTTATCTTCAAACAATGTCTTTTGGTCTAAGTAGTGTACCTATGATCACAAATTTCTGCTTATTATGTGGCTTAAAATAAATAAACAAAGGACAACAGAAAAATTGCAGTAGGCCCTTTTGCTTAATTTCCTGAAAATACAGAAGTGGCTTCTTGGTGGGACTTTCCAGACGTATGTACTCAAGTCAGTTTTCTCTGAAACCACAAAAATGTCTCAAAGTTTATGCCAGTTTGTAATTGTACATTTTAGAACATTTCTGATTCTCTGTTAGTCAGAACTTGATGAAATATTACAGGAATGTGTGCTTCATTTTTTTTAATGCTAACCCTAACAAAGGATGATTTTCAAAAAATATCCAAGTCAGGCATCTAAGCTCTTTTCCATTCAGAAGCCTAAATTCCAATGAAAATTAGTGTCATGTATTCCTGAGATGTTTAATCAAGGAAATAAATGTTTTAAGTAATTAACTAGGACTGTTTTCACACTGAAATGTAAAGTGTCATCTAAGGTCACCAACTAAACTTGTAGGAAAGGCTTTTTTCTACCCATATTAATACTGCATGCAAAATGCATGGAGAAAAGGTCTACAGAAATTACCAGAATGGGAACTTAAAATACAATTTTAATAGTATCAGAACAGAGAGACTTGTTTTTTCACCATCTTCTATATTATGAAATTTATTAATATCCATGTTTAAAAACACAGTGAGTGGGGAGTAAAGGTTTCCAAAGGTCCATGGTGACTTTTAATGACCATAAGCAACAAGGTAGCAAATGTCCAATTTCATCATCTTCTAGGTATCACTGCTTTCCTTTTCACTTCTAGTCATGGTGGAACATGGCACTTCCCTGATCCGATGAAGTCTATGTATTTTACATGCTGTCCATGAACATGTTGCAAGTAAGTTGTGGTCACATTTTTCTGGTTTCATGTCAGACACTGTAAATCTAAAATGTGAGTGCCAAACTTTGTCCTCAATGTGTAAAAAGCCCGTTCTGTGTGCTCAAAAGAACAAGTATTCTACAATGCAACTGTTTCTATTAGTCATATGCATTTATTATTTCATTGAAGATATGTAAAGATTTTGCAAGAAGGCACAATGAATGTAGTTTTACTGAAGAGGCTGCTAAATTAAGTGTCAGGGATTTATTAAACTAAGTGTCATTGTACACTAACTTGCTCCTGTAGTTTGAGTACCTGCTTTCTAGAAGTTCTCTTCATATTGACCCACTGAAAGGAGTTCCTGGATTCCTTTAATGAAAATGTATTAGACCATGAAAAAAGCCTTGAGTTAAATGGGAAAGAGGGAGACTGTATGTACAACTTCAGTATGTGGCTGTACTGTGGAAGCACATAACAAGTGGCACTACTAGGGAACATTAAAATCTCTTATTCTAAGTGAGTCTGCATCTGATTTTATACATAATGATATAAAGACTGAGTTTCTAGCTTTCAAGAGGATCACGCAGAAGATAATTTCTCAGCAAGGGCAGGAAGAAAGGAAGGAACTATGAGCCAGGAAGGAGAGCCATTAATAGCTTTTTTTTTTCTCAAAATAGCTCAAGGGAAATGGCAGCTGAGAGAAGGAATTAAGTCTAAGAAGCTTTCGGGAATTTGCATGGGAATTGATCAGTTGTGAATGAACGTACTTGTCAATTTTTGGTACAATTTACTGGAGGAAGACGTAAAAGCACAATCATTTATAACTCTGATAATGTAGGAGTGCTTACATTCATTTTGCTATCTTAGCTCTTGCTAGCTACCTCTAATTGCTGATAAAATTCCAAGTAAAACCTGAACAGAAGCTCAGGTCTCAGACCAGAAAACTTGAGCCATTTTTGTAGATTACAGTTTCAGTCCTGTTTTTAAGCATTTCAGAACATATGGCTCACGTTTTTGGCTATTTTACAAATAACTTGAGAGTATCTGGTACAGAAATGGTCTAGTTCATCTGTGAGATGAAAGACAAAAGAAAGGTTTACTCTGAAATTCAGTATATCTTACAGCCCCATTCATAGGATAAGCATCTGAAGTAATTAAGAAACAGATAATCTGCCTCCAGAAGAACACAGTGCAAGTTGGTCTCTTCTAAAATGAAAAAGGACAGATTTTCCTAAATTTGCAAAAGAATAATTATTCAAGTCTATACATTTTTTGTAGGTGTCTTGACAGAAAACTGTTCACAGCTGTTGATGTTAGATTTTGGCCTCTACATGCTCACATAAACAGGCAAGCAAGTAGACTGATGAATGGATTTGTATTTGAATAGCTAAGACAGAGGTGTTTCTTAAATACAAACTTTGAAAATATTGAAAATGGAGCCTCTTAAGAAAGTGTTGGGAAAATTCTGCAGTACAGTGAGTACGTAACACACCTCAAGGATTTCCAGGAACCAGAATTGTGTACTCCTTCATGTCTCCTATACATCCTTCATAGATCAAGTGTTTGTGTGACTTAGCTTTTAGTCATGTATGTTTACCACATCATTGAAGAATTCTGAAAATTTTACAAGAAAGCACAAACAGGATGCTATCTGCACATGTAACACCCAGGAATTTGTCTCTCCACATATAAATGTACCCTAATATTTTTTGATAATGTCTACCAATGACTAGACAGAGCAATATGGAATATGTCAGTAAATATGGAAGTCTTACCAACAATATATTGCATGCTCAGTCTTGAGGTGCTAGAATCAAGATTTTATTTCTCTGTTATGTAAAGTGTGGCCATTTATTCCTGTATAAGATGAATATGAATTGCTACCAAACCAGACTTCCCCTTTCATCACTGAACACAGAAATCCATAATGAATTTTTTCTCCGTCAATTATTAGGTTAAATTTCCCATCAATCCATATTGGGAAGTCTTTATTCAAGGAGGGATAGAAAGGAAACCTCTGGAGCTAAACTAAGGCAGCTTCTAATAGATCGTTCATACAGATGACTGAATTTGTAGCCATCCAGCCCTGTAGATTGTGCAAACCATAAGTCAAAGAGACCTTTAATCTGTGAAGACAAAACTTCTTTGCATGCACTTGCATCCATCTTTACCACCATGATGGTGAGTCTTCTTGATAGCAGCTGCAGAGGTAGCTTCAAGGAATATTATGCTTCCGCTCTGCATTATCTTCCTATTAGTTTTTTATACAGAAATCCAGAGAGGATTGTGATTCAGAGAACAGCTGCTTCCTTGATTCGCCTCTTCCTGTTCTCACTCAAAGGCTGTCATACGTAAGCAGAAGGTCATCAGTGGGGTCACCAGCAGGGAGGGGTGGAAGCCATGCCCGGAAATAAGTGCTGCTTTCCTCAAAACACAGGAGGAGAGATGCTTAAAGAAGATACCTGCCTCTTCTTGTGTTCAGTTCAAAGAGGAATGAGTGCAGCATAAAGGTTTTTGGACACTAAGTAATATCCCAATTCCAAAGTAAGAAAGTAAGAGGAAATAGTGTCATTATATCTAATGACCCCTACATTTTAAAATATCTGTGAAAATTCTTGACACAATTAGTAAGGAAACAAACACTAATTGTTCACAATCAGAAATTGTCTAAAAATCTTAATGAAAATCTGGGTTAGAGTTTGTATCCCACTCAAAATATTATTTCCCTATGCTTCACCAGCACCTGGAATCTAGTATGTATTTGACTACCTGTGGCAGGCAGAATTGTTTAATTTAGCTTTCTATATACAGCCTGTAGGTTAGGAACAGCAGACAGTACTCTGCAATTTTAGTGATTGTTGTCTGTTTACCATAATTACAGAGATATTTTAAACTTCCACATTTTGTTGTAGGCATAATATTAGGTAGGGAATAGCAGCAGAACATTTTGAGTAATCTGTTATTGTGGACACATCCTGAAGACTAGCTGATGCTATATTTAGTCACTATGTGGTTAACTGTGACTAGACTGAGGATGTTGTTTTTTCTTTTGTGCTTGAAGTTGCAAACATTGTTTTTTGCAGTCTGAAATTGCTCAATTAAAGAAATAATAATCTCAGTTTTAATTCAAAGCTGTGCATATGCACACGAACACATAGGTTTTTCCTTCAACTTTCTGGTGACTAGTTTATATTGCTGTAGCTCAATTTAATTCAGTTAAATTTCTCTTGAAGCAAACTAGCTGAACAATGTAAAAATATAAATTCACAGCCAACTCCAATATAATCTTTATTAAGGATATATCTTTAGTATATTCTTTACATATATGTCTACAGATGCAGATACTGTATCCTGATCTTCTTCCCGCTAAATAGAATCAAACCGAGAACACTGTAAAGGAACAGAAGTTCAAGAAAAACACACAAAAGTTATTCAGTGGGTACATTTAAAATGATGTCTTTTAAAAAGACCTATACAGCTTTAAAAAAAATCTTTTTAAATTGCTAGTATTCTTAGCTGCAAGGACCCGATTTAGCATTTTGGGTTAAGCTGTGACTGCCATAACCTCCTCTCAGTTTTGTGGCTACTGTAAGTACCAGCAACAATTGCAGCTTCTTTTCAAGGAAGTTCGGGAATTCCTTTTCTGCAGGATCAGGAGGACAGAGACACAAAGGCATAGGGAAGGAAGCAGAATCATGCTGTTTCCTCTGCACAGGACAATACAGTTAGTAAGTTATAGGCATTATTTGCAAAAAGCATAGGTGAGCCATGAAACAATTTAAATGGATTTTGGGCTAAGGCTAAAGTTCTGTTTTTATCAAAGATTCTATTTATTGCACTGAAGCCACAAAGGTACCCTGAAATTTTGTGGCTAAGGTTTACTGACATGTGTGATTAATAAGTGTTTGTATAATTTTGTCATGTGTGTGGAGCCTACACCTATATAATGTCTTATTTGTTTCTACTGTAATTTTTTTGATTTTTGATAAACAGCATGGTTGCTCTTAGTAGGATGTACAACACGTACCTTTCTTAGGACACAAAGGATTGCCCACAAAAACTCTGACTTTCCAAAACAGAATTCAACATCAGAAAACTTAGAGAAATATTAATTTTGCAGCCAACAGTCAGTGCTCCCAGATATTATTTTTCCCAAGTTTGTTATGAGCTCTCTGCAGGAACTTCTCCTTCCTGCTTCTCTACCAGTAGAATGGTTCACAGGGGTGCTTCCTAGTCCACATCAGGCAAAACCAGGAGGTAAATTCAAGTGTTAGCTAAAGTAGTCTGTCTGTTTTTAACACTGTGAGTTAGGGAGTGCTCCAAGGAACCTCTCTGCTGACAAGCAGTGAGGACCATCAACCTTAAAAAACAAGGGAGGTGATACAACTGGAGATATAAAATCCACGTAACAGATAAGAATTTCAAATTGCTCCTGCCATTTTCAAGAGTACATGTCTGCTGTTTAAGTCACGTAGGTACTCCTTAAAATTCTACCCTTTGTTAGTAGGAAATGATCCATGTTTCCAGGAGACCCAAGCATGTTAATTATGGGAAGATCCTAGGCATTTCAGGAGCACACCTGGTGTTTTCCAGCTTATAGTATGTACTCAATTCAAGGGACCAGTCTAGAGATAGTCTGAAACAGTATCCCTTGAAATACACACAGTATTTCAAATCCTCTCGGTTTATTCTCCATATTCCTGCTCCTTTTTGGTCTCCCCACTTACTGGTAACAACTTTAGCTCTGAACAAATCAGAATTGTTTTGTCAGCTTTCTTTCAAAACCCAATTTAGGCAGCTGCTCCACTGCATTTGTTTCAGATTTATGCCATGACCTTTTCTTCCTCATCCATATGCCTCTAGCCTCTTTCAGCTACTGACGAACCCTGTGATGTTTGGAGATCTAGCTCTGCTCCTAATCAAAATGGTCAACTGTTTAGCAGAGACTATGGGGCATGCTCACAGAAGATGACTTTAGGGGTACATAGGGCTACTCTTCCTCAGTCACCTACGTTAAATGGAGAGAGAAGGCCTCAGGAGTGAGGACTGAGGATGATAAAGCGAATAGAATTGTCAGCTGTTGAATGTCAAAATGTCAAATATCAACTCCATATAATATACAGATGAGAAAATCCTGCCTTCTGAGATATTCATAAACCTTTCCACATGCCTAACAAGAGAGTACTCTGTATTTTCAGACAAACCTGCAGTAATCAAACTGCTTTGTAAAGTACAGGTAGCTATGATTATCCTCATAGTACAACTTGGGTAAACAGAAGCACAGAAAGATTTAATGATTATTTAAAGATACAAAGCATCAGAAAACATGGTTGTTTGACTTCTGTGTGTCATTTGACCCCCTTACAATGCATACCTTCTCAAGGCAAAAACTGTAGGTAACTATAGGTAAGATAAGAATACAGTTTTAGCTAAAAACATTATCTGGCAAAGAGTCAGTATTAATCATGATTAACACTGCAGCCACCCAGATCCAGCTGTACATTTCAGTCTAAGATAAATAAAATCTTCTTCCAATATTATGTGTTGGCCACACCCATACAACTTTGTAATGATCCCCTGTGCCATTCAGTGGCTTATATACACCTTAGCAGAATCTTGTAGAGTCACAGAATGGTTGAGGTGGAAAGAGACCTCTGCAAATCATCCCATCCAACCCCTTGTTCAAACAGGGTCAATTACAGCAACAATTGCAGTTGCTCAGGGCTTTGTTAAGGTGAGTTCTGAGTATCTCCAAGGATGGAGACTCCATGACCTCTCTGTGCAACCTGCTCCACAGCAAAAAAAAAATTTCTTATGTGTAAATGGCATTTTCTGTATTTCAGTTCTTGCCCATTGCCTATTGCCCTTTCACTGAGCACCACTGAGAAGAAACTAGCTCTGTCTTCTTTACTGCCCCTCGCCCACAAGTATTTATGCACATTGATAAGATGCCCCCTGAGCCTCCTCTTCTCCAGGCTGAAAAATCACAATTCTTTCAGCTCCTCCTTGTATGGCAGATGCTCCAGTGCCTTAATCATTATCATGGCCCTTTGCTGGGCCAGCTCTACTAACCCCATGTCTTTTGTACTGGGGAGCCCAGAACTAGACCTAGCACTCCAAATATGGCCTCAACAATGCGTAGTAGAGGGAAAGGATCACCTCCCTCGGCCTTTTGGCAGTGATCTTACTAATGTAGCCTAGGATGTCGGTTGTTGGACTTCTTTGTTGCAAGGGCACATTGCTGGCTTGTCTTCAACTACTTGTCCACCAGTATGCCCAGGTGTTTTTCTGCTAAACTGCTTTCCAGAAAGTTGGCCCCCAGCTTGTACTGGTGTATGGGGTTATTTCTCCCCAGGTGCAGGAATTTGCACTTCCCTTTGTTGAACTTTATGAGATTCCTGTCAGTCTGTTGAGATCTCTCTTAATGGCAGCACAACCATCTGGTGTTTCATCTGAAAAGTTTCTGAGCGTACATTCTGCCCCAGCATCCAGATCATTTATGAAGATGTTAAACAATATGGGGCATTAGCACTAATTTGTATGATCACATGAGGAAAAAGATTAGTCTGGAAGTGGCTGCAATGGATTCTAACAATCTGCTTCTGTTTGTGGTGAAAAACATGATTTTATAATTGCTTCCTAAAAAAGATGAGATGCTATCATTTTTCTGCACCATCCTCCCATTTTCTCCTTTTCCTTCCTAGCAGGAAAACTCCATACAGTCCCATTCCTATCTGAGTGACCTTCTTAGTTTTTCCTTGTAGTTGTTCTCCTTCATGGTCCGTCTCATTTATTGCACTTGGCCAGAACATCAGTGTCTACCAGCTGCCAGCTGTTTAAAGAAAATAAAGAGAAGAAGTGGCCACACTAAACTGTTTCTCTATCTTTCATGAAAACAGTTTGCATTCTGCACAAAAAATTCATTTGTGGTGTAAGGGAATTGACGTCAGCACTGTTACACCCAGGATGATTTTGGCCCTGCATATCTATTATGCAATACTTTCAGATGCACAATTCTGTGATGAACAAATGACTGCCAGATGTGACAGTAGTATTTTCTCCTTTTTTTGAGGTCCATGAACAAATTCTCATGTGTGGACTGTAAACTTCCTCCATGTATGTGTGTGTTTAATAATAATATTTAAAATGGCAGCATAAGAAAGAATAACAAAAGAAACCCTACATTTATTGGTCTTGGAAAAAAAAAGCTCTTATAACTTCCTTTCATACATGTGATACAGGCTCCTCCTTCCTTCCTACCAGGCAGAAACTGGCAACTTCTGCCAAAATACTGACCACATCCAGCTTTGGGAGAGAAGCCCCTGGAAGGAAAAGAAGATAAAATTGGTGTCTTCGCCTTCTCCCAAAGTCATGATGGAATGCTGTATAAAGAGACCTGTAGTTAAAGATGATAAATGTCACAAGATGTGTGGAAGAACCCAGTGGCATGAAGCTGTCTATCAGCTTTCCAAGTATATCCACGATATTTTTCAATGAATCATAGTAAAAAACATGAAGTTTTCAAAGCTGTATTTCTGCATTTAAGCATCTAAGTAAGGACCTAAAAGTCCTGCATATTCATTGTTGCTACAGATTTAATCTTGGTTTCATGAGAGTAGGTCACTGCAATGATATGCGTTGAAAGGATACTTCACCAAATACTGTTTTCCATCCCTTATGTTGATTTCCACCCTTAATGACAAATGTCTTGGATTGCTGGTGTTTCTTGAAAAGATCTTCCCACCTAAACAGCTCACTTTACAACTGCTTGTTTTGCCTGCTGTCTAGGATCCTAATGCTACTGATATTGCCTCTAGCAGTTTATTGCAGAAAATAAATAGCTCAAGTGAGGAAAAAATTTCCTTCCAGATCATGTTTTCACTGCATTTTATTGAAATCTCATCTTCTGTAAATGTGGGTGATAAGCAGAAAACATTTCTTTCTTTATCCTTTCCTCTATTTTAATTTGTTCTTTTTGCTAACCCTTCCCCTGAGTGCCAAACACATTGGACTCCCAGTATTTATGGCTGGGACTGAAGTATCGCATATGGAGTTAATTCCCATTCTGAAGAAACTGCATGCAAAAGTCAACACATTATTACATGACTTAGGTTCTGTTTGCAGTACATTCGGCACTTGAAGCCGAGTCAATCTCCTGCGTGGACTAGTTGTACTCTAAATGATAACAGTTTAAGCTGACTATCGGCACTGCCCGATGTTAGCAGTGAAGTCTCCCTCCCTGCACTAGCCCATTCCTACTGCCCCCACTGTTTACTCCATGTGTTGTAAAGCCAGACTAATAGAAAAGAGGATTTTTACAAGTAGCAATATTCATGAACATCGTGTTCAGCAAGTGGTAAATACAACAGCAGCGTGAATCAGTAAGAAACATCTGATTTTAAGCCTTTCTCAGACTTACCAGTAGTGGATTTTGGCCAAAATACCTGGACCACCAGCATTAACCAGGCATCCTAGGTATGTATGTCCCCTGTCTGCTTTGCAGATATTGAATGTTTTTTGAAATTCAAGGGAATTAGCAAAAGCTAAAAGTGTTTTGCCACTGAATAGCAGTAGGACGAGTAATAATATGACTTCTCAGATTCTCATCCTCGTGGGTTTTTTCCTATGTCTTTCATCAACAATACAATGTCTCCCACTGTATGTCCTCCCCAACCCTGCTTTCCAAGGCAACATATTATTTTTATTGCCTGTTCTTAATACAAATGACAGCGTAGCCTTACCATATCCAGAAAGATTGGGATATGCTTCAGGTACTATGTCTGTTTTCCCAGTGATTAGCTCCCTGTTAATGATTTATTTTTTTTCAAAAAAAAAAAAAACTTTATGCTCTCAATTTTGATAAAATACCCCTATAAATTTGCCTGGAGCTTTCAAATGACATATACCATAAGGCTGAAGTAGCCATATATTTCTAAACACAGGAACTTCTGGAGGTATCCAGTCTGAGGTAGACTGAAGATTACAACATTATTTGAAAGACTGTTGCTTTCAAATAAACTGTGTAACATTTTCTAACCTTTAGGACACAGGCTGAAAATGTGCCAAGCTTTATTTCTATACAGTCCTTTCCTGAAGTATTTTTAGTTTTTAACCAACCTTGGAGAGTTGAACCTGGCTTGAGTTGTATACAAAAAACAAATACAATGTAACGAAGGACTTCAGGATTGTGATGAAGCTGCACCAAGAGATCTTTTGAACAAGAAAAGGGGGCTTTCGTACAGATTCCACCTTTTTGGTTTAACAATCAGGTAAGAGAACACCTCAAAATAAGCCTAGGTAGTTCTTGATCCTTCCGAATGGTAGGCCTCCTTTGGGATTATGTCAGATTTCCATCTCCAGTCTCCATTAAAGCTAGGAAAAATTGTAGAAGCTTATAGGAAATAATTAAAATAATTAAAACTTTAAAGGACCACTTCAGATGGATGGCTCAGGCACAGAGACATTTATGTCTGCTGTAGGAAGTCACAATTGCTGCTGTGTATGTATTTTCAGACACAAAGTATCTTAAATA
The DNA here is from genome assembly GCF_013368605.1 of Nyctibius grandis. Lineage (NCBI taxonomy): Eukaryota > Metazoa > Chordata > Aves > Nyctibiiformes > Nyctibiidae > Nyctibius > Nyctibius grandis. Next base: position 37,339,779 of record NC_090661.1, read on the forward strand.
AAACATGCTTTCCTTGTGAATTGGGATTAACTATTTGTTTCTCTGCTTTTTGGATGAAGAGAGAAATGCATTCTTTTTGTGACAGACAGGAGGCAAGGTTCTGTATGAAGAAGTACTCATGTCCTAGTCATGCCCAAACATATACTTACATGGGGATGGTGTGGGGTAAGACTTACGGAAGGCAACAAAATCTTCTCTCTGGCAGTAAGATAACTAGCTTGGGAGTCCAAAGCAGCAAAGTCAATTGGAAGGAAGGGTACATGAAACAGAATTGCAGAAACAGAAACAGTCCCCGGGTGAGAATCACTTTTGGGTGGCTCAGCCCATTTTGTTTTTCACCTTACAAACACGGAGGACTGGAAAGCATGGAAATGCAGAAAGGCTCAGACAAGAGAAGGTCAACATATCTAAAGTGGAAACAATCTTGAGATCTGTTCCTAATCAGTGCTCCACATCTGTATGCATAACAAAAGCACTACCCAGTTCATCACAGAATTAACAGCCCAGAGCTATTCATGAGCGATCCAAAATGAGAGCGGCAGAGGAATTGTGGATGAAGGCAGAGTGCTAGAGCTGTGGGAGCTGGGGAGTTGTGTAACACCTGCTTGCAATACTGTTGGCGCTAGCTACCACTCTGAGACCGTCACTTTCCAAGTTTTCTAAAAAAGTATAATATAAAAATCTTAAGACAAAAGGAGTGGTATTTCTGCAGAATTCCCTTTTCTTATTCACAGCCATCACATACTAACCAATTTCTGAGATGATGTATTCAGTATCATATGGAACTCTAATGAATTCAATGAAGTTATTTAGGGTATAAATCAGAGTCAGTTTTGCTCTGTTTCCTTTAGATTTCATATGCTTATTACCCTCAAAACTAGCTGGTCCCTCCTCCTTTTATTTCTGCAACTCATTTCCCACAGCTGTAGTATTTATTCAAAATCCTTGGCTGCTTGTTTTGCCTCTCTTTCTGCTGCCTGAATAATTTGGTCCTCTGGAGTATACTACTTTAAAACTGTGTTGTACATACCAGATGAGGGATATTTTTGCACCTCTTTTCAAGGCCAGATTAGAAATGAAATTATTTCTGTTTAGACAGCTAAATACTGATCTCCAACTTCTTTTTGCTTGAGTGTCTATCTGTTTCAGTATATACGTTGAAACACAGTCTCTGACATCATTAGGGCCACAAGCAGGGAGCTGAATGGGAGCCAGATTACTACTTATTAAGACATTCTGGGCAGTCAACGAGGTAAAAGCAAGTAATTTATTTTGTATATCAGGCCCCTTGATGTTATTTTTGTTTGTCATGCTAATGTTGTTCTAGATCTCTGCTGTGTCAGCTGCAGTCCAGAAACTAGTCAAGAGTGGTGTGTCCTTGACAAAAAGTACACTTAGAAACAATAAAAAAATAATTACTTTGAAGATGTAGAAAAAGCAGTAATTGTTAATTTCTGAGGTCCTTGTGGCAATAACTGTTTTTAGAACTGCTAGCACTGAAACAAAATAACCTAACAACAGTTTCTCCTTGTCTCTATTTGTTTAAATTCTGGAAGGAAAATGTTCAAGATTCATGGAGTGGACAAGCCTTCATTTCAAATAATAATATAGTATAGATAGAGATACTTAGCTTTAAACGTAAGGATGAAAATTTCAGTCCTCTTTTCATGCTGGCATCTTTTAAGCCACCCTTCATCAACACATTCCTGCATGTAGGATAACTTTTGATCTGTTTCCTCTGAACTTCTTATTTTTATGTATCTAATCCTACAGCTAGTGCTTCAGGTCTGTCAAAGTTCTGGATGAAAGTTCAAACTGGTGTTTTCTTTTAATCAGTTTGGTTTGACGTCTGTTAGCTTGGATTCTGACAATATGTTTCAGCTAAATAGTGACCTATAGCACTAGGCTCAGAATTAGGACTTGGAATGTAGTTTGCCATAGATAAGAGCTGGAGACCACACATATCAGCTCAATTAGATGATTAAAAATGTTTTCACCAACATTTATAAGAACCTCAGATATTTTGTGGAGTTTTGTCCGTACTCACATTCTTTTATGTATATGGATTTATCTATATTATATATATTTATATCAAAATATTTTACACACACAAACATATGTGTGTGTATATCTATGTATACAAACATGCATATATATATAATAGGCGTGACAATTTACATTTTGTTACTACTGTAACCATTACTTGGCATTGCAGAGATCTAGCTTAGTCCAGAACAGAAAAGTCTGTAGCAGCTGAATTCTCTGCTCCCAGGAAGATTCTCACTTTCTCTTGACAGATATTAAAATTTTCTATCAATTTGACCCTGTCTGTGGTGCCTGGTGAAATCTGACAGACCTCCCTCTGCTTTACAAGTTGAACTATTTTACAAGTTAGCAAACATCCTCTCTAGTTTTATTGTTTTACTCTGCTTTTTCCCAGAAGTAGTTGTGAAGAAACGCTATACATTTTCCTACCCAGATTTAATTTTTTATTAGCCAATGTATTTAGGGTCAAATTATCTCTTCAGTCTTCTGTGGGACAAATGCAAAGTGGTGACAATCAGCAACTGATTCCACAAAGCTGTTAAAAAAACACCATTAGTTTTATAGCAAGAGGGTGATCCAGTCATGGCTTTGGATGCTCAGCAATCAATTGTTGCTAGTTACTGGCCAATGCACAGTTTTTAAGCTGCAGCAGGGGTGTAAGATGCCTTAGGGCATGCTTTGATCTCATGTGCTTCAGCAAAAATGGAACATGAGGCAGCACCAACAATAAAGATATCCCCTTTAACTTGCTAAAGAGCGTCTTTTAAATTTGGAGCAAAGTTTCACATTAAAAGTTTCTCATTACCATTGTCAATACAAAGCTAATGTTTAAGACAATGGTTAGCACATTAATCATCCAGAGCATGGAGGAAGTGTTCTAGCTGAGCTGACTAAGCGGAGGCATTCTGGAGAATGTTTGCTCTAGGAGTTAGTCACCCTTCCACAGTCATAGAGCTGGCTTCCACTAACAGAGAGGTAGCTGGCTGTGGGGTTGACTATTTTTAGTATGAATACATAAAGATGACTAACACTGCATCATGCCTTGGAGTGAACACGTAGCATTTGTCAGAAATACATGTTCAACGGAATTTAAGAAATATCATAAGTGACTGTATCTGTGCCTAACAAATTTACCACAGAGAGGAAGTGATTGAGCACACAAGACAACATCTAGGTATGAAGAAGTTCTGTGAGTAGAGAGGAAGAAATGTGTCTCTCTTAAAATGGTCATCACGGAAAAGAAAGTAATGAAATAAGCCAGAAGGTCATCCTATTACAAATTGCCCCATTATCTATCATGATGCTAGTGAAAAAGAAGTCCAGTGGAAGTGGGTGGATATGTGAAACAGACCAAATCTCAGCAGGGAGGGTGGGATCTGAGAACAAAGAATGAAGTGTGCATTTTGTGTTAAGTACACAAAAGATGTAAAACATGTAAAGCTGCAAGATGAGGTGCTGAAGGAGATATGAAATATACCTCTTTGTGCTACTGTACTTTTTGTCGCATAGAAGAAATATTATTGTGACAACAATCAGTGGATGCATAAAACTGAAAAAAGGAACAGAAAACCAGTATAAATAGTGAGGAAGCCCCTAAATTACCCCTTCTCCATACATACACACAATACATCTTTTCAACAGTCAAAAGCGGAGTTGAAGTTTGGCTTCTAGTGCTCAAAGAAGTAGAGCAAGTACTCAGTCCACTTGCATAAATATCAGAATATAGCATGGTAAAACACTCAGCCAACTTGTATGACAGCATGAAGAGAAAAAAAGGAGGAATAAAAGGAGTGAGCTAGTTCAGAGCAAATAGACAGCAGGCTGTCATGCAAATGGAAGTATTCCTGTTTCACATGCAAATCACCTGCAGAATTTCTCCTACTGTTGCACTGTGTTCACCTATTTCTAACTTTTATTATTTGAGGAGGAATGATATTTTATCCTCAGCAAGTACTAGCTACATAAAGGAGCTTGTTCTCCACACTCTGGCATACTGCACTATCAGTAGTGAATAGTGCACGAGAACCCATGGTGTCATTTTGACCCAAGGACCTTTGCAGCTTCTGGGTTGGCAGAATTGCTTGAAACAGACCTGGTTGAGCTACTGTTGAAATAATAAAATATAAGCATCAGACAATAAAGACTGATGGATACACAATATCCATGTGCAGCTTGCAGATAGTGAGGACTTTGGTTAGGATCTGAAGCTAGCTAAATAAAGTTTGGTGAAATGACTGGACAGAAATTCTGTCTCAGGTTTCATTCCATGCAATTCAGTGACTTTTGTACCCTGGTAAAAGTAGATACTAGAGAGAATGTGGTCTGTAAAATCCACAGTGCAATCATGACAATTTTAATGCTTTCCACTTTCTGTGAAGGGTCCTGAAAGATTTCTTTTCTCTAAAAATTCCTCTTTTTATCAGAAATAGCACCAGCTGTCATCTCTGTATGCAAGAATATAGTTACTTATATTAAATGAAGGATGCTTCTGTTTGAAATGACATAAATATGCTGTCTTTTTTTTTTAAAAAAAAATATGAGATACAGACTGTCACAGATGTGACTAGACGATGAAAGTCTTCAGTTCTCATTAAGGGGCTTGAGTGCCACATAGGAAACACTGTATGGTGTATTGTAGGGTTGCACCTGATAGGAAGTTTCCTGCTGTCTCTGTTTTGAAGACTATGTGTGGAAGAGCATACAGTCAATGAAATTTCAGTGTAATTTTTCCAGCTTTTTGACATAGGTCTGAATTGGTCCAGTGTGTGAGATACGTTTTACAATTGCTTCACCTTTGCAGCTGGGTATGTTTCAGCTACAGCACATAAAGTGAGGCTTTGGAGACCAGACATGCCATCCTTCCCAAGATGACCAAACACAACACAAACTGAAAATATAGCTCAGGCAGTGAGTCACTTGTTTGTGACATTCTCTGCTATGGTATGAGAAGAAACTTCAGCATATTCTTTTCCTGTAATGTTCAGCCATGGAGATAATTTCACATGAAGCCACAGACATATCTGACACACCCAAACCCATACTTCATTATGAGGGACATCCCATGTTTTAGACCCAAATTTACATCAGGCATGTAACGACACAGTGTTCTTATTTCAATTATAGTAAATTACTTGCATGAGAAACACTGAATCATAAAGCTCAGGTTAAGAGCCTTCCTGTTTGATTTTAACCCCCTTGCACTCTTTGCTTGTATGTTCATTTTAGGATTTGGGCTATGTCATCAGGCTTGATTACAAAACCTCCCTAAGCCTTACAGAATATTGGGAATAACTCTTTTCTTTATAGAAATTATATCAGTAAATAAATTATCTTGTAAGCTACCTTCTGCATAAAAGTTGCCTCAGAAAATACTTTTTTCATCCTTGGTAATCAGGATGAAGTAATGGCATTCGAGCTCACTGGTGATATACCTATTTATCCAATTATCAAAGAAATTTCTACAAAAAACAGGAAAGCATTTTTGGAAGAAATGTTCTAGGGCACAGTATTCTACCTTTGAAAAAAAATAAATCTATTGAGTCTTTGCTGTTTGCTTCTTTCTTTTTTCCTGTTTTCTGAAGAAATATTTTTGAAAGTTTTCTAAACAGCATTTCTTCTGGACCATTTTATTTAAAAACACTTTATTCATTGTATTAATGTTTATATCCTCTTTTCGAAGGGCTCAGATGCTTCACAACCAAAACTTATATATCTGTCACTGCAGTACCGCCATCTCAGAGGTAAAATGCAGAGGCTAGTCTGGTAGCAAAAATCTTCACTATGGAATTAAATAATAACTCCTCTTTTATTGCTGCTGCCTTAATCATGTATTAGTTATTTAGGTGATTGTGTTCTGAGAAACATCTGTTAGCATTATCTTTCAGTAAGCTAAAATCTTTAAAAGTAGGTGGCCTCATTGTGCTATAAATACTATTTGTTTGTTAAATTTAAGTCAGCTTTTTCACAAATCTCTGAGTGTCCTGCTTATAAAGAGATCACTGTAAACTTGAACAGCTGTGATTTCCTAAGAAATGGATGAACCAGAGAACATAGGGGAAAAGAGACTGTTTTCCCAAGCTGTGCACATTCTTAATACACATATATAATTTTTGGTCCTGCGGCTCACTTCCTTTTGTATTAAACCAGTCTATGTTCCTGTTTCTGTCACTGAAGCTATGCCAGATGCAAGGAGGGGGACCAAGATGACAAATTCGGATACCGTCATCTCAGTATTCTTACTGACTCAGAGAGATACAGTAAAACTGGTATTGTACTACACTGCCTGCTAACTACCCTTTCACCTCATTAGAAAAAAATGAAGTGTATAAAACAGGGCCAAAGAGATGAACTGGAAAAGCAGAAAGGAGTTTGATTATCTTGCTCTTACTGTCTTTAAGAGTAAATATATTGAACAGTGTAGATTCAATTCATTTGCTAGCATCCTTTATCTCAGTGAATAATACAGAGCTGTGCAAAATTCAAGTATATTGTGAAATCAAAGAAAGAGCATCAGCTGAAATGTAATCACATTTCTGCCTTAAACACATATGCTTGACAATACTAAACGTAACACATCACTGACTCATAGGGAATGGCAAAACATATAAATTTTTCTCTATATTTTAGATTTGTTTACATTAGCTTTTGACAGCATTTTTGCTTCTTCTCCTATAAAGTCTCTCCCCCCTGTTGCTTTGTGGATCTTTCAGACAGCACAAAGGATCTTAAAGGGAGAACAGGATTCTGAGTCATACTCCTGTACTTGAAATCTCTTTAAATCTTTTTGTTTTTAAAGAACTGAGATTTCAATAACTGTGATACTTTACGTAACAGATAGTAACTGTATATGCATATACACTACTAGAATTATGCATTGTGCCTGGCTTATGCTTATTTCCATTCTGCTAAAATGTCAACCACTTTTCATATTCAAAGCCTTACGTAAACATTTATTTATTCATCTTGAATGTTAACCTGTGAGATCAGTCAATATTGCCATTTCTTTCTCCCACCATAGGAAAATGAGGGTTGAGAAATATCTTACCTTATTCAAAGCTACAATGATTTCATGAAATTATCAGACTTAGGACAATTGTCTGTATCTTAGGCCTGCAAGTGCATTACAATATTGAACTTCTTACAGATCCTTTGCTCCATAAACTTTTTTTTCCCTCATTTAAATGCCCTGGAGTTTCTAGACCTTCTTCTATTCTCCCCTCCCAAGAATGACCTGGCCAGGATGTAGCCTGCTACAGAGATCAGACATATTTTAAATACCGTATTTTAAATAGTTTGCTTCAAGAATGGTTTTAACTACAGAGAAGCAATCAAGTACCAATTAAACTGACCTACCAGTTACTTGGAAAAAAACCCAGAATTTGATGTTCAGTTCTTGAAGTAATTACCTGGCTCTAACAGGCAGGACTTGGACTGAATCTTGCCTCGGGCAGGCTTTTCTAACACAACAATTAGCATAAAGGAAAAAAAAAAACCCAAACCCAAAAAACAACAGATACATGCAATCAGAAGAGGGAAGTTGGAACTAGAGTGGAAAGAAAAGAGCGCTCAAGATTTTTCTGTCTCAACTAGCCTAATTTTTCCGTGTCATCCTGCATATAGCAACAGTGCTGTGTGTCACAAACAGATTGGCGGTGACGCTCACTTAAGCCTTGAACTTTTGATTTGATTCTTTTTCCTATACAGAACTTCACTGAATTCACGGAAGTAAGGATCTGTTAACATGAAGCTAAATACAGAATCCCAGCCACCATAAAAGATGTTGATATGTATTATTTTCAATACAAACAAAGAGAGAAAAAAATCCCCTTCAAATCATTAACATCAAATGGAAAAACAGGAAGAAACTTTGGGCAAGGACAGTATTCATTTTATGTGTATGCAATACTGAGGACAGGGGAGCATGGATCTCTAACTGATGCCTGAAGTTGTTGCAATGATTCAAATAATAGTAATAAAAAATAGCTGTCACTGACTTTTTTTTACTGTGGAAGAACCAAGGTCACAAAGCTCTTTGGTACAGCTGCCTCCAAGCGTATGGCTAGTTGTGAGATTTTGATTTTTTTGTTATTGTACTTCTGTGCTTGTAAGTTTTAAAGACATGTAAGGCCAATAACATCACTTTCTTGCACAGATGAAGACAGAATTTCATACAAGGATGAAATTCCTATTTACAGAAGCTGGCCAAAACCCAATAAAACCATAGTGCCTGTGACTATTTGTTTGTGAACCTGAGTTGAAAGGGACTGGTATTCTCTAAATGCATGGATTTGTTCCAGTTTTTCATTTGTAATTTCACTTTGTTATAAAATTCGTAGTACTCCATAGGCAGTTGCATTGATTTCTTACTCAAACCAATGTAGATGAACACTGGTATTCCCCTAAAATTAAGGATGATGTAACTGCTTTAAATGATCACAATCCTTTCAGTGCTCCATTTGCTGGACTCCGTGAGGGTACAGGAAGAATTAAAACAACTTTGCAGCACTACATCATGTTTCCCAGGCCACTACAGTAGCAACTATCAGTTGACTGACTGGGCATACTCTAATTTATGGCAGGTATTGTAATGCACTCTTAGGTATTAAGCTAAAGTTTGGACTATTGCCATCCTTTCATACTCCTGCACCTATGGCAGAGGCAAAACTAGTATTACTTTAGTATTACTAAAGAAGTGTAAGGCACTCAGGCAGAAGTGGTATTCTAGAATGTAAAATATGTTTAAAAATAATGGGTGAGATTTTAAACACAAGAACTCTCTATAGATGAAACTAACTGCAGGACCATTCTGTGTTGTGAAGACAGACACACCAATTCTCCAGTCAGAAGAGCTTGACTTCTGACACTGTCACCATAGCTGCATAAACTCAGAAAAGTAATTTGTCAGCTTTTCCATTTATAACTGAGGATGATGATATTGTTCTAATTTCACAAGTACTAGGAGACAACTAATTTGGAAGTTTTTATAAAATACTTTGACTATATAACTACTATGCCTGATGGGAAACTAATGCTAGACAACTCTTAATGCAACGAAGTACTTAATTACCTATGTTTAGACATGGGATACTATGCTGATGAAGATTTTAGATCTTCATGTCTAATATACAAGGCTGCTAGATGCTTCAGATATCTAAATAATATTTTTTTCTGAGAATTATGTGAACAGATAATTATTTTAAACTGGTTTTATTGCATTGCCACAACAGTAAAGAAATCGCTTTTATTTATGTGTCTGTACTTATAGATCAGGCTAATTCAGCTAATTCAATGCTGTGAAATAACTTATGTTTGAGTTTTACACTGTGAGAATAGAGTAACTTTTTTCCTATCTGGTAGTTCTGTGGTAATTCAATATCACCACATCTCACCCAGCATGGTTTGTCAGTGGATAATTACAGAATTGCCACAGAGAGGAGGGAGAGGTAGATTTAAAAACCCTCAGGTTGAGAAAGACATTAGTCCTCCACCTCCTGTGTCCTAAATAATGTCACTAACCATTATCACAAACATAACCAACAGCGAGTCAACTTCTGTTTTCTGTGTAAGAACGAGTATAGATAATCTCTTTTAGAGGAAGCTCATGTTTCTGGAGTGTTAATGGATAGAGACTGAATTTTAACATACAGTCCTACTGCAAATCCTACAGATGGACAAGGTTTCTGGAAGTTGAAGTAGAACCAGAGCCAATATCATGGGAAAACACTGAGAACGTGGCAGTCTGAGCACTGAGATTTGTAGTTTATCTTATCTCTCCTGCACATGGCAAGAAATAAAACCTATAGAAATATTCACAAATCCCTGCATAGCAAAGAATATATTCCTCTTCTTTCCTTTTTTTTGTGTTAGGCAGAAGAGACAGCATTCCCTGTGTAGTTTCAACTTGCACAAATGCTACAGTCTTGTCAACATATTGTGTTGCTTTAAGTTACCTAACAGCTGTTTTTGCTGTTCCTACAATCACTTAAAATCTTCTCAAAGTTATACCCCTTTTAGTAGGCTGTCCTTCATGATTGATTCCTGTAGACTTCCATTTCCTTTGTTAGGTATCTTTTAAAACTGCTCTTAAGTAGAATGTGGGAAAAATGTTGTGGGCATTCTTCACTTGATTAGGTCATTAGGGAACTGCTAGAGGGAGTGCAGCGCAGAGCCACAAAGATGATTAAGGGAGTGGAACATCTCCCTTATGAGGAGAGGCTGAGGGAGCTGGGTCTCTTTAGCTTAGAGAAGAGGAGACTGAGGGGTGACCTCATTAATGTTTATAAATATGTAAAGGGCAAGTGTCATGAGGATGGAGCCAGGCTCTTCTCAGTGACATCCCTTGACAGGACAAGGGGCAATGGGTGCAAGCTGGAGCACAGGAGGTTCCACATAAATACGAGGAAAAACTTCTTTACGGTGAGGGTGACCGAACACTGGAACAGGCTGCCCAGAGAGGTTGTGGAGTCTCCTTCTCTGGAGACATTCAAAACCCACCTGGATGCGTTGCTGTGTGATATGGTCTAGGCAATCCTGCTCCAGCAGGGGGATTGGACTAGATGATCTTTCGAGGTCCCTTCCAATCCCTAACATTCTGTGATTCTGTGATTCTGTGATTAGACTCTACAAAGTAAACTGTCCTTCATAAAATCCAGGAAAAATAGGCAGAAAAGTGACAGAATTCTTTTCTGAACCCCTTTAGGTGAAAGTATTTCCCTTTTCTGCTGTGTTGCCACAGGGCACATGATTACAATTATTTTAAAGCCATCCTTCTATTTAGATAAGTAATAACTCAATGGAATCAGCTAAATCTAGTCACACATGTAAACTTTATGAAATGAGAAAATATCTGCTACCTTACTTATTTAAAATGATTTAAAAAAGTGTGAGCTTTATATAACGTGAATACAAATTAAAATGGTAAAAGCTGGAAATCTTTAAGGTTTAAAAAATTGTGCAGGTAGGAAGTGTTTTCTGAAAAAATCCACCTAATGCTGTCAATTTAAGGAAGTGTAAATTACTTCAACTTGTAACAGCAACTTGTTAAATTGGTTGGCCAGTTAAAGGAGCCTCTGAAATTTGATCCTTAATTAAATGCCAAGATTAATAATTCTGACAGTGTTAGGGTATCTTTCACAGGTATTTTGGTTTTGAACTATGTTACATGACACTAAACTGTAAATACTTTTTCTGCACAGAGGTTATTGTAGACTGTTAATAGTATATATACACGGCTGCCAAAAGTAGCAAGTGAAATGCATAAAGGCTTTAATTCCTTGTAAATTCTGACTTGTACACTCTAAATGGATCTGCAAACTGTAGACAAACACTAAGGTAAAGGAAATGCTGTTTTGATATTTTCATTGTGATGAATAATTATAGGTACTTGCACTGGACAAGTGCAGCCCTTGTTGTTGTCAAAATGAATGCTAATGATATTTTTGAGTAAGTAGTGTCTGTAATAACACCAGAGTTTTTCCTTTCAGTAAATGTAGCTTTAACTGCGTTTCAGGTGCTCCTGTAGTTCATCCTGCAAAATCTAGTGATTGCCAACAACAAAGAATAGAAGACAAACCAAATGGCATGGCAACTTCACAGCTAAGGGGGAACAACGTGTAGTGATAATAATACAGTACCAGAAACCAGGTCTCCAGCAGAGTTCTCCCTCATTGGTTTCTGCTCCTTGTGTTGCCTCCTTGCGTGCCACGCAGTCCAGTACAAGTCTTCCCAACCCAGGTTTCCATCAGCACATATTGAGTACCAACTGATGAACACAAATCAGAGAAGGTGCACTCCCACCAACGCTGAGGAAGCAAGGTAGCTGCTGTAACTTTTCTCTGAGCTGAAATTGTCACTTGATGAGTGCAGCCATGTTCTATGTTTCGTCAGCTGGGGACAAGAATCGAGATGATCGTCTGACATACATACCTTTTCTTTTGTGTTCTCAAGTCTTATTTTAGTGGTGCAGGGACTGGCTTCTCCTGGAAACAACCGCAGCTTCTATGGGACTGATTTAGCCTACAAACTGTAGAACCATGGTTTCTGTCCTGAAACTGGGAACTCAGCAGGCTTGTCCTGAGAAGCTTTAGGTAGTATGAAGTTGATTCCATTAGACTCAGACTTCTGTCTTCTCATGGATTAGCAAAAGATATTTTAGACTGGAATATGTAACTTTAAAACCAAGAAAAAGAATGTCTCCCATCATTACAAATACTCATGAAAATGTGTATGGAAAAAGATGGAGTCTCTAAAAAAAGTATGAAATCAGCGACTTAACAGCTTTGGAATTATCTTTTTTTTTTTTTTTCCTTACAAAAGTCAGAAAACAGGTATAAAGAGAAAATCATTGGTAACAGCATTATCCAGGTTTCATTTGACACTACATGGTAATGAAGTCAAAGGTGTAATGTAGTTAGTCAAAAAAGCCAGAGTAGAAAAGAAAACCAGGATAGTGTAGAATGGAAAATAGCTCCACTATCCAAAAACTGATAAGTAGCTTTTTGTACCAATTATCTAAATTACATACAGGATGCTCATAACACAGAGTAGCCGAAGTCATTCTGGGGTCAAAGATTTGAATATCTTGCTCCTTAGAAAGGAAAATTCAAAGGATTTTTTGTGCATATGTGTATGAGGCAGGGGGGTGAGCTGCATTCAGTAAGAGATGTTTTGGTCTGAGATAATTACAGAAATATAAGAAAAAGAATATAAGACATTATTGCATTGCTCTTATTTTTCACGTGGGTGGGTATCCTCTTTTTATATGGTTACTGCCTTATGGTTTTATATTTTTGCTTCCAATGTTCCATGAAGAAAACAGAAGTGTCTGTTCTAAGTCATGTAGACTACCTAAAAGCATCCTGCCAAATGTGAAAAAATTAAGGCTGCTGTTCTTGATGTTATTTGTCAGTCACAATATTAGTCTTGGGAATTCAGCTTGCCAGAAATCCAGTTCTTTGGTGCTACAAAAGAATGAAAAGATGGCATTTTGCTGCTGTGGAATGGTGATAATGATAGGCACAATGGAATCTCAGGTCCACTTCTTGGATAAGTTTTGCCTCAGGAGAACTTGAAAATTACTTGACAAGAATAAACAATGGTAAACATGAAGTGCTTTTCAGTGAAGCTGGCAATGCTTTGAAATAATTTCCTGATACATGAAAGAAGGGGAACATGTGAAAGAATTTCAAACCAATACTAAGAAATTCACTCAGGGCAGTTTCAAATACTAGCACCAGTTGCTTAAACAATCTTCACAAAGTTCATGACAGTTATTTTTTTCTGGGACTGATTGCAGACCTTTTCTGAAAAAAAAAAAAAAGAGAAGGGAAGGGAAGGGAAGGGAAGGGAAGGGAAGGGCAGGGAAGGGAAGGGACGGGAAGGGAAGGGAAGGGAAGGGAAGGGAAGGGAAGGGAAGGGAAGGGAAAGGAAGGGAAAGGAAGGGAGTAGAACAGAAGAAAGGAAAGAAAAGAGAAAAGAGAAAAGAGAGAGAAGAGAAGAGAAGAGAAGAGAAGAGAAGAGAAGAGAAGAGAAGAGAAGAGAAGAGAAGAGAAGAAAGAGAAGAGAAGAGAAGAAAGAGAAGAGAAGAGAAGAGAAGAGAAGAGAAGAGAAGAGAAGAGAAGAGAAGAGAAGAGAAAAAGAAAAGAAAAGAAGAGAAAAAGAAAAGAAGACAAAAGAAAAGAAAAGAAAAGAAAAGAAAAGAAAAGAAAAGAAAAGAAAAGAAAAGAAAAGAAAAGAAAAGAAAAGAAAAGAAAAGAAAAGAAAAGAAAAGAAAAGAAAAGAAAAGAAAAAGAAAAGAAAAAAAGAAAAGAGAAAAGAAAACTATATGTGGGATGCACTAAGTCCCAAGTATTTAAAGCTGGATAGGTTACATAAGATGCAAACTAAGAAAATGAATATTTCTGATGTCTCATATACATTTTAATATACAAGTCTCTGATTTCTGTTTGGAGGTTTAGAAAAGTCTGATCTTCAGTCTTCTGGAGTTTGAACTAATGTACTTTACTTAATTTGGCTTGGGTGAGGAGATAGAGCCTTCCTCAGAATGCAGAGATATTCCAACAGTCTTGCCAGGTTATCAAAGCCCATGTTTCAGCATGTCTAAAACTAGACTGAATACATAATAAACATAATAAATAAAAATAATTTAGTGATTAAATTTAGAAGTAAATATAATTAGGGAAGAGCTTGAAAGGGTCCAGACTACGTGACTATTAGGATTTTTCCCCAAGTTCAATTTCTATGTTTCTGTGAGTGCAAAACTATGAATGTATGAGGTTCTAATTCTCATTATCTTGTCTTGATTTTAAAATAGAGTCCATGGTAAAAAAAATGGAATCAGCTTTCATACCTTTAACAAGGCACAGATATGTGCCTTACTACTGCCATCTTACCTGAGCTTTCATCATTCACCTTCCACAGTTTTGAAAGAACATATTGAGCACTTCCTGGGGAGTGCTGAGCACCTGGACTGCCCCCAAACCAGGAATCAATGTACCATGGTATCATAGGGCAGCAGTTTCTTGCTGGAAGTGCTCAGGACTATCAAGATCAGGGCCTACTTTGTCCTTCTTATAGAAATTGATTCCATATGGTGCTAAAAATTAGATTCCAACTTGAGGAAGAAAAAGGAATATGGTAGTAACAAAGAAAATATTACAAGTTTGGTTAATAAAGGTTAATAACACTGCTAGAACAGTCGTAAACTTTTACAAGGTATTCAACTAAATACTGAAAAAAAAAAATCAAACAGTAACGATTGTTCTGTGAGTACCACAATTAAAGAAGCTTGGTTTTTCGTAGATTTATACATTGATAGATACTGGTAGCTCAATACCTCAGGCTCCACCCTACATCTTACATCACATTGCTCACAACACTTTCTGTAGCCTACAGAGCCATGCCCTTAATGTATTTCCTATGTTTCTGCTTCTGTCCTGGACATCTTCTGGGTATTTTTTCCTACAAGATATACCTTAGTTCAAACAAGAATTTGATCAGTCAGAGAAGTTCATTGTCCTGCATTGTTAACAAAGTAAGACTAGATCATCATAATAGGCCGCCTCAATCTTACAAATTTCTGAATCAATAAATTTAGTCACTAAAATATGTCATTCTTCCAGTGAGATCAATTGTAACTGTCAAAGAAACTAAAAGTGTTTAGTAAGAAACTGGAAATATTTAAGAGAGGGAAATTATCTTTTAATAAAAAACAATTTATTTTACTCACACACACTATAAAATAATATAGAAACTTTGCCTTTTCATTAATATGTAACGCAATGGTAAATTAAAAATTATCCCTCTCCCACTAGAAAAATACAGATTTATGGAAAATAGATTTCAAAAGCTGAAGTGTGTACTGAAAAAAGTGTGATAGAATGTGGATACAAAAAAGTGTCTTTGTTCAAAACATGATGCTTGATAATACCCAGGTGGCCAAGAAGGCCAACAGCATCCTGGCTTGTATCAGAAATAGTGTGGCCAGCAGGACTAGGGAACTGATCGTCCCCCTGTACTCGGCACTGGTGAGGCCACACCTTGAATACTGTGTTCAGTTCTGGGCCCCTCACTACAAGAAAGACATGGAGGTGCTGGAGCGAGTCCAAAGAAGGGCAACGAAGCTGGTGAAGGGTCTGGAGCACAAGTCTTATGAGGTGCAGCTGAGGGAACTGGGGTTGTTTAGTCTGGAGAAAAGGCAGCTGAGGGGAGACCTTATCGCTCGCTACAACTACCTGAAAGGAGGTTGTAGTGAGGCAGGTGTCGATCTCTTCTCCCAAGTAACAAGTGATAGGACGACAAGAAACGGCCTCAAATTGTGCCAGGGGAGGTTTAGATTGGCTATTAGGAAAAATTTCTTCACCAAAAGGGTTATCAAACATTGGAAAGGCTGCCCAGGGAGGTGGTTGAGTCACCATCCCTGGAGGTATTTAAAAGACATGTAGATGTGGTGCTTAGGGATATGGTTTAGTGCTAGGTTAATGGTTGGACTTGATGATCTTAAAGGTCCTTTCCAACCAAAATGATTCTATGATTCTATGATAGTAATACATGACACATGATGCACTGGGATGTTCTTTGTAGTAATCAATCAGTGCAAAAAGCATTCATTATTTCTGTCTTTTGTAGATACTGGAAAGCATTTTTAAAAATAAACAAATAAAAATGCCTTTTTTTAAGATGTTGAAATCTCTCTGCATTATTTCTACAGCATAAAATCTTCTTTTTGTTTGATTAGTGATTTTTGAATTAAATGAATGAAGATGATCTTCATAACTTGTAATGAACCACAGTGCTTCTTGGTAGAACCAGTGTATTTTGTTTATGAGTATCATAGTTTATTGCCAAAAGCCATTGGAAGCTAAATTCAGAACTTGTGAAATGTTATGTACAATTCATTCAGCATGCAGGCAAAGAATATTTTCCTAGACATCAAGTAACTTCAAGGGGAGTTTTCACTAGGGACAGCTGCATACTACAAAACTGAACATCCATAAAGCTCTTTCTCCCTTCTTTGTTACTATTGGAACAAGAAGTTCTGCTGAGTCAGGTAGTATCTGTAAAGAACAAGTGATATTCTTCTATGCAAGCAAAGAACACCAATAAATTTCAAAGTTACAAAAATGGTTTTGAAGACAAACCATAACACTTTATTCAACTGAAACAAAGACCTGTACATTCTATAATCAGTCAGAGACCAGCTAAAAACAAAGTATCACCATAAAATTAGAGGATTATTTTGTACAGATCAAATGTCTGAACATTCTCCTTAATGTACAAATAATTCCACTCACTTTACTGAATGGAACTTCTTTTTTGCCATCCAGTTTCATTTCATCCCTAGGAAGCTTAAGGACTTCATGTAAATGCCCTGATCCCCTTATGATGAATTTTTGGTTCTGTTTGTTCTAAAATACTTGGTAGTTGCCAGTCAGTGATGAAGCAGAGAGAAACAAATGCACAAAGAAAAAAATCAAAGGGATCTCACACAGTTTGTTCCAAGCAAATGCTGTTGGCTCAGGCAGAAAAATAATTGCAAGTGTTCTTATGAAAACAAATAATAAAATGCTTAAGCAGACCCCTAAAACTGTGTTTCTTACACAGAAACTGTTCTGAAAAAAAACCAAAATCAACACAACATCAGTTCAGGTATGTACTTCTGTGATCAACGGACATGCTATATTTTGTTTTACTTTTAAACGTATCACCCAAGATGGTTAAAGAACAACCTTGCACATTCTGTTTCTCTGCCTTTGCAGAAGCAGTTCAGAAGACAGACTAGACACTAAAACAAGCCAGGTTTTTGTTGGTCTTTTCCTTCTCTATATCAAGCCATGTTAGCGAGCAACTCTAATCACAAGTAACGTAAAAGTACTTCCACTTTAAAAGGTTCTTTTGTTATAACTGTGGCTAACTCTCAATTCTATTATAAAGTGTCTATTTATAATGTGTGTAAGCAAAAAAACACAGCAGGATGTGGGTTATTGGGAGATAACCACATGCCCAGTGGCTTTCCTTTTTTATCCATAAATATTCATTTACAATGATCCTTTCTCATTGAAGTCGGTGACAAAACTCACACTCATTACAGTGGGAGCAGACTCAGGCCTTAGTGCAAGAAACACATAAGCTGCTATCTTCTTCTGATTATGGAAACCTCATGGAAACCTATGAGATTCTTAAGAAAACTCAGGACCAAAGTACACAGATTGAAGTGATTTAGTTTGTACTAATAGGATGGGAAATTCTTTCTAATCATGGTTGAGCTCGAGGAAAATCAGTGTCATCTGTTAGAGACTAATAATATTGCAATACATTTTTTCATCTCAGAGTGAAACAAAGCTGAAAATCCTATTATTGTGTTGAACACAATATTTTGAAAATTCAAGTGCAGAAATAAGGAAATACTTAATTTCAGCATTTTCACAACTGAAATATTTTCATATGGCCAAATTGTTTTGCTTAACATGTAGGTCATGTGTCTTTGATGAAGCACCATCCATCTCATTTGAGAAGAGAGAGTTTGGCCAAGAAACACTATTCCTCAAGAGGCAGCATGGGTATGAGACATATATAGTAAAGCAGCTGCAGAGGGATATGCATTTTCAGTATGTGCTGACTTAAAATGAAACATTTCAGACTGGTTCAGCAAACCAGAACATTTGGTTTCATATTCAGCCAACTGGAAAGAATCTATTTCTTTTCTTGGTTTTCCTGATGGGAAAATGGAGGGAATCTGCACAAAAGGTTTCTCTTGTGGAGAAAAAGCCAGAAGACAGTGTAACATTATATTTTCTATAAGGAGAAAAAGAAAGTACAAACCACACTGATATACAAAGACCTCAACCAGCTTTAAGGTATATGAAACCCTATTATAGTTGTTCAGGCCAGACCTATGGGCAGTAGCGCCCAAAAGGATGTTGCTTCTTGACTGCTGCTTAAAAGTCTTCACCAGGCTAATGAAGATACAAGGTTGTTTTTATTTCATGGCTTCTTTTTTTTTGTGTGAGCAACATGAAATACACCAGGAACTTCTTTTTAATGGCCAAGAATTTTTTATGAAATAAAAGCTAGAAAAGCTGGAATAATTAGCACTTTTTTTAGAAGTGTTAGATGGTCAGTCACAACTTGGAGACCTTTCTATGGTAAGACACCCTAGGGTAATTTTTTTCAGGTAATTAGTAGACAATATAGCAAAAGCTTGCATTTCCATGACTACTGCTTTGATTCATTTATCTGAACAATGGTTAACAAAAGAATTTGTGTCCCAAGGATTGTAAATCTACTGGCAAAAAGTAGCAGAAATATGTTTATAGATAATCTGAAAGGTCAGAAGATAAGAAAATAGAATAGATTGACTTTTCATTTGGTTATGATCTATATCTTGGTGAAACAGGGAAGACTAATCCCTTGCCCTTTGCAGCTCCTTAGGCCAGATAAGGTTCCTTTACTACAGTAGCATCATATTGGCTGTATTATTTGGTTTCTTAAATGCTATCTGTTTTTTAGCTCTTTTTTTTTGTTAATCGAACTATCTCCTCCTTCCTCTACCTCTTCATTACAAACACCTAAAAGAATTGAGCTGATCGTTTGAAAGTATGAGGGAAGAAGGAAAAAAATCCAAACAATCAGACAACTTTGCAGCCACCAAAATTTGCAGGCACTTGCATAGCTGGACAGCACTGCCTCTATTAAATTCCATTAGAATTCACTGACCGTGTCTATGCATCCTGGAAGTATAAGGCTCCCACATTGTCAGGCCTTTCTTTAGCAGAAAGTGTTATATGTGAATTTTCTTTGGACACTTGTGTGAGAGATTGCTGCTTAACAGCTGTGTAGGCGTGTGCCTTTCAAGTGCAGCCTGCAGAAGGTGGATTTCAGGAATAAATGTTCAAATACATGTGTGTGTGTGTTTATAAATACAGGAAATGGGAGTATCAAATTGAAATAATGAAGGATAAATCAAACATCCATGGGTTGTTTTCTTCAACTGCTTATTTGCAATTTACCTTCACTCTTCTGGAGGCTGGTTCTGAAGGGTATAAAAGTTGATTACGCAAATAAGTTTATGCAAATTATTGACCCATTTCAATTACGGCTGAGGACCCTTTATTCCTTTATAGGGCGTATAAGAAATATAACAGAAATAAATCAAAAGTCAGAAGTTTTAGGCAATATCGTTGTTAAAGATATTGTTCTCCAATCTTGGCTTGGAACGCTGATGCAATTGTTTCAAAAATCCTTATTCACACAACTAGAGGACTTCCTAATATAGGAGAATGTTGCCAGGTAAGGTGTAACAGGATTCTGCCTCACGTTTGCTGTAGTATACATGATTCAGTCAGTAACAGTACTCTTAATAAATCTAGCTGTGCCACTTTGTCTAAGGATAAGTATACTACAACTTAGAGCTAGGTAAAAAAGTGCAGAAAAACATATTTGTCAACAGTCCAGTAATCTTTCTATGTAGTTATTTGACAGCTAGTTTTTGCAATCCACTCAAATTACTTCGTTCTTTGAAAAATGCTACTGGACAAATTATGTTTGGTCAGTAAAGAAACTAGGGAAATTATTTTGTGGAAATAGCTAGATCAGTCTACCTAGAATAAAATTAACACGAAATTCAAACCAACAGGGAGCAAATCTAATCTCTTAAAAATGTTTTGTAAGCTATTGCAAAGTTATTTCTCATGCCTCAGCACTTCTCTTTTTCAGCCTGAACTGAAATCGGAAATGCCAAAATGATGTGAGAAAGGCTGTTCTTGCACTACAGTTGACCTGAATGAAACAAGGAAGTACTGCAAAATCACAAGACAGGCTGTTTTTTAGGAGATTGCCATCTAATTTCCAGGCTGGAGAAGTTTGGATGAGATCAAGTAAACTCTGGAAACAGCTAAACTTCTGGATGTGTGTCTGAACTGAACCACCAAATCTTTGTGACTCATCCTTTTCTGATGTCCACATTTTGTGGAAATGAGTATAAATAAAATAGTTTTGCTTTGGGAAAGAAAGGAGGAAACACAACATACTACACAAATCAGAGATTTGCTTGCATTATCCTTCAAATTAGAACTGTACCATACATCCAATTGCACTGATCATAGTGATTTAAATAAAAAGTATGTCCCTGAAGTCACTGGAGCTAAACTGGTTCAGCTGGGAGATTTCTGCCGTATCTGTTCATGACGTATAGCTAAACTGCAGACATACTGGGCCTTATTCATCCATGATATAAACTTCCATTTCTTCAATGATATTTCATTAGGAATAAAGTTGAACCACTAATCCTAGCTTGACTCATCTTTCTCTTTAATCGCTGGCTTCTGATGTTGTACTGGCACAGTTCATAATGGTGACTCTGTATTGAAATGGTGTTTATGGTCATGGTGGCTTAGCCTCTCTCAGCCATATCTGTTGTTTATCTACAAAGCAAAACCTGAATTGCAAATCTAGTATGGGTACTATGTAATTTAGAGCTTGAAAATGAAAGTTGTGACCCGGTTTTCCTCATTAAAGAAACAGATGCGTTGAAGGTTGGCATGAGTTCTTGCTAAGAACTGTTAAGCATTTTGTGAAGCTTTAACAATTTTTGTGTATTTTTCATCAACCTGAAGTCTGAAAATGAACAAACACTATGAATACGGTGTTCTTTTCTCTTTAAACACTTAGTTTATAACTTAATCCTATTTTAATTATTTAAATAAGCAAATGTCTACATTAATTTTCTTAAGCAAAATCATAAACTAAAGTAAATTTTTTTGTGTGCGTAACCTGGGAAATAGATATGGGAAAACACCTCATTTATATACTTAGTTTACAAAGTCAGAGGGGGTGGGAACTTTCAAGGGACTGGACCGAAACAACACAAAAGTCAGGAAATGACCCCTGCGATGGGATTTCAGAGGCGGCAGATTAGAAAAAATGCCCTCTTACGACTTCTGTAACTTTGGAACATGCTATCCCAGAACACAGTTAGGGTAGTGGAGCCAGCCACCTGAGCTCTAATGAGCAATAGTTTCGTTAAGTATGATCCCAAAGAATACATGTCTGTGTGTAAAGAGCGGTGAAAAAAAAGCAAGTCACAGCTGACTCTCAGCACTCACACCAGTGCTGAAAAGGAAGTCTTCATCCCACTGGACTAATTCAGGGCATCGAATGGGCATCCTTGGGGAGTTTTGTTTAGGCAGCAAATCCTGTGTCGGTCAGATAGCGTGCTCCAGCCAACATCGCCGTGGCCAGAGAGTGGTGCGGAAGGGAAGCTGCTCTCCATGCTGAATGGCATCTTTGTTCGCCCTGCTGCAGCAGTTAAATTCTGCAGGCCCTGCAGATACAACAGTGGCTGTATGAGAGTGGAATGGAAATGAGATGCTGGCTCCCCCGAAAAAGTCCTGCTTCTTTCCATTAAAACTGCAAAGGAATTCTGGCAACAGAAAAATAACCCTTCCTATCGAGCAATATTTTCCTGCCTCTGAAAGACGAAGGAGCCAAAAGCACAAAGTGAAGCTAAAATACAGTGTAGATGGGCATATGTCAACATTTTATAGTTTGGTTACCTTGGAAAATAGAACCAAGGCCTGCTGGTTAAAGGCAAAAATCATACAGTGGCTGCAAACTACCTAAAGATCTGTAAATTCACCCAAGCCCTAAATAACAGTAGAATTACAATGCACCCAGGACTGATCTGTTTGCTAACCAAGTTCTTTAGTGTGTTCCAGTTACAAAGGTAAACAGTTTAGCCCTTGATCTGTACACCTTTTTCAGTCTCTTTCTGGGCCAAAATCCCTGTCTGCTAATAGAGAAGGCTGTCATAAAATGGCCATAGGATGAATTCTTGCAAGTGGGGGTAAACTGCCAGCAAGCTATGGAATGTCATATTATCTTCTAACTAGAGGTATGGAGCCTCCTTCTGCTTCTGTTTAGTGGGAATTAGCCTATTAATAAAGAACCCTCTCCTCTGTTTTCATAATTCATTTTAGAAAAGCAATATTGAAAGCTCTTTTTCATAATTCCCTTCTTCCACACACACCTTGCTCATCTTCATAGTGTCATAAAATATTAACATTTCTTTAAAAGTGAGGCTTTGGGATAGTCTTGTCAGAGAAAGCAGATGTGAAGCAAATGTATAGCAAATGTGAAGCATGAACTATATGTCATACATTATAACTATGTTACTACTTGTAGCCTAATTTGCTTTTCTATCCTATTTTATGTAATAAAAGGGCAGTTTGTTTGCATTAGCAGAGCAATTTTCTATTGTCATCATTGGTTTGCTCACCACATAGCTGTGATTTGCTTGATTCTAATGTGTGTATTCTAGTTGTAAGGCTCACAGTAGTTTTTCCGACTCATAGTGGTTCCTCAGCCTATGTGATTTCTTTTCTAAATTTTTCAGTTAAGAGTACTAATGAAAAAAACCTTACAGTCATGTGGAAAACCTTAAAATTTAATTTTGGAAATGCTTATGTTACCAGCCCTTATTCAAACAAGAAGTCCCATTGGTGTAAATAAATACAGGATGTAGTATAGATAGAACTCTTGCTTTGTAACAGTAACATTCATAGGCCCCAGCTGTGTGTTTGCTCAGGGAAATAAAGGCAAAGTAAGAACTCTTATATTCCCCTGCACAGCCTAAGTGTTTTGCTAGAGCCAGCACAACTACAGCAGCAGTTCTACTTTGCAACCTTTAAGTAGCCATCAACATGTTGACTGTAGCAAAGGTATTCATTACCTTCAAGGAGGTGCTCAGCTGCCCAAAAGATCAGGTCATAAATGTTTAACTGTTCATGAGCACAAAATAACCAAAACCATACTGTTATGTACTTATAGGAAATACCATTACAGCAAATGCTCTTAGTTAGAGGTGGATGGAGTGCTTGAGAGGAAATTTTCCTGCCCACTAGACATCAGCCTTGTCAGTGAATGGGAATGCAGAATTTGAACCTGAGATGGCAGAATTTCCAGTGAGGTTTCTGTGAAACTTTAAAGCTGTAATCAAAAAGAGAACTTTTCAAAGGTAACTGGTATGTTAGATGCTGCGCCTTGAAAATCTGGAACATAGCAATCACAAATGTATGTTGAACCAAATCCATTGAGGTAGCTATCGACAGACTGCAACTTAAACACATATGTTTGTATCCATCCCTGGTAAATATTAACGTCCTAACCTACATGTATATTGTGGATATACATGGATAGAAGTTAAACTGAAGTAGCAAAATAAACAAATGGTAAATATCCATTTTTAAAAGTACATCTAGTCATTCTTTCAACTTAATAAGTTGGATGCTAAACATTTGTAACTCGATGCTAAACATCTGTAGTTCTTAAAGGCACATAAAATACAAACTGAAAGAATAAAGCAAAGCATTCTTCATAAACTGGTGCAATCTGTAATATATTCACGATAACATCTGCTACAGTATCTAACACAGATAATTTTTGAAAAGTTAAAAGCTTTATTTGCTTATTAACTCGTGGGTGCTTTTCTACACTTGTTATTTACCTAGAGGCT